>NC_091019.1:61845103-62150793 GCF_041296385.1 Aphelocoma coerulescens
TCAGGGCACGTGCCAGCTGCTTACCTGCACAGCGTGCCTTGCCATTGGCACTGTTTAAGGAGCCACCCAAGCTGAGGCTGTGCTCATGACCTCCCATCCTCAAAGAGGGCTCACCTTCTTCCTCAGCGATGGGAGGAAGCCGATCAAGAGGCTGGAGATCTTCGCTGGTCCAGTAGGATCCATTGGCTGTCAAAGACCTGGTGCTTTCAACGCACTGCTCTGGTGAAGTGCTGGTATTTTTAACCCGTTTTTGCCTCTGTGGACCCATGTCAGAGCCATGAGGGAGGTTTTGTGAAGCCAGATCAGGGCCTCCAATGTAACCATCTTCTCTAGGATAGAAATATTCCTCATCCCAGAGGTCCAGGTCTCGTTCATCATCTGATTCCTCAGAATAATCCTCATAAACACCTCCATTATTCTCCAAGTCCTGGGTCCTCTCTTCTTCTGGCTTATGACCCACTCCACTCAAATTCAGCAGTGAGGCAGATATGGAGTCTCCTGCTTGTTGGATCGCTTCGTATATTTGAGACATCCAAGAAGACAGTGGCTGGAGGAAATTCTGAGCAGCCTCAGAAGCCATGTTTAACACTATGCCGGTGTCTGGTGATCAGTTGTTCAGCTTTGCCAGCATGTCACTTATAATTCAGGGAGCTACAGAATAAGCACCATAAGAAATTACTGTAAATTGCTTGTCCATCAACACCTGTCGACACACTATCTATGTAAGATGTCTAGAACTGAGAGGGGAAAATGGAAAAAGCACTTTTACCCATTGAGAATACCACCAGAAATCCAGAAATGATGGACAAATTGCACATATTCCTGCAGAGATCTGGAAAGCTTTTATTCGATTGTTAAACCTTAGATAAAAATAAGAACTCAGAACCTTGGAACACAAGTACCTTTTTGAAGTGCACACATTCTGGTTACAGCTGTCAACAGACCTGGGGAAAAAAAGGTACAAAACAACCTGCAATCAAAAATCTCAGATAACCTCCTGGCCCAAATGTCTATCACATCCTTAGCATTAGTATGACCAGGTGAGAAAACTGAAAGGAGGAGAATTTGGGGAGAATTGTGTTTTGAATAATGAAAATGACAGGCCTAAAGCTTGCAGTAGCAGCCCATGGCAGACAACCATCTCAAATGCTTTGCTACAGAAAGGCTGTGAACAAACTCTCTCTGCCCACCACCCAGAGTCGTTTTGCCATTCACAGAAATGACAAAAAAAAGCGCCGAACAGAGGAGGTGGAATATTATAGGTATGAAATTACTGGGAACAGAAGCAAGTTAACAAAAGCACTGGTGTTATCTCGAGATGATGCTTTCTCAAAATTCATCTAAACTCTAAATAAAAACATAACTTGCAGAAAGTTAACATGCCTTTTTGCCCAGTATACATCTTCCCACATCATCACAAGACAGATATTCTTTTAGGAACTCTGAGAAGGAGAAACCTACAAATAGGATGATGGGCTTAGGAAGAAAGAATTAAATAGGTGCAGATTTTAGTCTAAAAGACAGCTAAAAAGAAGATTCAAAAATTAATACCAATGTCTTGCTGAATTGAGAGGTCTGAAAGCAATCAAAGTATAAAAGGATGAATACAGTGTAACTGCAAGAAAATAAACTCAGCAGCAATGTGTATTAACTTATGAAATGATCTCCAGAGAAATGTAGTGGGAATATCAGTGTTGTGGATCTTTAAATGGAGCACAAGCTAGAAAGATCCCACTTTGCTTGGTGAGCAGCTATTTTAGACATGAGATCAGTGACTTAAGAGGACTTTACCTTAAAAAAAAAAACCTGTGCCAAATAATTTGGTCCAGTGATGTTGATTTATACTGCAGACACTTCCAACAGGTTTATTGTCAGCTTCAGTGTGCTAAGAATTGCAGCCTTAACAAGGGCAGTAAATGAATGCCGGTTACCAAAGGCATTTTAAAAGCTGTAGCTGTCACAAACTCCCTGGGCTCAGGGCACACACTGTTCCAGCATCCGTCTGGCAGCCTCCAGCCCTCAGCTCAGCCCCTGGGACTCAGATAAAGCTCCCTGCCACACATTAAATCTTTGGCAAGGAACAGACAGTGCCAGAGACTCACCTCCCAGGTGAGCTGTTCCCTTCACTGAGTCTCCTCTTTCCAACCCTGCCCCGGGCAAAGCCTCTCTGCTTTGTGCAACTGATTTTCTCATAGACCAGAAGAGATTAAAGGCTTCAAACAACCCATTTTCAACAAGATGCAGATTACTGGTAAATCACAGCACCAGAGAAATCACTGGTAGGAGATGGTACTTGTAACTTTTAACAGTGAGATTCTCCCAGGCTTGGAGGGAAATAAACTCTGGTGGGTAAGTGCTAGATACTGGATACAATTTTAACCTGTCATTTATTTACAGGCAAGAGCAAATGAACCTCTCATTTTTGATGAAAGGAGGACTTCACAATGCTCTCCCTCTGTCTCAGCAGCAAGATCTGTGACAGCAGTAGCCCTCAGAGGGATGCAGGCATCCAGGAGTGATAGCTAACCAATGGAGCTAAAATATATGGATGCTGAAATGAAGTTCTGATCTGTTCTAAAAATCAACAGAACATAGCCTTGTGATATTTGCATGGGGAATAATTAGCTCCTCTTGTTATTAGATTTTGAAGCCAACACCTGATCTGCCCAACAGTGCTATCCCACTTCTGGATGCTGTGGCTGGCTACACCGCACTCAGGCAAACATCACAGGGAGGTTGGTACCACAACCATGGGGATGGGGGGAGTTTTCAAGGCAGGATTTTGCTTTAGTAAGGGAAGTAAAGCAGTGACCTACAGCCACCTGCAGAGCTTGGATGTGGTCACTCAGTCATCTGAAGCAGTAGATAGAACTTTCATATACCAAGCAGTTGCCTGTAGTCTGGGGAAAAATATAACACACACATATACACACATCCACAACTCTACCCAAGACCTGGACATTGCCTGGATTGAATCCTAAGAACTCCAACAAGTGGTTTGATTTCAGTTTATAGACAATAGACAGACACTGATGTGTATTTCACCAGAAAAATCTGAACCACTTTGCAGTAACACCTGCAACTCCCATGTGCAACTTGCAACCCAGTGCCTACACAATCTCTACATGCAAAACCAATGTCTTTTCCAGGGTGCCTGACTCTGTTTCACCTTTGCTTTGCTTCTCCTACCATCCTCTCCCTCTTACTGAAGACTCCACAGTCAGTGATATGCTGAACAACTGGAGTTCAGTTGAATTATAAATGGTTTATTTCTGTACTTGCAGCAGATGGATAAAATGTGTAACAAGCTGCAGACAAGTTTAGGCGGGCAACGATTTTACAAACACACCAGAGGATCAAAGAGGGCTGAGCTGTGTTACAGGCTTGCTGTTTCCCAGGAGCTCTCTCCATTAATTAGGAGACACTGCTCTAACAGTGTGTTTATGATATATTTCACAACATGGCCTTTTCAACATAACGGATTTTTACTTTTGATTTCTCTAACAGTTTTGACTTGCATTAGAAGAAAAAAAAAAAAACTACAAGAACAGAGAAAAGCATAAAATGTGTGGGAAATAAAAAAAAAAATCCATTTCTTTTTAAAAGTATTCATCAAACAAGAGAGAGGAAAAAAAGCAGTTTAGCAAATTCACTTCAAGTTCCATCTTCTGAAACCACCCTTAAGAATTTTCACACCAAATCACATGCTAAACTCGAAGTTGTTAGGGGTTTTTTTTCCTCTCCTGGAAAATCAGATAGCTAAAAGGATCAATGCTAAGCCTCTCACAGAAGCCATCATAACCTTTACTACAATCTATATTCCCTTGTCTTGATAGGATCATTATTCCTGAGTAGCATTCCCATTGAGAGGTGCAATTACTGTATTGCTAAAAAAAGTAGACTATTACCAGAATTTCAAACACTACCCCAATGCAGAAGTTTATAATATTACCAAAGTGTCTTTCAATCTTCTTGATACGGAGGTTCCTAAAAAAAGTGACATCAGTGTGCATTTCTTAATATTTTCCTTATTCAAGCTGTTGCAGAGTGTAGGCACAAACTTCCTTTTCTTCAGTCACTTTTTGTGTGGCCCTTGGAATAGTTTTCTACCAAACCCCTCCCTTACAGGCAGAACACAGGTTGAAAATGGATCATATCCATTAACAGGAGCTTTATTTGTGTGGACATCAAAGAAGGGCAGTGTGATTGACCCAGCACAAAGCTCTGCTCCAAGTTTAGGGGGAAAAAACCTAAAACAAGGTGTGAATCTGAGCTGATGCCCAGAACATCAAGGATCTGTGCAAAAGGTAAGGCCATTTTGCTTTTCATGGAAGGGGGAAATAAGGAAGGCTTGAAGGGGTAAGATTTTTTGAGCTACTGAAAACTGTGTTGAGCCTGATCCTCATTTCAGACTAGAATCCAATTAGCACACATTTAAAATAGCAGAGAGGAGGTTAGCAATGTACTCAGATGAAGGCAGGCAGCAGCAACACTGGGCCAAGAAATCCTCTATCCTAGTTCTGGGAACAATCTGGACTCTTTGCTCCTCTTGCAGTTGCCAGAATTGTATCTAACAAGATGCTAGCAAAGCCCTTGCACTCTCACCAAACATTACTATGACGAAAATGTATTTCCAGCTGAAACTGTCACAGTGCCAAGCCCAGCCTGTGCACTTGAAGCTGTTCAGGGGGTTGGAGCCTCCTGCAGAAGTGTTGTGAGGTAAGTTCACAGACAGTGCCCAAGGTTCACATCAGCTGTGAGCGTCACTACTGACCAAACTTCCCCAAGGTAAAAACAAAACGGAAATACAGAACGTCTGGTAACTTTTTGGCCTATGTGCTATAAAAATGCTATTTATGTGGTTGAATTTACCACACAGAAGAGAAGACAGAGGCACTTTCCAAGTGATTATGTGCTCTGTGATAATAGTTTTCAGCTGGTGAATCAGAAACTCCAGGGCATTCAAGGAAAATCTAATGGTTGACGCCAATAAATTAGACACATCTCATTGGAAACGTTCATGGGTTACAAATCAACACAGTAATAAAGCCACTGCTGCAGAGCATTGGTCCTGCAAGCCCCAGAATGGTGAAAACAAAGATGAGCTCAGGCAGACAGCAATGTACCCGGCTGCACGGGGCTCAGCCCACGCACAGGAAGCCTGCAGACTTATTTCTCACTCCCAAATCATCTCATGTCTTTGCAGGCAGCTCGCTAGTGATGCTGTGCCAAATTAGTTGTAAAAATTGATACCCAAATGACAAAAGTGGTTTTGATCAGGATATTTAGCCCCATGTTGTCTCCTCCTTTCTTTTCATCCCTTTGTTCATGCTCTCCTTTTGTCAATAACAATGGCAACAATTACTGATCCTCACGGCTTCAGTGGGATGGGAAGAAGAGGAAAGAGGTAGAAGAAAAAAAGGAATTATGCAAATGTGACATTTATCGTTCAAAATTGTGGAGCCTTTTTCAAAAAAAACCAGGTGTCTCCATCATACAGAGTACATGATGACAAATTCAAGAAAAAAAAAAAATGTTCCTGGAAGACCAGCATACAAATATTGTGCTCAGAAGCTCCAACAGCAATGGGGCTGAGGAGCTGATGATGATTTCCTATGCTGACCTCTTCACACCTTTGTTTTTGCCTAGGCTGTAAGAACTACTGAAATCAGAGGTATGTTCGTCTCATGTAAGTCCAGGGCACCCAGAAAACAGAGGATATGTGAAAGCACAGATAGATATTATTGCCATCAAAATATTAATACTAAACCTAGGGGGATTTTCAGGAGAGAGAAAATCTCTACACCTCCTTGGCCATAATATTGGGTTTGGATATGCAGACGAGCCAGATTCTGACTTGGCACTGGTGTTAAATCCAGAGTCGCTCCACTGAAGGCAGTCACATCCTCCAAATCAAAATAAAGCCCTTTGCATTTAAAGAGCCACTTGTCACCAGAGGCACAAAAAAGCCCTTAACTGTTCCATGCCAAGTGGTTGTACAAAAAGCAGCAATGAATAACTTCATCTATACTTCTCCAGCCGAGGGTTACATAAAGGGCAAAAAGAAATTCACAAATCATTGGAGTATTAGAAAAGTGGTGTTAGCAGAGGCAACTGTTCTCTCACAGGCTAAAAGAGCGAGAAACATCTGTAATTACTGGATTAGGGGAATGAAAGAAGAAACCTGCAGTCAGAAATTACAGCACATTCTGTAATTGAGCTGCTGCCATTTGCCAGCTTGCATGAAGACAGAAGAGCCAAAAGCAAATCACAAGTTCAAAAGGCTGGAGAAACACCAATTTACACCACCACTCGAACCCACCCACCTGTGCTGTCAAGCTGTTCCCTAGAGCAGACCCCATAGACTCCACCCTGCCTGCAATTGTGCTACCCAGTCTGCAGCAAGTGAACAAACCAGGGTCAATCAGAGCAATTACTTGCATGGAAATTAGCAGTGGGAGAGCATGTCTAGCTGTTTAACAAAATGAAGATATTTTAGAAACATTTAGAGGAGTCACCCAGTTCCTGTTACTCCTTCCCCCACGCACACACTCCATCCTTGCAGAGCCTGTGGGAATTGCTCTGTGTGGACCACCACCAAGCAGTGCACACAGAGCTGTTTGGGAGACAAAAATGCAGTGGATGATTCCTGGTGATCCATCTTTGTGTGCACACGTGGCTGAGCCTGTAGCTCCCATCTCCTCTCACTTCTAAGTCAACCACCAGTCCAGCCAGAAATCCTGGGAGGCTGAGGGGTCACTGGGAAAACTAGACCTAGATTCAAAGGATTTAAAGGAATTTGGAGATAGAGATCTGAGCAGGCAGCTGTCCCTACTGACTTAGGAACTGCTCCCTCAGCTACTCCTTCATTAAACTCAGCCTTGTTGCAAACCAAGCTCTCCAACATCTAGGGCAGGCATCAGTGGCAGCAATCACGCTGTCCCATGGCCAGTCACACTTCCTACGTGCCTCTATGGAAGCAGTTGAGAAAAAAAGCAATTTAGAAGAGCAGCTTCATTTGGGCACTGAGAAACTTTCCTTTCACAAGCTTCTCTCCTTCCTGCCACTGGTTGGTCAAGGAATCTCAGCTACCTACCTCAGCTGGGTGACAGGAATAACCTCAGGCCCGCTTTCAATCTGCCCTTGCTGAGGACAGTGGAGATACTGGGTACTCAGCATCAGCGTTAAAAGGACCAACCAGAGTTGTACTCCTTTGGAGAAGTACACCCCTGGGTTTTCCACGGCTTTGGAGGAAGCCAGACTGGTGCTGTCACACTCACCCACATTTCTTGTTTCTAAACATGAATCTCTGCCTCTGCTGCATATGACAGTCCCACTCACTGCATGTGATGGGTCCCCAGGGCCCGCCCGGGCCCAGGGCAGCACTGACAATGAAAGGCAGCACCCAGGCAGCACTGCTAACATTCCAGCCCTTGGTGAGTGTTATAGGTGTTGATGCTTTCCTTAAAGCCTCAGCTATGGGAGATGAGTGGTTTATATAAGAACTGCATCTCCGTTTATTTATTTTCAGTGTGCAGCTAGCCCCAGAGGCTGGAACAGTGGCTGTGCAGAGCAGCTTGAGAACATGAAATGAAAGTGCTCTTGAGGCTGATAAAACAGAAGGAATAATGAAAAAGAAATCTTCCTTCAAGCCTCATCATATTTATGCTGTTTTCACATATCAAGAGTACATCTTTAACAAGTGTTCAAGGTAAGGCACAAGTGGAATATTTTCATGTAAAGCACAGTGTACTAAGCTACGATTTCCTTCCCAGTCTCAGGTTACATCATTATGAAAAGATTAGGGTGTAGAACAAAGAGGACCCTTCACTTTCTTGAGCCCCAGCACTGAATCATATGGTTGGTCACAGCTCTTCACACAAAGGTTTGCCCAGCACTGTCATGTGTACCTGTGACATTCACTTCACCCATGAACTTTTGAAGTAAAGGGCTCCCCAACACTATAAACACCATGCACAGGAACATCACACCTCCTCCCAAAATCCACTCTACAGATGGGGACACCAAAACTTCTCAGCATCAAATGGTCTCAGATGAGACCTCACTGACTTCTCTCAAGCCTCTGCTCAAGGGAAGGTCCTCCTTCCTTGTGTGGAGAGATGATTCAAGGGGCAATTTCCTGTACACACTCTCCCCGGGCCTGAAAGATCACCAGTGCTGTGAAGAACTACTCCAGCTGGTTCTAAAGGCGTGGCAGTCAATCTTTCCCTCCCTAAGGAATTCTACACCTGATCTATATTAAGGCTCTACATCACTCCAGAAAGACCAGGACTGTTTCATGCCACCACCTCTTCCTTCTGCACATGCTGGGGCACAGCCAAGCAAGCTTGATATGGTCTGGGCTACCTTCCTACCAGCTGTGTGCTTACCAGCTTCTCTACTTCTGCAGCCTGCTCTGAGCTCTCCCCTGCAGTGCCAAGTACATCCTAAATACAGGTTGGCTGTATCCAGATGAGCTCCAGCACTCCCAGTGAAGGGACTCCCACAGCTGCGTGAGAAGCAACCAGGGCAGCACATCCTTGCTCAAGAGATGGGCTCATCTCTAAGGTCAACAAACCAGTCTAGAACAGGATCCACAGAATGCTAAAGCACCAAAAATCTGCAATCCATTCTGTCCCAGTAATTAAGAGTCTTTGTCCTGAAGTCTCCTAAAAGATTTTTCAACGAAATCTTCATTTTCACAATGATCTTTTCCTTATCTTTGTCCCTTCATAGAGACACAAACTGTGCAATTAAAATTAAATCAGGAACAAACCAGGCAGATGTATCCTAGAGCCATGATGATGGGAACACCTATTTCATTCTGTCACTTCCCTTGTTCTGCAGTCAGGCTCTATACAGGAAAGCAAAAACAACAACAAAAAAGAGTCTCTGACATTTTACAGTACATTTTCTAAATGTCACCCTGTGTACCTGCAAAGTAGGCAGATTTGCTCATGTTTCTCTACCAACTCTCTTCTTCATTGGTAGATAACTTGAAACTCAACTGGATCCAAGGGCAAGAGGAGCAGCTCATGCACTGAAACCCATACACCCCCTTCCCAGGCCACAGCATTCATTTATCTGTGCTGTTGCATGTGGGGGTTCATCCTACTGCAGATGTTACAGTCATGCAAAATGCCTTCTCTCCTATTTAGATGGATATGTTCTAAGCATTCCTAATTGCAGAGGTGGAGAATCAAAAAGCTTTCCCCAGTTTGAGAGCTTAGAACTGGGAAGAACAACCATTAGTGGGCTGCATGTTGAATACCAGAGTATTGGAATCAAGATCTCCTTGCAACATACACAGCTCACCAGAAAAAAGTTGAAAAGAGGAAAATTGAATCCTAACCAGCAAATTTCATGTTGCAAACTCTCCCCATCCCGTTCCTTCCTACCCAGCAAAGCCAGATTCTGAATTTGAAGCAAACTCTTGCTTGTCAACACTCCTCTTGGGAGAGCTCCCTCACCATGCTGGAAGCAGCCTTCCCTGGCTTCCCTGCCCGAGCTCAGCCTCCAGGTTTCTACATTCGCCATATGACACACTGTGTTAGCCCAGGTTTTAATATATTCCCTCATGCTGCTGTCCTTTAAAAGCACTGGCATTTCCTACACACAGATTCCATATTGACTTTACAAGTACCAAGACGCCACGGTGAAATTTAAACTAAATATAGAGGTGGTATTTTTAAATAACTCTCAGCTCCAACTCGCCAAGCCAATTTTATTTGAACGGAAAAAGCAGACTCCAGCTTTAAGCTTCCATTGTAATTAATGATTACAACACATTCCTCTGCCGTATCAGATTTAGCACCTCATTAATGTATATGGTATTTTTCTTGCACAGCACAGCTGTAGTTAAAGTTGAATTAGTGTTTCCATTATAAGCCCATGTTTTCAAAGGTTTATCACTCAGACACATGAGATTTAGTCTGAAATGAAAATTGCCATTGAGAGTGTCAGCTGGGAAGCAATTTCTTGTCCTTCAAAATCTGGAAGCAACAAATACCAAAAAAAAAAAAAAAGCAAGCCACTCTGTTTATTAATAATTCACATTTTAAAAAGCATTGCAAATACTTGTTTACATGATAGCCTGTGACAGCTCCATAGAATGTCAACACCCACACGCTCCTGGGAGATGTGTCATCTTAAAAACTGAAATAAAAGCCACATTTTTACACCACTTGATGGGAGGCGAAGAGAAGGGGGGAAAAGACTTAAAAATAATATCGATGAGGGAAACTTATTAAAAAAACCCCATAGTCTTTGTTTAGAAACACTGAAGTTAGGACTTTCAGTTGAGAGGGGCGTGGGTGGGAATCGTTTCAAGTACCATTTGTACTTGTACCTTTTTCATGCCTGTCCCTGGCTCACTAAAGCATTTAGCAAGAATTGGTCCCGCTGAGTTCCTGCCACAGTTCCAAGCTTTCAACTGTCCATGAGTCCTGGAGTCTTAAAGTACGACCAGATCATGTCCTTTGCAGCAGCCACGCTGAGGCACAAGGCAAAATGAACAACAAAACAGCCTTGTATGAGCTCTACGCTTTGGGACTGTGTCCTTCTGCCATTACCTTTAAGACTGAACCATAGAAAAGCAGACCTTTCAATTGAGAGGCTTCTGAGGCCTCTTCTTGGCTGATTATCTCAGTGATTATACACTTACGACGTGCAAATTTACAAACAAATACATGAAGAAATTGCCAAACTCACAGTTGCCACCATTACCAGAACAGATGCATTTTTGATGGTTGAGAAAAATTAATTTTTTTTTTTTCTGACATAGTAAAATTCCCAGTTGTTTTGGCTCCAGTACTTGTGGGTTTACCCAAGGCAAAATGCTTCCAGAACACAACAAACACGTGAAGGAGTGTGTAATAGCTACTACAAGAAAACCAGGACAGGCATATCCTTTGTGAGCAGAAAGGCACCATTGTTGGTCAGAAACACTCACATTTTGCTACTCACTGGATAAACAAAACACTCCCACAACAGACAGAGCAGGGAGTGTGCTTCTTTCCCCAGTGCTGACTTTCATTTTTCAAGAGATTACTCCTGACGACAAAGATAATGGGAACACAGTAGCAATTGCATAGCCTTATGATCAAATTGCATATCCTTATGATCAAAACCCTATGGTTTTCCACACAAACAACCTGAGAAACAGCAAATGGACCTGTGTCTGTCCTCCCAGCAATCACAGCCTCCAGAAGATTCTGTACATCAAAGGCAGTGCAATACTGTGACACTTACCAAGGCCCTCACAAGCTCTGGACTTCCTTTTGCAGTGTTTTCTTCGCCCTTGTTGTTCCAGGCATGGGAGCTCTTCACAGTAGAGCTTCCTGTTGATGAAGTGGAAGAGGACTGCAGGGAGGATAACGAAGACTCCAGCTGCAGACAAAAACCCAGAAGCCTCAGGAGTAACTAAGAACAGAAAGTCAGAAAGAAAACATCAGCAAAACCAGGCAAAACTGCCTAGGGAAAGATGTGGTTTAAGCACAGCTGTATCCATGACTCTGCTTCCCCATCCTTTCCACAGAAGAAATAGGAATGAAATCCAGCAGAACATGGACTTGTGTTAAATGGATACAACATCCATTTAATACATTGGTCTACTAAGGATGTACATCACACAGACTTGGTTCCAATTAAGGCCTTAATTTCTGTCACGTGATGAATTCCAACACAGGAAAGACACCAACTGATTATAAGAAACCTCTGTAAAATGCAGGATTCTACCAGCTCCAGGAGAGACACTCTCCCTCTGTACTGCAACAAGGATCTGGCCAAGAGAGGGTCATTAAGGCCCCTAAACCTCCTTTGCAATTTATGTATTTTCTTTAGAACAATCAGATTACACATAATGGTACTCGCTAACTTCATTACATTCACTAAGAACCAGGTTAATGTATAGCCTATGATTCTCATTCAGCTGCTACTTTACCCTTAAGTGAGAAGTATATTACTGTACTACATAATTACCATTATTTTCTGGGGGAAAAAAAACCAAAAACCAGCCTGCAGCTCAGGTAATTCAGTTTAGCTCCTTGTGTGCCAGGTTGAGCCACAGGGGTTTTGAGCACAGTGGTTTTGCACTAGCTGATGTCCCAGCCCTGTTCATCAACATCCTTATGTCAAACTGTAAAGAAACAGTCTGATTTCAATTTATCATGTTCTGCCTGTACCACTGGGTCTGCAACAAACCACAGGCGCCAGCAAAAAGCTTTTAAAGCCATTTCACCTCTCTCACACATATCAAAATGCCAAAACAAGGGACAAACACTACATACATCACTTGATGTGGGTGGAAAGGGCGCACGTGTCAAAAACTTTCAGTGTCATCTGCAAAAAAAATTGGCTGGTTATTCTGGTAATTACTTCACCAGGAAGGGGTGAAGTTCAGCTGTTCAATTCAAGTCAAAGACCCCATAAAAATGAAATATCAGCAGCATCAGTGGCATACAAGGGATGCCTGTGATTACAAAGCTGCAGCTCACAGATGAAATGAGCAGGATGAGAGGATGTAAACAGAGCCAGCCCTGTCTGTGGAACATCCCACTGTGAATTTATAGGACTTGACTCAGCGAAAGACTTGGGCTAGAAGAGCTACACTGTCCCCAGTTACTGATAGTGCACTGTATGACTTCAGTCTGGGGGATTTAAAAAACTTAAATTAATACAAGCCAACATGTCTCAACTGGAAACAAAAATCACCAATGCATAGCAGCAGCCCACATGCAAAACAAATGAGTGGTCGGGACTGAACCCAGAGGAACATGTGCTACACAAACTCTGGAGGTGGCTCTGACCCTTCCTCACCCCAGCCCAAGGAAGGAACAGAAATATGCACTGAATCACAGCAGCTCAAATGACAACAAGGTGAAGCCTACACTTCCATTGCTCTGTTCTGCTTGGGCACAGACAATTCACAGAATCACAGAGTAGTTTGGGGACTTTAAAGACCATTTAGTTCTAATCCTCCTGATATGAACAGGGACACTTTCCCCTAGGATGTTGAGAGTCCCATCCAACCTGTCCTTGAGCCAGCACTGCAATGTGCTGCTATAACTTCCCTAGATAATTTGGCAGGCACATCTCAGGCCTATTTTCCCCTCACACCTCAGTCCAGGGAGCAGGGCTGGGGATGTGAGAGTGGCTGAGTGAGACATTGACTGGCTATTTTCAGCTGCTGAAGTCACCATTAAGTAGCTGCTGGAGCCAAGGATAAATCAAAGGAGATGAGTATAAATCAAAGCAGCTATAACCCCAGAATATACGTAAAAGCCTGGCTGGGTCCCATCACTGGCTTGCCCTGTTCTTGAGCACAGAATAAGCAGGAAAAAGGATAATGCTCTACCTTACATATAAAACACGTGGCATCACCACATCTCAGTACACAAGTGTGCAGCAAGGACACCACTGTTGTAATTTGTTTTACTTCATAGAAATCTCTGAGCCCAAGGAGACACCAGGGCTTCCCCTTCTCAGACAGGGCACAAGCAAGCCACCAGTACTTTTAAATATAAATTATTCAACACATTCTCTGAAACACTATGTAACCACCAGCTAGAGAAAGTCCTCAAAGTGCCCCTTTTCCCCAACAGACTTTCAAAGTAGCTCGCAAAATCCCAGAGGAAAAAGCAGATCTTTGACTAGACAGGGATCCTGAAGGAAGGCTTGGAGACAAATGATCACCTGCTATGTACTTGCTCTAAAGTAACTCAGACTGGCACAACAGTCCTACTGCCCATGTAATTCTTGTCTTCTGGTCAGATACAGAGGAACAAGAAAGTAGTAGCTCACTGGCATAGGACTTGGGACAACCCTTCCTGCTTCCCCTACTCCTTGGGGCAAAACAGAAAAGTCACCACCTGTCAGAGCTCACCAAAGGTCCAGCATCAACTTGAAGGAGGAAGTTTTCAAAGCCAAGTACTAAAAACTGTCCACATAGAGGCAGAGTTTTTGGGAGCACAGGCAAGAAGGGACTGCACAGACTCTTCCTATATGAAAAAGACCATCAGCCAGCTCCCAACAAAGGCTGAGATCCCTCACCTCCCTTCCTTAGAGGCACCAAGCAACTCACCCATCTCTCCTGAAGATATTCTCTCCAACTGAGAGGAGGTGCCTGGGACTTCTGCAGCACAAGGCAACAGAGTGCATGCATCCTGTCCTGTGGTTTTATGCACAAGTTTCCTCCTTTCTCAACCACAATATTCGTGCCAGATACCAGAAGTTTGTGCCACAGCATCTAAGAGAGAGCTGAGTTTGCACCTGAGCACTGTCTCACACACTGCCCCTGGCTCCAGCTGGAAGCTCAAATCCCTCTGGAGGGGAGCCATGAACGTGCTGCACCTGTGTACAGTCCTTGCCACACCTCCCAGCTCTCCTCCCAACCCTCAGCTGAAGGCCTTTCTCTGCAGATTTGAAACTCTAGGCTAAGGCTGTGCCTGAGAAATGACTGCAAAACTGATTTGGAGCTCTGTTCTGGCTTGTGGTGGATGTCTGGGCCTGAGAGATGTTGAGGAGGAAAAGTAGCAGAAATGCACACACATCCCTTATGCTGCAGCATTGCTGTAATGTGTCACTTTTCACACAGGTGAAGTGTCCATCCTTACACTAATGGATGACAGACTGTTGTGACTGGAGCAAGAACATTTGACAGACTAAAGCATGCAACTCTTGGCCGAAACCCTGGGAGATGCTGATCACCACGTGCTTTGGAACATAAACATTCGGCCAGGATCCTCCCCCATTTACCCATTTTTAAGCCAAGAAATTAATGCCATAGACACCTTTGTGCAGTGCCACAGTGGGTCCACTCATTCTGCTGCTCTGGTTGGGAGCACAAGGCAAGAAATGGTGTTTGTGCTCCTGGCAGGTTGAGGCCACACAACTGCACACACTCCTTGTCCACTGCTTAAGAACAAACTAGAGGTGCAGTGTGAAGGGCCCCGAGGCAGAAAAGAGAAGATCAGAAATGGAAGTGAGGTCAAGAGAAGAAATGTGAGAGGACACAGGGAACACAAGGCATTACATTGCTCCTGCTCCAACCTCTCCGCAAAGCCACTGATGCCATGAAGATTTTTGCCCTTTCCTTTATACCCCTGTTATACCTTTTTACAACTTCTGTATTCCTAGTGCTTTTTTGCCTACATTCTTGGACTTGTTTGTCAAGCTAAGAGAGAAAACATTTTAGAAGCTTCGTAGCCAGAGATCAGTGTGCCCCAGACCCCAAGGTCCTCTCCAGAACACATTCTGTAAACCAAGATAGAACCATCCAGGGGAAAGTTCCTTGGGGAGGGGGGCTCACTTGAGCCTCTCATTGGGGAATCTTTGATAGATCTGCTAATTAGTAACACCTATAATGTTATACCCAATGTTGGGGAAGGGGAGAGAGAGGTGTGGAGACAGAAGACGAAGACATAGATAGACTCGGTGGGGTACATCTCGATGCATATGACCTGGACGTGTACACCTAAGGATCCTTAAAATAAATACCATGGTAAAATCCCTTTTCCCCTTCTAACCGTGTATGACCCCTGATTTTAAGACCAGGAAAAGGCATCACCACATTCCCACTAAAAGATGACTTCAGGGAGAGTCTATCCAGAAGAACAAGGGAGGTGTGTTGGCCACACTGTTACATGCATTGAATGCAGCTGGGTTTTGGCTTGTAGCAGGTTTCACAGCAATTCTGCTACCAGACCTGGCCTCTTCCAATGGGCCAGGGCCAGGGGAATGAACACAAGAAGCTCCAGAGTAGATTGACTTGGAGAGTCTACAACCAGCAAGACCTTAATACCTTCTGCTTTGCAAGGGTTAAATTCTGCATAAAATACTATTCCAGACAATAGTTCTTTAATTTCATTTGATACCAAACTCCCTGAAAAAGGAATGTTTACTGGTACTTTTTAATTATGAAATAAAAAGAAACCATAAATTGTCTGTTTTGCTGTCTGTGCTAATTACATTTCATTATATATTTGGAGTAAGCTATGATTTTCCTGCTGGTTCCCATGACATTTTTCATTATCAGCCACTAATTGTCTAGCATGCACACTGCATTGTGAACCAAGTAGGCTGGTGCGTGGGCAAAAGTTCTAGCGAAAGCTGCAAGGCAGTACAAGTGTACATTATTATTATTACTATTATGATGTATTAGAGAGTTTCCACCTACTTGCATATCTACATATCCTCATCCTTATCAGCAGTGTCACAGCACAGCAAGGCCCAGGAGTCCACCCTTGTGCTTGGCAAGGCTCAGCAACTACTGAAGGGAAGTTATGTGGGATGGAACGATGGCAGCAGCCCCACTGCAAGGAGAAGTTCCCTGCTGGGTGCGATGGAAACACCAAGCAGCTTTCTCAGTCACTTCCTCTGCTCAGTGCCCAAAGCACGTGGGTATCAGAATCTTGTCCCTTTGCCCACTCACAAGCAGAGGCCAAGGTTATAAAGGAAAGCAGTGCCATATGTGGCCTCCTAAAGGAATAGGATAACTAATGGGATCTTTCTGAGACAGCAAGACAGAAGAAAAAGGTAAAGGGTTTCCAGAAGCCATGGCTAACACTGTATCCATTACAGCAAAATCTCCAACAAATCCACTCCTATGCAAACTCAGAAAGTGCCACAGAGGGTGAAGCAACTCCTTGCATGCAGCATTTCATAAACTCAGCCAGAGGGAAGCTGTAGGTGCCAATTCTTCACACAGCAAACTGCAAGAACATGACCACTGCTCGTCCTTATCAGCCTTGGACAGGTGGCACTTCTATTCATGTGCACCACACACACAATACACAAACACTTCAGAAATAAATGTGTGTTTTCACAGGATTGCAGCTCTCTTCTGCTATCTATTTCAAAGGAGACAAAGCCCGACCCTTTCCAACAGCACTGTGAGGGAACAGTTGTATAACTCCCCCTCTTCTCCTCAAGGTGATCCACAAATACATTATCAGAAACGCAATCAGACCACATTCAGTGATGTAGCAGAAGTGAAACTCCCATCCAAGGCAGGAGGACATGCCCTGCACAGAGGCTCAGTTTCACACACTTTATTTTTATGTGCTGATTTACAGATAGCAAGAATGAGGAGGTTCTCCAGTCCTTTTATATAAGGAATATGAAGACCTGAAAGGCACTTATGACCTGACTATACCTCTGTTTACTTTGACTGCAAATTTTGTCTGATCAAAGGGTGGGGGAATGGCCCCACTCGTAGCTGTTGCTGATGTATTTGCAGGTCATCTTCAAAGATTTGAGCTGCTCTTATGGCCTCTGACATAGGCACACTATTTCAAAGGTCTCAAAGACAGTGAAGCAACTTCATCTCCCTCTCTTCTACCACCCACAGAGCCACCCAAACACCTTGCAGGCTTCAGTGCATTTACCCCCCCCCCCAGCAAGTCTCTGAAGCAGGGAAACACTAACAAAACTGCCCCACAGAACGGGAGCCATGGCACAGGAACAACCCAAAAGGGTGGAAGTTAGACCCAAAAGAGCAATCAAGAAACGTCACATCCATCTACACAGGCATTTCAGTGCTCAGAATTGGCTCATGTTTCACCCCAAAGCTGAGGCTACCAAATAGAACATCGACAGCACCTTCCTAGAGATGACATCATGGTGACAGTCACAGGACTTCAGGCATCTGTCCTCAGTCACACTGGGTCACATAAATGCCACAGGATGGTAATTTTTTACCCCAAGAACCTTATTCTCTTAGGGATACAATCCAGTAGAGGTGCTTGACACCTTCAGGCCACACTGAATTGAAGGCACATCAGGCACAAAAGGAGACACAGAGGCAGTAGCATGTAGCAAGTGCCCTCCCCTTAGAAAAGGAAGGCCTGAGATAAGTTCTCCCTTAGACTCACATTTTCCTTTACCCAGTATCATGTCCAAGGTGCAGGACGAGAGGAGGGCAGCCTCTCCCCTTGGGGCTCAGCTTGGCTCACTGTGAAGCCTGAATTGGGGCCAGCAGTAGTAGCAGATTTGATTTTTCTCAGCCTGCTCATAAGAGCCAGACTCAGAATTGAATTCTCAGGATGCAGTCTGGATTTCACTTAGAACCTGCAATAGATAAATGACCAAGACATAAATACTGGGAGGGCAAACCTCAAAGTACCCAGCAGCCAATCTGTGAGAGCCATAAGCCCAGTTTCAAAAAGGCTTTCCCTGAGGCCAGGTTTTCCATCTTACAAAGGCTGCTCTGTACTTTGCTATGTACGACCCTGTGGCAGCACTCTTTTCCCAGCAGTAAAAATCCCATCCTGGCCTTGAGCAGTGCTCTTGATGACATTTGTAACTGAGCACACACGGTTCTATGAAATATTCTGCCTTCAACAAGAGGCATTTTTCAACTAGAAAAGATGAAGTATTAGTTTTAGTGGATGTGTTTTAAACAAGTGTGGAGCAGTAGTTCAAGTCCACAGCAAGTACACAGCCTCTGCAAACAATGACACCTGAAATTCTGCATCCAGAAGAGTCCTGGCTCTCTCCCTATTCCTCTCTCTGTAAGCAAACACACCACAAATACAGATGGAACAAGGGGGCAGAAATGTGTCCTGATGGACAGGGAGCATTCATGCTGTCTGGTGGAGATCACTTTCAAGGGTCATCCAGAGGTTCATCATCAGTTTTAGTAATAACTATAAAAATGGCTCCAGTTCAGCATGGTATTCAAAATTCATTGAGGTCAACAGGGCCAGGGAGACTGAGAATTTGAGCAGCACACAACTTGAATTGTCATTCATGAGCTGAAAGCTGGTCCCCTCCATGTCAGGGCTGAACAGATTTGATGGGGACAGCACCCATCCAGGCCTTGGTCCTCCTGGCCCAAGGTCCCTGCCAGGATTGTTCCCAGAGCTGGGCCCACAGCTGAGGTAATCAAAGTGAAACCTGCAGCCTCACAACTCTTCATCTCAGTTCTTCTCCAGACCAGTGAAGAAAAATTAGAACCAGATATAAAACTACCTTCCCAGCCCACAATCTATAAGGTACCCTCACACTCAAGAGTTTGCCATTTCTTCTCCATCTCAGTATTCACTCTAACCTCTGAGCTTTGCTAAAATTCTCGGTTCTGCACTCTGGAACTATTTTCCATTGTAAAACCAGCTATCACACAAAGCAGTGAGCTACCTTGGAGGTCAAAGGTTTTACCTAAGACATAGGAAAGCAAGAAAATGGCTGTAGTGATAAAGATAAATACAACTTGAACTAGCTCAAATGAAAGGATCTAGTCCCTAAAAGTCAATCTCCTGCTGCTTAGGGCTCTCATGTTAGAGATGAGATCTGTACTCAAATGCAAATAAATCAAACAGGACACAGATCTGAACTTGCCTCTTAAGATATCCTTTGACTACCCACCTTCTGGAAAAAGTACCACAGCAGCAAGGGACAGCTGTTTTTTCTCACAGACAGCTCAGAGAGGAATTCCATCCTGAAAGAGGACACAACCTGGGTCTAGGAAAGTTTTTTCAAGATGATGCATTTCTTAGGAAAGTTTATAATTTAAAACAGAATTTAATTGTCCGACAAGAGCACCTTTTCTCAGTTTGTGCTCCCTGGAGTAGGTTTGTCTTTGATCGTGTCCCGGGTTTGTTTTCAGGCACGGTACAACACAGAGATCATAATCTGATACCTTTTGTCATAGCTGACACCAACACTGCCTTACTGGTAGAAAGGGAAGACTAGGGCTGTCAGTCTGCCACCTTTCTTGAACACTGAAGTCACGCTTTTTTTTTTTTCCTTTTCTTAAAGACAACTTCTTTGTTGCCATGGTATCACTAATGCAGTATTTTGAGACAGGGAAAGAAGATAACTGTGCACCATCACAGTGACACATCTATCAGCTGCCATCCTCTCAAAAAGGATAAATAAATAAGGATGCCAATGCAGACTTTTAAAGGCTCCTCCACCCTTTAAAATTTTTCCCTCTCACATACAAGTCGCTGTCTATGAAGTTCATGCCTCGGTATTATTATAGAGGTCAGAATTTCTCTCACAGCAAGCAGTGTTGAGTTATTTTTCAATTCCTTCCCTTCTCCCTATGCTACATGACACCAGCTGAAGTACACACTCACAAGAGAACAGCACCTGCATGTTCAGAAAGTGCCAGCCTGGCTCCCCATGTTAAACCATGCAGTGACACTTTGCAACTCCTGCTTGTACAGTGATTTCTCCCTGAACTCTCCACTGCTGAAAACAGCTCTCATTCATCTCAACAGTGAGAGAAAGAAAAAGGGCACTCTGATGGTGTCTCTCATATAACCACCTTCATCTCCCTGTGATCCTGTTATCCTTGTAACCTTGGAGTCTTTCCTATCACTGCCAGAATTACTTTAAAACAGAAACCTTTACTAACTTAGCAAATCAAGGCCTGGCACTCAGCACAATGACATTTCCCTCCTTGGCTTGTGAGAACATTGAATCAGGTCCCTTCCAAAACTTCAGAGATGGCTGTGCCCACCACTGGCACACGTCTGCTATGTCAGTAAATCCAGGGAACAGTCACAGTGAGAGATGTCCCTGTCCCCATGCACTCCCTGACTTGGGATCCAGATCAATAAACAGGCAACGAAAGACACAGTGGCTTCCAGCACATGCCACAGCCACAGTGGTGACATGATGAGCTTTTCATCTCCTGGGTGATCCAAAAGGAAGAATAATGTAAGGAAATGGAAGCTTTTGTAAGCTGAATTTACCAGGGCTTCTGTAACAGAGAAGAGAGCAGAGAGCAACAAGCAAAGCAGCAACAAAAGGTCAAACAGCAAGGACCTCCGATATGAGTCAAGAATTAAACAGTGAGCACAGAGTCCTCTAGAGAATAAAAATAAGTATTTTACATTTGGGAGAGAGAGGAAATGGGAGGAGAAGGGGAAGAAAGGAAGATCTCAGTTGCTGTTTCACTTATTTGGGGGCATAAAAAGAATAAGTTGTCTCCACTCAGAACTGAAGTGCTCTCACCTCTTCAAAGAGGAATCTAATTGGGACCTTTATGCTCTCATGTGCTTATTTTCCTCATCCACAAAACCTTGCTCTTAGTTTCACCAATTTGACCCAAGGCACAATGACTCATCACAGCAAAAGGCTGGACAGCAGCTTTGGGTTTTTTTGAAAGACCTAAATAAACCCTGCTCCATCAATTGACCAAGGACGACGCAACAGTAAACCTCTCACTGAAGACTGTGCGTTGCCTTGGCAACCTGTCTGATCTCCATGGCTCCAGGGACTGGAAATGTGCTGCCAACAGGAGATTTTAGCTAATCAAACCAAATCTCTTAATACTTACACGATTTCCCATCTGTAGAGAGCAGGCCACGTGCCAATGGAAAGCAGGGCACCCTCTGAACACAGCCCTGGCTCCTCCTTGACCTGTTATTTGTTGGATCCTTGTGGGCCACAGATGTCTCCTGCCAGGTACCAAAGGAGAAGGGTGGCAAGGGACCACAACCTCATACCTGCATTCAGCACATCCTGGCAGGATGCAGGGGGGGAAAGGCAGCAGGACCTTCACAGCATTCGTGCCTCAACCCCTGACCTTTGGAAGAAAAATGAAGTTTCTGATATTGGCATCACACACCCCCTTGGCGCTACTTGTTTGGAGCCTTCTGAAGCTGCTCCATCCCTTTTTCAGCTCCCAAGAAATACATCCAGGTACCAGCAGTGGCAAACTGCTGACCAAAATGATAGAATAGGACAAGGGTGTACCTCTTGACCTTCCTTGATCAGGGACTGCTGTCAAACTGCAGGACAGAACACCTGCTTTTTTCTAAAACTTCTAATTGGCAGTGCTAAAAGAGTAGCTTTGGTGGCTAATTTTGCCTTGAAAGCATGAGCAGTCATTGATTTTTATTTTCTTTAAAGGAATAGCCAGACCAACCTTTACAAAGTTCCACTAAAGGTTTCCGGCCCCTGCATTTAAGCCCAGCCACAAATCCAGACGATCAGTCTGGCATTTAGCACACAAAGAGAGGCATGAGCAGCAAGGGGGAGAGAAGAGTGTTCTGCAGCTGTGCTGCTGCTGCTGATGAGACAAGAAATTCTGTGTGGTGGTGATGAGATTCACATCCATGAAAAACCACCAGTTTCCATCTAACAACCACCAGAGCTACATCACCAAAGATGGCCCTATGACCCTTCCATGAAATTGCCAAAAGAAATCGGGATGTTTGAGCAGCAGACTCAGCTTTGGCATTCAGGCTCTCCTTCCCCTCCTGGATCATTCTTTACAGTATCTCAGAGGACACTGATCCACAAATCTCCGAACCCAAAAGCCACAGATCCTACATGGAGTTTCATTCCACACAGGTTGCTTGCTGCCAGATTAACCCCTGGTATTGCCACAATTGGCACGAGGGAGCCTCAGATGTTTTTTGACCTGGTACAGAGGATGTCTGCACAGGAGGAGCTGCCCCACCACAGCTTCCTGGGATGTGGATTAGCTACCACCCTCAGGCTCCTGCTCCTGAGGAACGGGATGGAAGAATTGTTGGCATTTAACAGGGAGGCCTGAAGCAGAAGGCTGCTGCTCATAAAGCAGGGCGTGGTTTCAAAGACAGAGTATTGTGGAAGATTTCTAGGCCTCTGGTATCGACCAAGTGACCCACGCCCTCAGAAAATATGTTCTAACAATAACAAAAGCCATTAAAACAAATGCTTGTGGGGAAAAAATAATGTCAGCAGTTTCTAGAGTCATGTATTTAATCAAGTGAAGAGCTGAGCAATTACTGCCACTTTCTACCATGGCCCTGGGAACATTTCTCTCTCCACATAAGTACAAACCAGTTAACCAGTTACTAGGGCTGCATGGAGAAAGGCAGGAACTGAAGTAATTTCTCAGCTAACCCAGGGCTCTGTGAAAAAGGAGAGGCAATGAAGTCCTGCAGGCATAAGGGAGAGGGAAGCAGAGAACAGTTCACTTCCTATGTGTGCCTTCCCAGTTTATTCTTTCCTACATCATGCCTTCTTCTCGTCCACTCACTCCTCAGTTTTATTTGCTCTCAGTTCAGCCAAAAACTAAAAAGTTCATCCAAACTGAATCAAAGATGAACCCTGGTACTTATGCCTGAAATATCTGTCTGTACAGGCCATGGAAAATCAAAAGCAGAGACGTCACTGGTCTAATGGGGAGCAGGAATGATCTCAGAGAAAACAATTGTTGATACTTTAAATCACTCTCCATAATTCCCTTGTAAAACAACATGCAGGGCAGGACCCCAGCGTTACAAAACCTGGGAGAAGGACCTTCTCCAGATGGAAGGGCCTTCTCCAGATGCAAGCAGCCACAAAGCTGTTTCAGAGGATTCATTTGCATTAACAAGTTTCAAAGCATCTACCCAGAGTTTCTTTCAAGCAAAAGCTGTGACGTCCGACTGTTCTCAGGGATAAATGGAGAGCTGTGCCACTTCAGAGCCAGGAGAAGGGAAGGGGGGAGGCAGATAGAGGCGACTGTTAGCCAGAGCCGATGCAATGGAGATGGACTAAAATAGATTCTGTGCACTTCAAGGGCTTCTGCAGCACCAATGCTCCAGCCCAGCCCACGTGAGCAAACATACACACACACACTCTGCAAAACCCTTGACATAAAGGACCACAAGAATAAAGTGCAGCCTGTTCCTGGGATGTTTTCAGACACACTGAGCCAAGCTGTGGAATCTATTCACTATTTGTTGGGATCCCTTCAGCTGTTTTCTCCCACAGCCATCATGCTACATTAAGTTCCTTTTGTTTCTTTGAACCTATCTCAGTCACAAACCCCTGCAAGCACCCATGGCTTCCCTTGCACAGTGATCAGATGTGCCCTCTGCTTAACAGGAATGCAAATACTTTGCACTTTTGTTACTCATTATGGATCTAGAATTACGGTCTACTAATGCCTTTCAATAAGATCCGGAAAACCAACAGGAATCAAAACAATGTCAAAGCAGAAAACAGAAGAAAAGTCTTACTCCTATTTCATTCCTTGCAATTTCCGAGATCTTTGTATTTCAAGAAAACAAAGCAGCATGCAAATCCAAAGTTACTAGTGAGGGTAACACAGGATTTTCTTTTCAAACTGTAATTGTCACCCAAGTAACAAACTAGGAAAGCTATCTTCTCACCAAGAAATAGCCCCAAAGCATTCCAAACACAAGACTTATCTAATCACAATTACATAAAGCAACAAAATGAGTCAAACCAGAAATGGAATTTCCCAAGAAAGCTTTGAAATGCATTATTTATGAGAAAAGTGTTCTTCCTGGGACAGTTTGTTAAATCCCCAGAATGTGTAGTACTCACACGAGCTGGGCAAAGCTGAAGAGAGGCACAGTCCTGAGTTTGAGTAACAGGAGTGGTGCTGGTGTTCTTGCCCTTTTCTCTGCATGTGCTTGTTGATTTAACATCCCAAGGAAGAAGGAACCCTGCTGGTTGGTAAACATGTGACAGCCACCAAAGGAATGTGAGCCAGGGAAACAAGATAAAGCAGCCTATGCCACTTCCTAAAGGGGTTATTTAAATACTCCTGCCTCACCTTTTCTAGTGCTCTCACCTTGTGAGTGCTAGGTCTTTAATCAAACAATTATCTTGCTGATAAATTTGCCTTAAAAAAAAAAAATTGTCATTCGTGTATCAGGAAATTGGAAATTGGAAATGGTAAGTGATTTTCTCTTCTGTACAGAGATATAATTTATTACTTGGCTTAAATTCACAACCTGGTAATAAATATTTTGGATCCAGTTTAGAAGTGTACCGTTTCCATCCTGGATTCCCACAGATTTGCAGTAAAATAAGGATCATTCAGTCTACAACCAAGGGAGCAGCCGGCCCCTTGCACTTGCCAAGCTCAGCCAGTCATTACTTCCCTGAACTCTGCTCACCCTGGGGCCAGGCCCTGCTCCATCTCTGGGGGATCCCAAGCTGGAAAAGCAAAGCTGTGCCAGTGGCTCTGTGCTTCCCAGTGGGTTTTTACACAGGGGTAAAAGCTGTTCTTAGAGCAAAAGGTGTTAGCACAGCACTGATCCCAATGTTAACCTTAATTTCAAGGAAGGCTCTGTGTAAGCCTCACTTACCATGAGGGCACATTCTCTCTTCACTCTCCACACAACTGCTACTTTGAATGTGCATTTTGGAGGTAGTTTTGAATCCCAGTATGAGAAGGGTCATTTTTCCCCATCATTCAGGGCAAATCCATCCCCACTGTCTCTGCCTGCAAAAGGTTTCTCTGTAGTGAAACTGAATTCATCTATTGCTGCAAAAAATTATTTCTAGTTTCTAGAATACCCATGTTCCTCAAAAACAGCATGGAAAAGCTGTAAAATAAAACCACACATCAGAACCCAGCTACTCACAACACTCAAAACAGGAGAGAGCCTGGGGAAGGTGGACAGAAAATGGGGGGAAGGTAGGGAGTACACAGACCTAACTGCTCACAAGCAAAAGGGCTTCTGGCAGCAATTTGTAAACTGGCTCTTATCTGCTCTCAGTGGTATCTTGCCTCTCTAAGGTAAAATGCTCCCTGAGGCAATTTTCTGCGGGTGTTCCTAATGCAACTCTTTTCTCCCAAAGGAAAAAAAAAAAAAAAAAAAAAAAAGAAGAAGAAAAAAGAAGAAAAAAGGTGATGATCTTGTTTATAAAAGCTGCTGCCTGGCAGATCCCCCAAGAGTAGTCCAGACTGGCATCTTCAAAATAACAGCTAGTTAGAAAGAGCTCAAGAGGAGGAAGAAAAGTCCTTATTGGGCAGACATCAATCCCCTGGATTTACATGAGTCTGCTCACTGCAGAATCCCAATGGATCCCAGCTGGAGAGGGTGTCTGGCTCCCTGGACTGCAAGATGATGAAGAGCCACTGCTGGGGACATGTGCCTTCCAGCAGGGCTGTTCCCAGACTCACAGCCTGTCCCCTGTCCCCGTGGTGCCCACATCAGGCACGGCTGAGTGGCCGTGCTAATGAGCTGGGCGAGGTCCCAGAGCAGGAGGTGGCGGCCGTGGAGTTGTGGCTAAAATACACAGGAGCGCAGCAGAGATATAACCAGACATAACCAGACTTTGGTTATGTCAGACTCATCACTGGAGCCAACTGAGTGAGCAACTTCCATCCTTCCATCGCCCAGGAGACTTGCCTCATCTGCTAAGCCAGGGGGAAATTTCCCTGCTAATTTAGAATGAAGATTTGCAGAGCCAGGCTGCCCGGAAGGGACCTGGGCTGTCGGGCACACGGGTCTGTGGGTGCCTCATTCCCTGTACGTGCACTTAGTTCCAATGCTGCATGATTGAAAATAAATGTCCAAGTAGCAGCTCCAGGAGGGAGGCTGTGAAATGAGTTGTCAAAGAGAAAATAAGGTCTCAGGTTCAATAAGGTTTGCCCAGGTTTGCTGCACCAGAGAAGTTGCTTACTCCAAACTTCTTCCGAATAATCGTTCTGTTATTCCCTTACATTTGAACTCTTCCCTTTGTAACTTTCTCTGTAGCCCCTAACATGTTTACTGTGGAAGTAGGATGCTTATCCACTTTCATTCAAATTTCTCCAGAATTCATCAGGACTGTCGCATTTATGGAGGGAAATGGGAGACCATGCAAGTCTCCCACTCTAATTCCCATGCGCTCAGCTGCCTTCCTTCGTCTCCCACATTAAGTACTCTACTTTACTCTTGAAACCTTCATTTACAAAGTTGCAATGGGGAAAAAAAGTAATCCAGGAATAATAGCACAGAGAATAAACTCTCATCCTTATCAACTCAACACTGCCCTTTCTATCGTTGTTTTTTCCAGAACTGTTGTGCTAAAAGCTAGAGCACAATTGGCAGGAATTCAAATACATTTTCAGATGTAGTCAGTTTTTTATTATTATTTGTCAACCACCAGCTAAACTGTAGATATATTCCCTTTATGTCCCACTAAATGTCAGGCTGGTATTTTTAAAACCCAGACAATGTATTTCACATAAACCTTTACACCATTATTCTAAAGATCAAGCATCCTTTCACCTGGGAGCCAGGGCACAGCTGTTCCCCCAGCAACAGGACGTGCTTCCATCTTGGCCAAGCAGTGAGATCCCTTTCAGGCATCTCCTGCCCTGGGCCTGGATGAAAGATTGACCCTGACACATCCCAGTTATACCCCAAAAAAGAGGCTTTATGCTGGTGTGGCTGATTTAATTCCCTCACAGAGCAGCAGCCATGGGACCATCACCTCCCTGATATTTAGCAGGCACCACTCTCACTGTAGTTTTTTTTACAAAGCAATTATTGCTGCAGTATTTGCTGGAGGTAAACTTGGCTGAACAAAGCATGAATGTGCAGGGAGGTCAGGATGGCAATAAAACTGCACACAAGCAGCAACAACTCACACTTTCACTTTGTTCAGTACATTAAGCCTTCCTCAACATTCTCTAGACTTGCAAAAAACAAACATATCTCCCAGTGCTTGAACTTAAAGTCCAATTATTCTCCTTCCTGAGCTCCAAGTCTTATTCAATAGAAATATAAGACTAAAGAGCAAAGTGTATGCAACAGAGTCAGGTCTCTGAGTCAAGAGCCCCAAAACTAGAAAAGCTTACACAACAGAGCTCAGGGCAGTGCACTCCTCTTGACAAGGTGAGAATATCTGAGTGAAACATCTGAGGTCAGCCAGTGTCTCCCAGTACTCCACTCCTCTGGGCTAACTGGAAGGAATGTGCCTGTGCTAGATAGGCATGAAGACAGAAATATTTGCACAACACATTTCTGCCCAAGTCATGTTCACTTGCTGTCTGCTGACAGGTACAGATGGGAAGGTCCCGAACTCCAGAGGAGGAGAAAACTGTCTTAGCAGAATCAGTGATTCAATTAAACACGTGTCTGGACACCACAGCATTTCCTCATTAAAATTTCTATGAAGCAGCACAGATCGAGTGCCTGCAACCACACTTGAAAACCAGCTGAAATGAGGCTGTGAGTCATTAGCCACAATCAAAAGGGTAAGCTTCACCTAGAGCCCAAAATATCAACAAAATCCACATGGCCACTAAGCCTGTAGTGGAGAAATCTGACCTGGCTTGCTGAAGTGTACAAATAGAGAAGTTGTAGATTATAAAGCAGTAATTTGATCAAACAATTTCCCTGTGGCTGTTGCAGTATGTGCTGCTTGATGGCCAGGCTCGCTACAGTCCTGTGCTCCTGCACACTTCACAAATGGGTTTTTGGATCCAATCCTGACTTTCACCCCAAGCTTGGATCCCGGGGCTCACTTATTCTGCTCAAACAGTTTCCCACTAATTTAACAACCTCTGAAGTGGATCTGAGAGGTCCAGTTCACAGGAATTTGCAGAAGTTTCAGGGGAATCCCAGGGTCTCTGTTGCAACCTACATTTATTCTGCTGGTGGGAAGAAGTAAAGCCTGGAAGAGCACTCAGTTTAGTGGGATGCCCAGGAATTACAAATGAGCAGGCAAATCAATCTGTAAAGACAAAGCAAGCAGAGAAGCCAACTCAAACTCCACATGAGGGGGATTTCCAAAGAAAAAATCTATGTACACAAGAAGGGTGGTTGGAGTCTACTTATAGACCTGAAAATCAGTGGCAAGGATTTTGACTTTCTAATTAAAGCTGGGTGTTTTTTTCTAATATATGAAAGAAAAATCCAGCATAGAAAGAGATTGTTGACAGAAATGCAAAACCATCACACTTGCAAAGGAGATGAAGGAAGGGTGGAATTCCACAGAAAAATGTCAGGTTTTGATCAGAAATCAAGAAAGAAATTATAAGTGTTCTTCACCTTGCAACTGAGTCCACAAACTTCTTTGTCAACATCAAACTACACAGAGACATTGTGGGCTACACGAGACCAGCTTGCAAGCAAGGGTATGGACAAGAGCAGATCTAAATCTCCAAAAATGCAAGCAGAGTCACAGGCAATGGCTCTATCCAGAGAAGGAACCCAAGCACGAACACAAATACTGAGTCAGCACAGGGGCTGAGGTGAGGTAGCTGGACAGATGTGACAAACAGACCTGGAACACAGGCAAAAGCCACCACTCCACCATGGGAAGTGATACAAGAGGCAGAGAGGGAAATACCCACCTAACAGCTGCTTGACAGAGACGAGGGAGCCGTCTGTCATATACCCCAGGAAGAAAGAAACAAAGAGGAACCAGCAAACAGCAACATGAGCACCGATTGGGAACACTACCAAATAAGAGGAAAATGCCTCCAGAGCAACTTCAGCTAATTAGAACACTTGCCATGTACAAACACTACAGCCTAATCCTAGCCACACTGATAAGCAGCAGTATCAGACTGGAGGAAAAGGACCAGCTGCTCACCATACACAGTGAAACCATTTGGAGATGCATGAGAAAGCACAGGCAGCCAAGAAGGAGCTCAAAGTACCAGGAATGTTATTGTAAAGCCTTGACATGGCACAAGCACTGTCATCTGTCCATGCTCAGCACTAGTGAATGGCAGCCTGGAGCTGCCTGGAGCACACCCTGGAGTGCTGGGGAAAGGAGGATGGCAACCCAGCCCAACTCCAGCCTGCTCTGAAATCAGACAGGAAAGGGGGAGGGAAATGAATACCTTAACAATGGATTTTGGAAGAATGATCCTCAAAAACTTTCAGAAACTCTGAAGAGAAACTCAGATGCATTGGGGAATGTTCATGCCCCAGAAAATGCAGTAAAATGAGGAGTCCTCACTTTAAAGAGATCAACTGTGCTTCCAGAGCTGGTGCAATTCCACTTACATTGAGGTGGTGCAACTCCACTTAAATTGAGCTGCTGCAATATAATTATCTAACGGCATTGACAAGAAAATAAATCAGTGAAAAGATAGCCACGAGACTAACAGTGCAGAAAAATGTACAGGGTGGATTCACCACCATTTGCACAGGTAGTTCAGTTCAGGATTTGACTGGAGGGCAAAAAAGGTTGTGTTTTCAGTGTTAGCAACATGCTTTAGGCCATTGAAGTGACAAAAATGCAAAAGTCTTTTAGAGAAAGCCAAGCAAAGCAGGCAGCTTCAACAATACAGGCACCAAGGATCATAAACAACAAACACAGAAGAGGTGAGTATATTTGGGCTCCACATATCAACCATCTGTGGGAAGCAATGCAAAAAAGGAGCAGAGGATCTCCAGAGTGGTGAGAAAAGAAACTAAAAGAAAGTTTGGGTACATTAAGAGACAGCTTACATAATTGCCCAGAGCAATTTAGTTTATTTAATTAAGTGTATTAACACTGGTAAGTAAGAGATTTGAACATTTGTTACAAGAAAGGGAACAGAAGTGATTTTCTGGAGCATCAGAAAAACTCAGCATCAACCAAACAAGAAAGGTAGTTTGCTTACCCCCTTCCTGCAGAAAAATGAAGTCAGAATGGGACTCAGAGGACTAGCAGGGAGCTCATAAATAGGCCTGGCTGCAGAAAAAGAAAAAAAACCACCCCTCATCACTCTTGACGAGGATGTCAGCAGTGGCTTTGCTGCCCTTGGGACAGTGGCACAACCTCCAACTGCATCCCTGCACTGCCCTTTGCTTCAAAACAAAAACACACTAACTTAAATGAGTTTGGCTATGCAGCATGAGTAAGTGTTTGCAGATGTTTATTCTGCTTTAATTTTATCTTATTTCACAGTGCATCTTCAATTTAAAGCTCTTAATAGATGCCAGTCAAGATCACTGAATGGCTATTAACTCCTGCAGCTTGGCAAATGAGAACCTCAACTCAAAAGTCAGGTTCTGCATTTCAGCAGTGTCAAACTTCAGAAGTTATCTAGATCAAAATTGAGAGCTTTGAAAAGAAAATACTTTTAAGCACTAAAAAATAAGTCTAAACTCTATTGCTTAGCCAATCAGCTTTCAAGGTATTTAAATCCAAGGAAAGATGACAGATTTGAGTTAAATTTTAATAGTATGGTCAAAGTACTGAGTGTAATTAGTTAAAGCAGCTACAGAACTTAGTTTTTAAATTACCACTTAATGTAGCTAAGTAAAGGAATTTTTATTATGTTTCAGAGCTTATAATAATCAAAGTTTACAGTAAATCCACGGAGTTCAATAGAATTAACTGGCTGTAAATCTCAGAGCATAAAACTGGTTTGCAGAGTAGCATGTAAGTGATTCCCAGACTCTCTGCAAGGTGCCAGCCATGGAGAGAGCTGATTAGTCAGCCTTTGATTAATTGCCTGTTATATTAGAGCCAGGGTCAATCTACTCAATTAGGTGAAGGTCTGGTGGAGATCAGAGATGTAAATCAAAACCTGCAGCAAAGGCTTCAGCACAAGAGGAGAAGGTTCCAGCAGCTTTTCTTCCCTGCAAGGACCTGTGTGCCCCAGGCAGCTGGCTCTCCAACCACAGCTGTGGATCACGGAATCCCAGACTGGTTTGGGTTTGAAGGGACAGTAAAGATCATCCCATTCCAACCCCTTCCATGGGCAGGGACACCTTCCACTAGACCAGGTTGCTCCAAGCCCCATCCAGCCTGGCCTGGAACACTTCCAGGGATGGGGCATCCACAGCTTCTCTGGGCAACCTGTGCCAGGGAAGAATTTCTGCCTAACATCTAATCTAAACCTGCCTTCTCTCACTTTGAAGCCATTCCTCCCTTGTCCTGTCACTATATCCAAGGCTGCACCCACCATGGTGCCACCTCCAAACACACACGGCTGGAGCTGCTGTGGGATAGGAGGGACTCACATAAGGGGGACGCAGCAAGAAGAGGCTCAGTGGAAGACAAAACCCAGTGGGAAGCTGTAAATCCCTGAATATGAGAAGCAGGAGAACGTCTGGGGAAATGGTGCAATGTATTAAAAAGGCACAGATTAAGATTAGTTTAAAACCTACCAGATTGTGACACTGTCCACAGGGTGACTGAGTGTGGAGACAGAAATAAGGAATGATTTGAAACTACAGTTATACCACAGAGACTGGGGAACTGTCTTGACAGGGTGCTGAAAACACTGTATTTTTAGACATTATCAATAACTAGTAAAAACCTGTAATAGAAGACCATCTTGTCCCCAGAAACACATAAAAATGGCCATTCTTCAACACCCTATGGAAGAAAAAAGAAACCCATGGAAATCTAAGCAATAAACCTGGATTTAAAAAAGGAGAATTACATAAAAATCAGTGTAGCACTACAAAGAAACAGCTGGAAAGGCAGAAATACTTCAGAGACCATGTACAGGTACTACAGGAAAGCATAAGGATACTTATTAATTCAAAATATTTTAAAAGGACAAAAAAAATCAATTTGTTGATTGGGATTGAATGGTAACTTAAGGCAGTTACTGGTAATAAAGCCAAAAAAGGGGAAAAAACTATCCCTCAGAATGTGAACATCATGTTCAGAGGAGGAAAAGAAAAACAGATTGCGAACTTCTGTCAAGCTCAATGTGGAATCATAGCAGGGCAGACCAAAAAACAACTGTGGTCAGCAACTTTCTAATGGCATAAAAATTTATTTACAACTCCTTTTCAAGTGTTGCAGAAATAGGATGCCTTTCTGAGAGCTGGTGGGGTTACTGATGATGAAAGTATACAAGGAGCACACATGATGATAAGCCTAGAGCATGAAAGTCAGATTTTGCACTAGTGTTACCTGCAGAGAAGCTGAAGGACATAATTCAGAACTATCTTCACCCAGAAAAAGGATCCCAGTGACCGCCCAAACAGTTCCTTGAAAATAGCTCAGTGCTCAGGAACAAGGCAAATGAAGAAATATTATGAAAACTAGAAAGACCACAAAAAGTATTGCCAGTACAAATTGATTCCGCTCCCCTTTCTTCACTACAGTGTAGAAGTCTTAAAAGACTTCTTAAAAGACTTAAAAGACTTAATAGCACCACCACATAATAGCACCATGCTGATACAGGCAACCTGGGTAATGAGGGGTCTGCAAGAGCTTCTGCTCAAGGAAAAAACTTAATTTTGTCAAATAAAGAGGTAATTATGGGATCAGAGCAGATGGAGGGGCAATAAAACGGGGGTAATTAGTGGCCAATAAGGAATGAATTGTAACTACACCTTTCTAGAAAACAACTAGAGGGCACACACAACAAAATGAGCAGGTATTAGGTACAAATCACAGTGCACAGAAATAATGTTTCATGCAACACAAGACTGTGGAACCCACTGCTACAGGTGTTGCAGGGCCTGGAAGCATAAGTGTTTCAAAAACCAAAGGGATAAATGGGTTCATCACAGGCCATCAAACATAACCTCTGGGTTAGGAAGTCCCAATGCTGCTGATTGTCAGAAACTGGGAACAGAAAGCCAGATTCTGCTCTTAAATATTCCCCCCACGTACTTGCTACCAGCCAGCATCAGGGACCTTTGCTTTGACACAGCACAACCACTCTTCTGGCACTACACCACAGATTTCTTTCTTGTTTAACTTTTTAAATTATTTTTAAATTTTAAAACAATCTGAACCCATAAGATTGCAAGCTGTTAACAAACTATGAAAAATGAGCTGCTTGGTTTGCAGCTTTCACTCAGTAAATCAAAGGAAAAATAACCTTCTCCAGTAGCTTTAGCCATCAAATACACCTTTCAGATCATTTGCTTTAGGCTCAAGGGCAGCAGTCCCAGCAGGAATGGTATCTGAAAGCTAATTCCCACTGCTAATCACCCAGCAACTAACAGACTACCACAGGTGTGCTGTGTACACATCAGTCAGTACCAGTCCCTGGTCCTGCAACTCAGTTATCACAGATATTGCATAATCCAGATCACTCCTAAACTAGGGTGAGGCATTAATCTGGAACATTATCTTCATTCATGCTGGTTTTCCTGAGGTGCTCTCAGTTTATTCTTAGCAGCACAGGGACAGGTCACCTCTCTGGTAATGGATCCTCTGCCAGGAGGGTAGAGCCAGTTCTGGGCTCCTCAGTACAGGAGAGACAAGGAGCTCCTGGGGTGGGTCAAGCAGAGGCTATGAGGGTGATTAAGGGTCTGGAGCTTCTCTCTTATGAGGAAAGGCTGAGGGAGCTGGGCCTGTTCAGCCTCAAGAACAGAAAACTGACAGAGGACTGTATTCAAATATTTTTAGGGTGGGTGTCAAGGGTATGGGTCAGGCTCTTCTCAGTGCCGAGCAACAGGACAGAGGCAGTGGGCAGAAACTGATGCACTGAAGTTCCACCTGAGCATGAGGAAGAACTTCTTTACTGTGCAGTGACTGAGTGCTAGAACAGGTTGCCCAGAGAATGTGTGGAGGCTCCCTCACTGGAGATATTCCAGAACCATCTGGATACAATCCCATGCCGTGTGCTCTAGGATGACCCTGCTTGAACAGGAAGGTGGGACCAGAGGACCCACTGAAGTCCCTTCCAACGTGACCCATTCTGTGCTTCCATCTCCCAAGACAGCAGAATCCTCTCCTCCAGCCTGGTGTCTCCTCCATCCCAAGGAGAAACTCTTACAAGTGGTTGTTCTCTTGGCCAGCTAACATCGCTGCAGCACTGGCAAAACAACATCCTTCTTTCAGCCCCCACCACGTGTATGTAAGCAGTGGGACACTCAGGAGACGCAGAGAGTTTCATGGATGGGCTTTGCTGCCTGTTGGAGAGGTCTGGGAACCAGCACACAGAGCACGAGCCCAGCCCTGCCCCACTGATGGGCATGGAAACCACAGAAGCCTGAGTCCATCTTTGATGATCCTTGTGGGTCTCTTCCAGCTCTTGGTATTCTGTGATTCTATCTGAGGCAGAAACCAGCCCAAGAATAACCATTAAATTTTGGAGGAAGGGAGGTTGAAAAACATCTGATTACTTTTTGAATTACAAACACTCAACTTGGAGAGAAAGTCTTCATGTCAGCCTAGATTCCCTTGACCTTTCTGGCACAAGTAGGGAAACACAGCCAAGGAGGGAAAAAAGAGATGGGGAGGGGGAATGGGGAGGGAAGGAAAAGGGGTGAGAAGGTAAACTAGAAAAGGAAAAAGCAATTGGCAATGTATTCCCCCTCAACTGGGTGATAACAGTTCAGCTTCCAACTTTTAAATGAGAATTTCTCCCAGAAAAATGACAATATCTTTTTATTTATCTTTTTCTTTGATGCTGCCAAGCTTGGCTGCCAACAAAATAAGTTTTGAATAAAAATGTTTTGACCAGCTTTCCCTGAAGCACTCAATTAGTGGTGAAGGGCAGAGCAGGAAATGGAGGGGGGAAAGAAAAGAGGCCAGCAGCTGGGCTGCAAACAAAGCCAGGCTGACAGAGAAGCTGGCAGCACTCTGGCCACCAGGCACCTGACAAATCTGTGTTCAGGATAAAAAAAATCCAGCCCTTTATCTCAAGCAAGGCTTATCCTTTGAAGGATGTCCTGTACCATCTTCTCCATAGGACTCCCCCCAGGCTGCTGAGATCCCTCAGACTCCGCTGAGGTCTGCAGGGCCTGGATTTAGCAACAGGGATGGGCAGCTCTGAAAATAAATCAGGAGGCTCCTTAGGAACCAGTCATCACAATGACAGTCACCAGGCTGGCTTAATGTGACTCCAAGCATGCTTCATGCACTCGAGTAACAGCTCAGATACAGCAGTAGGTCAGTCTCCTTTCAGTCCTCAGATTCACCCTCTTCCTTTTTCTAATTCTCTCTTTTATTATACAGTAATACATCTCTCAGGCATCTCAAACTCAATGCTCTGTTTGTTGGCTGCCTGACAGGTCTCAAAAAAGCACATCTTTCCACTTCCAGAGCAATTCTGTTTAATCTTGTATGAAGAAGGTGTATTGCTTAAGTAACTTTTTCCACCCCTCCTTCTGTGCAGGAAAAAGGGAAGAAGTTGGAAAGAAGAATGACAGAAATGTTTCAACCTAAATGGGAGCAATTTGCATGCAAATCAGGTTTTTCAGGTGCCACAAAAGATGTGGGTGCCCTGACAATCTGAAGGGAAGGAATAAAAGGAAGGGTGAATTTGACACAAACACTGTCAAGTGATGAACCCGAAACTTTTAGCTTCCTCACTGGGGCAAAGTGTCCCAGAGAGAGAGTTTCTTCCATACTACCTACGTATTTATTTTCATTCTCATTGGCACTACCATTGTAAGAAGAAAAACCTATTTCTCCTCGTATTTATACACTTTCTCAAAGCTCCTTGCATGCAAGAGCTACAAACGTAGTCAACACGAGAGTAGGTGCAACCGGAGGTAAACCCAAGTGGGAAGTGGTTTCATTGCAGACCTTGATGAGAAAATGAGTTATACAATCAATAAAGTAGCACCAGACTGCAGAGGAAGAGAGAATCATATGATGTACTAAACAGCACCCAGGCATTTTCACCAGTAAATCACAAAACTGTGGGGGTTAGCAGGGGCACAACAGGGGTGCTGAAGCTGCTGAACACAGAGGAGCTGCAGGAAAGACAGCCACCAGCACTTCAGCTCAACCAGCTCCTCCCAGGGGTGTTTGTCCCAGCAGGTAGCATTTGTTATCCACATGGAAAAATCTTTATGCTCCGGAGCTGGCACTCCTTGCTCTAAGTAGGGGGGTTTGTGCCTCTCAAAGAGACGCCTTTCAGAAACTGATTCCCATAGACATTTATATTTTTCTGGCAGCACTGAAGTAATCTTTTGGGGAACCTGAAGGCACCAAGCCCTGTAGCAAGGGATGCCACAGCACTGCACATTTGGGACCACTGCACCACACCACAAAGCAGCAATGTAGTCATACAATCATGGATTGGGTTAAGTTGGAAGGGAACTTACAGATCATCTTGTTCAAATCCCCCTGCCATGGGCAAGGAATCTTTCACTAGACTAGGTTGCTCAGAGCCTCACCCAGCCTGGTCTTGAGCACTTCCAGGGATGGGGAGTCCACCACCGCTCTGGGAAACCTGGGTCAGTGCCTCACCACACACAGAGTAAAAATTTCCTAATTACATCCATTCTAAACCTGCCCTCCTTCTCTTAAAATCCATTCCCCCTCGTCCTGCCACCCATGCCCTTGTGAAAATTCCCTCTCCAGCTCTCTTGGAGCCCCTTTAGGTACTGGAAGGGCTTCAAAGGTCTCCCTGGAGCCTTCTCTTCTCCAACCTGAACAGACCCAACCATCTAATCCTGTTTTCACAGGAGAGGTGATCAACTTCGTGGCTTCCTTTGGGCTTCTTCCAACAGGTCAACACCTTTCTTGTGTTGATTCAAACCAGATCTGCAGCACTGCCAGACACAGGCAGACAACATTTTCACTAAAGCCTTGACATCATATTAAACAGATTTTATACCTGAAAACACAGAGAGAGCAACAAAAGAAAACTCCCTGGCTTTGCCTTCCCATGGATTCTGCTCAAGAGACCTGTCATACCAGGAGACCAGCAATCAGATTAGGAAACATGCCACAGTTGCCCATTCCTAACACAGACACACACCTGGTCTTGGAAAACTTTTACTGAGCACGTGTTTTGCAAGCATTCATTTTTCCAGGCTCTACTTCCATGTTCCCGGTATTGTAATGCAATTTACCATCACTGCCCTTACAAAAGAATTACACCCTTTCTATAATAAACCGGGGCTACATGACAGATCTAAACCAGCAAAATGCATCAGAGCAATTAGTGGTTCTGCTGCCTTTATGGCTCTGATTGGAATTCTGATCTCTAGTGAGAAAATAGAGTGGCTCTGCATACGGGCTCCATCTGCCGGCACGCCGCTCTCCTGGCTCTGCTCAGAACATAGTAAACTGAAACAAAACCTACACAGCCATCAATTACATTTTCTTCCCTCAGCCTATGAATTTCAATAAATACACCATCTGTTCATCTTCTGTGTGGGAGTTCAGTCATCTTCTTGGCAGCAATATTATTCTAGAGCAATTACCTGTGTCTTTATCACCTATCATTGTGCTTCATCATCTTTTCATCATGTGTAAAAACCAACCACTTTATTACTACAATTTCTGTAGGCAGCCGGGTCCTGTTAGTTACCATGGAGATGATCTGTCAAAAGAAGTCTACATTTAAAGAAGTAAAAGCTGTGAAAAGGAGGAGGAGAGAAACACAAAGAGCCTGAAATGAACTTGTTTCTCTAAGTCAGAGTTTAAACACAAAAGGCACATCTCAGGCAGCAACGCTGAGATGCCACTAACAACCTAGTTAGAAATCCATCAACCTGCCAATAAAGAGGATGAGTCAATGGCTCACAAGCATTACAATACGCGCAGAGGTCGGAGATTTGGCTTTAATCCCTCAGCCCAGTCCCACGACCCGCTCTAAGGAAGGCTGATTTCTTATTACGACAAATCAAAAGATAAAGCCAGGAGAGGGAGGACAAGCTGGGACGACAGGCAGGCGGCAGTGGCAATTTCCCCCCCTGGCAGTTACAGGCATGACAGTGACTCTTCCATCAGCTGCACTACAGTTTGTACCCGTTGCTGAACATCTCTTGGAATTAATCTCTTTCTTCCCCAACTTCACTCTGGTTTTGCCCCACTTTCTCTCACTCCTTCCATGGATTCCTGCTTAGCTCTGCTCTTTTGCTGCTTCCCTCACAAGCTGCACGTTGCTCTCCTCTTTCCATAAACCATACACACACTTGCAGCTGTTCCACCTCTCTCTTTCCAGATTCCCATATATTTTAAAGGCAGCTGTCAGTGCCAACTATTTACAGATGCTTGCTCCCTCGCCCACCCACATACACTCCCTGCCTTCACTTCATGAAATCCTGTTTTTCCCTTTGAATTTTTTCATCTTCTCCGGGCTCCAACTCCCATCCTTCCAAGCTGTAATTGCTCTCATGTTACTGCAGGAAAAATATTAGCAAAGTACAAAGGACTTGCTGATGCTCTGTGTTTCTAGGATGCATCATTAGCAGCCTTGAGCTGAGACATGCCGGGCTGCAAACTGCTTTGGCTCACTTCACCCTTGTATCCCTGGAAGAAATAAGCAACCTCAGAGCTATCCAATTTGTTTAATATCAAGTCCACATGCACTGAGTTTTAATGATGTGGATTGTCATTCTGAATTGCAGGGGAACAAAATGTGACCACCTACATTCGCTGTGTTCACAGCTACCTTCCGTAATTGAATTTCCACAATCTTGCAAATCGCAGAAAGACATGTAGGGAGGGAGAAAACATTTTCCAGAAGTTCTCCACACTTTAAAGCACTTTAATTTCTGTCTGTCCACCTCGAGACTCAATTTTCCTAAGTGTCCATACTTCCCATGGATTTCTGCCTGCAGAAAACTTTCTACATTAGATAGCCGAGTCTAAAGAGCCCCAAATTAAGGTACTGCAAGATAGGAGAGGGGATTACAATAAACCATTAAGCAGGAAAGGAGAGAGAGTGATGAAAATGTTTTTTTTTAAAAAAAATAAAACCAAGGATATATCAGGAATACAATGTCATAGTTTAAAATGGACAAAACCAAGAATACCAAATCTGAAAAAAATCAGCATGTGACAAAATATGAACTAAACAAGAAAAAAACCACATTTTGATCTCATATTTGATCTCCCCGGAGAATTTATAGTGGAGCAAAAGTTCTTCCCAACTGCCCCCTTAGCAGAAATGCTGTTGAAGCGAGACTGAAACTACAGACAGATCAGACACTGCAACAGCTTCAGTTGCTGAGGAAATGGCACCCACACACTCCTCTTTATCTTTAAAGATGTGGGCCTTGTGTTTCCTCTCTCTCTTCAGATACCTTTTGCAGGCAGGTTGAGCCATCAGCTTCCATATGGTGCTTTACCTTCTACAAGACAGGTCCAGGGAAAGTCACATTCCTGCTCTTTAGCGTAGAGGGTTGCTGCACAGATTGCATGGAGATGGAGAAGTGCCCAGGCTAAAAAGTGGTTTCCAGCATCCTGGGCCAACTTGGGCCGTCACTTGGTAGGCAAGCTGTAGAAACTTCTGCTTCTGCTAACCTCATTTCCCCCAGCCAAGCCTTCCAGACAGGCTCAGAGGATGCTGACTCCATGCACAGGATCTCTGTGCCATTCCAAGGCAGATGCCCTCAGCCAGCAGCATCTGTGCTGCCTCTGCCCTTGGCAGGTGCTGGCAGGAAACCGGGACAGACGCCGGTTCCGCTTTTCTCCTCCGCTTTCCCGACAGGTCTGCAGAGACAGCCGGGAGGGCTGTGCCCACAGGGAGTGCTGCCTGCTGCTGCTGGGGCTGCTCTGCCTGGGGCAGGAACACCACAGAGCACCACACACGGCCACCAGTGGGACACAGAGGGCAAGCTCCTCATCTGCCACTCTCATTCTCCCAAATCTCAGCAACTTCACAAAAATTACTACTTCTGCTTATTCTTCTGCTTGAGCAGATGTCCCCAGTCAGTGCTGTGTGCCTGCGCAGTGATTCTCCCTCTCTAGGGCTCTTACAAGGGCATGCAGGAGAGGGAGAAGGGAAAGCACTATGGGGCTTGTGGCCTGTCCCAGTCTGGCCACCCGTGGCTTGTGAAAGACACAAGGAGTGAGCAGCAGATGATGACAGGCAGGAATAAAAGTGGAGTATCGGATAAAGAAGAATTTCTTCCAGTCTTTCCATTAAATTGAATACGCATAAGCCAACGGAATGCACACACCACTCCATTTAATGGCCAAAGCATTCACCAGGAATGGGCCTTGCAGCTCCCTTGACAGGGCAGAAAAGGAGGAACCAGTAGTACCTGGTCTTAACTTCCCTCCAGAGAGCCAAAAGCACATTTCCCCAGTGGCACCCAGGGGCTGCTGCAGCAGTGACAGGCCAGATCACTGGTCAGATCAGGCAGGAATTGCTCTGCAGGCCAGAGTGGCACAACCCCTTGGGCTTGCCAAGGGGAAGCTGTGGCACATACAGCAACCCCAATAACATCAGCAGGCCCTGCACCTTCCCAGAGCAGCCTGCTACAGCTTGGAGCCTGCAGAGCCTGCACCACTGCTCCTGACAAGGGTCTGTACCAGGAGAGTGGGAAAAAGGAATGTATTCATCCCTCAGGAGCACCACACATCTACAACCCCTCTAACACCCAGTATGACCCTCCAGCTGCATGCACAGCCATCACCTTTCCAGACTGGGATGGGAGTAGACAGAACATGGGGTTTGGCTGCCTTCAGATGGCATCTACAGCCCACCACTGCTATGGTCCTGTAGGATCACCTTGGCATGATAATTAACACATGGACTCGGCAGATATTCATGATCTGGACTGGTGTTTGGCAATCCAAGTGTAAAACAAGCAGTGGCTGGACAGAGCAGGCTGGGACAACACGTGGCATGCCAAATGCTCATCAGCACAAGGTCACTATTGCCTGACTTTTCTTCACCAGTGGCAGCCACATGGTTGGATCACTTAAACTTGCTTTGAACTGTCATAAATGTATTCCACCCAGTGATCCAGCATCACTCTTTACCAAACCACAAGGTAGGAAGAACAGTGGGAAAGGCACAGGAAGAAGCTGCACACCAACACTGGTGGCATGGACCTAATTTGCCGGTTTGATTGGGTTAATGAAGAGGTATCATTAACACCTTTCACTTTTTCTTGTAACTCTGTATAAAGCCATAGACAAAGCAATCCCTACTTCTCTGATCAAAGCAGTGTTAATTATTTCAGTTCACAGCATGTTTCTACCCTCAGTTCAGCAACAGCCTTGACTTGTTCCTTAAAAACTTAACAATAATAGTATTCCTGGCCTCACCCTAGGGCAGCAATTTCCTGGCAGTGCTGGATAGAGTGTACAGTCAGCACTACCCACAGCAGCCTGCCTGGCAGAGGAGCAGAGCTGGGCTGGACTGGATTCAAAGGCAGCGCTCTGCTGAGGAGATGGTGAGACAGAAATCATCAATTCTGACAACAGCCAGGTGGAAAAACAGGAGTTCCCACAGAGATTTGGGAGTACAAAGGTCAGAAGATCTCAGGTTATCACATCCCCTGTTGTTCTCATGTCACTTTGGGAATGCACACGCTTTTTCAGTTTTCCATATACATTGCTGATTTATTGGCTCTTCCATGGGGTTTTACAGCTTTTTCATTAAACACCAATTAAAGCAGGCAGCCAAAGTCAAGCCAGACCTGTGCACTGAAGAGGCAAAAAGTCCTGAGCAAACAGTTTTTCCTTCCTCATTTTAGGTTTGAGGAAGAAAGTGACCCTGGATCTAGTTGATGCTTTACCTTGTGCCTGCAGGCAGCTGCACGCAATCTTGGTGAAAATTCTTGAAAATATCATTGACAATTCCCTTCGTGTGGCTTCCTGCCCTTGTTACATACAGATATTTCAAGAACAGAGTAAAGCTCTATGCTGTCTTTTGCTAATATTGATGCATGGTGCCAGCAGAGCACCTCAGGGACACCCTGCTTTGTACCCCTCTCAAAAATGCAAGCACACAACGTCTGACTGCCAGCTGAACACACCAGCAATTCATTTGCATACTTCATCACATGGCCTCCCACACCAGGCAGATCTGGAACCCTTCAGCCTTAATTTGTCATTATTTTCCTACGACTTTAAAGCCCAAACTCAAGTTGAGAGTCTCAGACAAGGGGCTGCAAGTCCTTAGGAAGCTCAGAGCATTTATCCTCTCCAGGGAACAGCTCATCACATGAGTTGCTGCCAGCAATGAAAGACAGTTAGGATTCTCCTGATTAATACAAAAGTAGCATATAAATACTTCCATCAAAAACCACTGTGTCTTATTTTCTAGACCAGGAGGAATCAAATTACTGTGACTGCATCCCATGTCTGGTAGCTTACTGGGGGTAAATAAAAGGGACAATTTAAATGCCCAGTAAAAAATATTTTAAAAAAAAAGTCTGTAGAAAACACAAGACACAAGAAGATACAAAGAAAGGGGAAATAAAAAATCACTATGGATAGAAGGGAGATTATCTGATCTCTGTACCTATCAGATACAGTGCTTAAATTGCAGCAAGAAAACCTGTCAGGAGTGAGTTAGATACGATTCATATGGATGTGGGGCAAAGGGATGGATCTGTGGTCCTGTCCAGCTTTATTTTCTGTGATTATCTGTGCTCCTCAGCACTCGTAATTCAAGACACCCTCCCAGTGTTTAGTGTGCAAAGCCAGCCAAAACAGGAATTGTTTCCCATTTTGCTCAAGCTACAGAGTTTCCTCATGAAAATAATAATGCCTCCGTTTATCCTGGGGTCCTAAACATCCAAACAAATAAGAGTAAAAAATAACCATAACTAAACAACAAAAAATAGAGTAATTCTGCAAAAAGAAAGTCAGTATTAAAATCCATTAGGCAGAGAAACACAGCATCTATCAAATTTATTACTTGGTTTCAGGACTTGGGAAGAGTCTCTTCATTTCCTGTACCTCTTGAGTATTTACTATGTCCCCTATGAGCTAAGTCTCCCAGAGTCATTTTAATGTCATGTTCTAAGCACTTCAGTGTTGTAAATCATTGATTTTTATCTTCTTCTCCCAATCAATGCAAAGATATTTATGCTGAACACATAAAAGCACTTGACACTATAGAGAAACCAATTACACCCTGCGAGACGTTTGCTTTTGGTCATTGACATCATGGAATTACCCATTACACTTTGCACATGCCTGCCATTTACAGGAAAGCAGTGTGACCTTGCCTGCCTGAAGTTTGCATCCCTGCATCCTGGTGGAACAGGGTGGCAGGAGCTCGAAGCAGAGATGCCCATCCCTGGCTGGGGAGTGCCTGAGCTGCAGACTGTGAAAGCTGGGTGAAATCACGAAAGGAGAAGCAGCTCTCATGTCAGCCCCACTCCTGTGCTCCTACCAGGCACTGCTTGCTCTCAGAGATGAGGTGCTGACCAGACAGATCTACTCCTGACTGCAGTCACCCTTCCCTCCACAGCCCCAGGGACAGACTGGAAATCTTCATTATCTCTCTGTGTTTGCCAGTGCTTCAAGGATGGCTCCTACATCCACCTTCTGCCAGTGTGCCAGGCAGGTCCTTCTGTCTCTTCCCACTCACACACCAGGCTAGCAATGACTGCATTAAACTCCAGGGCAGGCACATGTTAAAGCACTTGCAAATTGCCTAGACCACTCCACCATCCCTTGTGGCTCCCATACTCCATGGCCCTGGCAGACAGGTTCAGGGGATGAGCCAGGAACCAGCCCTTTTATCTTGGCAAAACTGCAGCAGCCTTGTCAAGTCTCGGCGCGATTTGCGTTCGTGACGCCCACCAGTCCCTGTCTTGCACTTTCTACTTGTAGCAGCAGCAATTCACACCATCCCAGCAGAGCACCGACGAGTCTGTGCTCCCTGGGAAAGGACCCAGCACCAAAGGGCCTCCCAGGAGGTGCTGTCTTCCCAGCCTCACATCACTTTCTCTCCCTTGTCACCTGCTCAGCGATGGAAAGGAGCTCTCCTGCCACGCTGTGACTGACACGTGGATGTGCCCTGCTGCCACACGACTTGGTGCTTTCTTTCTCACAAGTTAGACAGGAAAGTGTTTGTCTCAGCACTAAAACAGCCAGCATTATTTGAGGAATAAGTGTGTTGAACAAGACCATGCAGGAGAGTGCTGTACCTTCCCTAGCACTGCTGCCAACTTTGCCTTTCCATTTCAGGCGCTTGCTCAGATTTTCTCTAAAGTTGGCACATGCCTGTAGCTCCAGCAGGTGAGGAACAGCCCTCACAACTTGCTCAAGTGAACTGCACTTCATTTTAAAACCTTGGTAAGATCTTCCAGTGTAGAAAGTAACACCAGTGAAGTTGGGGAGCTGTGATGGTTACGTCTGACCCAGCCTGTAAGTCATGAGCACAATTTTAATGAGAGTATATAAATATATAGAGAGGGAATATTACCCTCCAAATCCTTCTCCCTTCTTGCAAGAGCAAGAATTACAAAAGCAGTGACACCAGCAGAAGCCTTAGGGCCTAGAGTCATCATGTTTGATTCTCTGAGTTCCCAACTGACCCAGCTGAGTGAGGCAGAACTATCTCTCATTAGTAGAACAATTAACTTTCTGTGTGCCCAGGCACTGCTTATACTGAATCTATCTCAAGTTTCTGGACTTTTCCTTAGCGAGTGTTGGGGTTTTTATCTCTTGCTGTTAAAACAGGCAGAATTCAGCCAAGTTCACTGCAGATCACTCCCATTAACAGGAGGCCAAATCACTCAGGGGGAAAAAAGGGCGGTAAAAAACCACCACTGTGTTTAAAGGCTGACAACCATATTGTGACCCTCAAATTTTAGGAAAAATAAAATCCCTCCTCCCTGTTATTCATCCAATTCTGAACACCTGGAGCATCAGGCAGTCAAAGGAATGGTGTGAGGACACGAAGCAGAAAAGATGGCCCTTATTTTAAAGAAATACAAAAGAGCACAAAAGAAATGCTAATGACAAGAACTTGCAGCATATCAATTCAATGGCATTAAGCCCGTTGGCTATCTCTCTTCTCCAAAAATCAAAGCAGTCTTAAATAATAACTGTATGAAATTAAGCTGATTTCATACTCTTTAATCTAAATGAAGACAGCACACATGGCTCAGTTTTAAACCATAGAGGAAATAACAAGCTTCATTCAGAAGGAGAGTGTGTAGACAGGAATTTGGCATCATTCTGTTGATCTGCTTTACAGTCATACCTTATTTAATTAGGAAACACAGAGGGAAATTAATTGGTACAAACATAAACTAGCAGTAATCCCTACTACAATAATACCTATGCAGCATTCATCAGGCAGCAGCCAATCTGGTTCAAAAAATCTGTTACCAATAGGTCTCCTACTTGACAATGCTACATTTTGGTGTCTGAAAACCAGGGTGGTCTGACAGGCAGCTTGTTCAATTCACCTGGACAAACACCACCAGTAGCAGCTCTTCCAAAAGCTGGAGAGAACCTGGATAGGTACTGCTGCAAAAAGAGAAAAAAGTTATGGTAGAACTGTGGCATTTGTAGGTCTCATGTACCTTCTCTTTAAAGGCAGAACTAAAGAAAATAAAGCAGATAGAAGGGAGAGAGGAAACACTGTGTATTTTTTCTTTTTTTAATGTATTATTCTGGAAGTATATATAAGCAATTTTCCTTCCCTCTGATTGAAATGAGAGCATTTTATTTTTCACCTCAGTTATGTAAAGTCCCCTCTCTGTTATCCACAGCCCTTCCTTTCCTCTCATCGTCTCTAATTTGCACAGGTGAACAAGATGTACTCTATTTAGAAAACAAACAAATATGTATTTCAAAAGCATCAGTTATCTAATGCTGAGCCCACATACAGATCTTTTTCATTCAGCCAGAGCAACTGCTTGGGATCATCTCCCCTCTCCTGCTGTGAAAGGCAGTCAATTTTAATTTGGAAGAAGTATTGCTACCATGAAAGCGAATAGAAATCCATCATGTGCTGCCTTACAGAGGGGTCAGAGCGCAGTCCTGGCTCAAGCACCTCTCTGCTGGATTTCAGCACTGGTTCCTCCATGTCCAGCACTGAACGACCCCCTGTCCACATGAGCAGCACAGTCCACACAGACTGGAGACCTGAACTCCCACACAGAGCAAAAATCCACGCCAAATGCTCACTAAATAATCAGCCAGCCATACATAAGCTGTTTATGGGGTAGCAAGGAGCTACCGACCCCTTCTGACAGCAGGAGCAGCCTCCAGGTTGTGGCTTGACATCCTGAAGAGCAGGTTGACACCCTGAATCACCACCCTGCCACTCTGGATGCAGCCTTGGAACATTATCAGTAGGCAGGTGTGTGTGGCACATCTGAGCTCCCACCTGAAGTGAATTCAAAACCTTCCAGCACAGGGAAATTTTGCTTCAAGCTGTGCTCTGCTGCTCTGCTGACACAATGATTTATTGATTTACCTCTGTGCAAGGAAAACAGGAGCATCTCCAGTCAAAGGATGTGTTGCGTTATAAGGTTGTGCTGGAGAAGGGGAAAAACAGTGTAAAAACAAACAATTCTTTTGTGGACTCTGCTAGAAGCACAGGAGGGATGAGCTTTGGTTTGTTTGTTTCTTTAAATCGTACACAAATATTGTACTTTCTTTTTTTTCAAGAGATTAAAAGCTTTTCAAAATTAGTACAGCCAGTCTAATGTTCAAAGATCCTCTAAAAAGAGGGCCAAGCCTTCTTGGTACAAAAAAAAATTCATCTATCAAAATTTTCTGTGAAATAACAAAAACTTCTGCTTAATTCGGTTTTATTTTTATCTATTTTAAGCAATCATCCTGCAGAGTAAGATTCCTACGAGCGAATCCTGGAGGCACTCCCATCACAGGGATGCTGCACTGCCCTCTAGAGCCTCTCTCACTTTCTCATTCCAGCATCTAGGCAAAAATTCTTACAGAATTGGCTCTAAAGACGCCACAGAGGGGAGTGCTGTCTACCAGATATGAGGCACAGCCAGTAATTAAGACAAGAATTCAGACTCAAACTCTTCAGGTGGTTGTCAGCGTATTTTGGACAATATTTCACCTGTCCCTGCCTCTATTTAGGAAGGCACTTTTGTGAAATACAGTATTGCATTTTAGGAAGGACTTTCAATATCAGCATCTCTATCTCCTATAGAAATAAATACGCTAACAAAGAGAAAAATAAATATTTTATTTTTAATGACTTGCTCCTTTCCTCAAAGCCACAACTACTCCTGCAACTCGGATCCCAGAACGAAGAATCTACCTGGCCCTGTCAAGATGGAAAATTGCTGCACTCAGACCTGCTGCATCCAAACTCTGTGCAGTGCTAGAGAAAGATGGATATTGCTCCTGTGAGTGTTTTGCTTTGATTTTAAATTAGTTTTAGCTCCTTTCTCTCAGATTCATAATGAAAGATCCTCCAACACAGCTCACTAGCATACCTACATACCCACCTTCAAGCAGCTGACTGTAATAATGTTTTCCATTCATAATCCAGCAAGGAGAGGTTAAAACATACCTTAACCCTAACACATCAAACTACAGCAAATACCTCTGTCAATATCACATCCTAACAGCCACACAGACACATTTGCATGGCCCTTGTAGCAGGAGGTGGACTGGTACACCTCATCCTTCTCCTCTGGGATTGGCAGAGCATCTTCCACACATCATTCCAGACCTCCTGCTTCACCCCCCACATACTGCCCCAAGAGATGATATCTGGATTGCTGTCTTGAAAGACACAATTTTGCCCACAAAAAGGGGATGAAATGAGAACAGGACCTGTTTGGTTTGGTTTGTCACTGCCCACATCAAACTGCACAAATGCTGTGGGAGATGATTTATTCCGAGTGCGTAACAGGACACATGCCTGAAGGGACATAGACACACAAAGTACCCTTCAAAGAGCACAGAGATGTGGCTGAGCCACCCTCCTGCTGTCCATTAGCAGCTGCCTGCTGACCTTTACAGCACCACAGCAGCAACACTGAGATCAGCAACACTGAGGAGAAGGTCTCTGCTTCATGAGCCACAGGGAAAAGGGAGCAGGAATAAGGAGCACTGGGGAAAAAGAAAAAAAAAAATGAAAAGAATGGCTGCCCAGTTGCTAAGAGATGTTGGGAATTACAAAACCAGGACTGTTGGGACCCTCTCAAAGTGGTTTGAGTTGATATTCAGACTTACAGAGCCACAGGAAATGAAGCATCTTTAGAAGATGGTCCTGTATACTGCCCAGACAAACTGCTGGGTGACAGTGGGAACATCAAGGACTGCATTTTGTGCATGCCATTTCAAATCACAGAGGAAAGGGGCACAGGACACGGCTCTTAAATGTTTTTCTGGCTACATGCCAGCATCTGGAAGAGGATTGAGGTCTCAGAGAGGCATCATGATCTCTTAGTCTCCAGCAAACCTCACAAAAAGAGTCAAGAATTTGGGGGGTATTCTCTGAAGTTTACCTGTTTTGCCAAACACCACATCATCTCTGCTGTACCCTGTCCCACCAAGCTTGAGCTTGCATGGAAATTACAGCACATTAAACTTACTCCATGGCCTAACTAGAGCACCTTGAGTGACACTGAGCCTGCTCAGGAGATCTTCTATCTCCTTTTCTATTAAAGTCAGAAAAGATTATCCATTAGCTAAAAGACACACTCTGCTGGATGTCACAAACACAGCTCTGAATTCTTCAGCTCAGTGTAACCAAATCCCTGCTCCCTCTCATGACACAGGACAAACTTACTCTACAGCTTACTCTCTCTGCCTCTCTCCTCCAGACTGGATCCCCAGGACTGCCCTTAGCTATCTCTTAGTTTGGGGCCAAGCTTGGCTCGTTCTGAGGCCTCTCAGGTGGAAGGAGTTTGCTCTTGACAAAGACCTCACTGTCAGGAACAAGATGTGAATGGACAAATGTGTCCTCATGTTTTAAATGCTTCCCAGTCCTCCTGAAAGTGTTACATTCCTTTGGCTTATCCATCTTCACCTGCACTCCCTTACCTTCTTCTCTGTCCTCAGAGATGTACTGCAACCTCTATCCAAGACAAAGTTGGAAAGCTTTTAAGTTGGCCAAATGTACATCACACTGAGTCACACTCAATTAACCTAATCAAGTATTTCTCTTATCAAAACATACGTTTCTGGGCTGGCAGTTTCTGACTCAACCACAACTCATTCAATCTTAAGGAAAATTCATTAGAAAAACCATCTGTTCTCTTTAAATAGAGAAGCTATTTTTGCATTCACAATGAGCCCAAGTAATTATAAAACAAGTGGAGTGGGTTTCAAAAAGAAAAATAAAAAGGGAGGGTAGGACAGCTGTTACCTTGTGATTATCACGGTACTAACGCATTTCCAGCCATGTGAAGTTCAGGCCTTACTCTCCTCACCCTATTATGCAACATGTAACCTATTATCATCCCACTAGCACAGTAAATGCTACAGGGAGGCTCTGGGGGCAGAGTGCAGAAGAGTGAGATTTGGTGAATGAATATTTACATACTAGAACTGAACACCAGCAGAATCCCAAAGTTAAAGTTCTCAAAAAAGGGTTGATTCTCAAAGGAAATCAGTGACAAGGTCCCACGCAACTGCTATTTTTATGTGCCGAATTCAAGACTTCATTCCTCAAAATCATCAGTCAGTTGACACCTAATCCTAGGGGATCTGACATTTTTTGCATTAAAATTCCCTGGGCACCCACCTGCTCACAGAAACCATGACAGCATGAACCAAAACAGCAGAACTCTTTTATACCTTATCCTCTCCGTAACCCACAGCACAGAAACTTCTGCCTACATTTCCTGGTGAGATCATCTATTACTAAAGAGATGAAGCACCATGTGAGATCATGTGGGCAGCACTCTTCCTTTCCAGCGTGGCTACAAGATGGGACAGCCCTGAGGGGAAGTCCTGGCTTTGCCCAGAAGGATCTGAACCCCCCCATCCTCAGTGCCCTGGCCTGTGGGGCCCTCCTGAAGAATTAACTCTCAGTACACCCTGCTGAAGCTGCTCCTTTTAAATGTTCAGTGGACCAAAGAGAAAGGCCAGAGGAGCACAAGTCCATTGTGAACTCCATTGTGAAAGAGTTTCCTGACCTAAGGCAATTTTGACTTTTTGCTCATGCTCCAGTGGTTGCTGCTGCCAAGCACAGAGAACATGGACAGCAGTTCAGGAGTGTGAAGGCTCCTCTTTCCAGCCCAAGAAAGGGGCACATTCCCCCTCTTTGCTGCTCTGCCTTTCACATTGACTGACTTACAGCAATCCACACAAGCTGCTGGCTGCAGGGCTTCCCATGGAGACACCAGGCTGGTCACTGGATCTGTGTGACTCTTCTGTCTAAGGGCTGACAACAGCTCCTCATGGATCTCGCTGCAGTGTCTGGGAAGGAAACACTCCTTCAGCGTCTCCAGCTCTTGAGTGAGTAAGCCCAGCACAACGCCCAGTCTTCCATTGCCCTGGAGGGAGATAGGGGAAGTGAAGAGGGTGAAGAACTGAACCAAAAAAGCAAGGAAGCAATGGGAAGGCAAATGGGGAGAAGAGCAGCTCTGGAGGTCTGCCCTTGTGCCTTCAGCAGAGCAAACAAATGACAACATACTCTGTGTAGTCATTGCTGTGGGAGCACTGAAAACAAATGTGCTCACTAGAATCACTCCTTCCCCCCTTGAGATTGCCTGTTGGGAAATCTTATTCCATTCCTTTTCTTCTAAAAGGGGGACCTGGAGCTCTGTTCCCAGAGTTGCTAGCACATTTAAGTTATTTGGTGTTTTTCTTAACTCTCTTAACACTTGGACCCAAGTTAACACAAAAGAGAAGGTCAGCTTTGTTTTATACTTTTGTTTCTAGCTCATGTTTTTGCAGGAGAAATATTTGGAAACCAGAGGTAAGCAGAATGAAGGTCAGAGTCAACCAGGATGTGTGTGCTTTTTGAGACTTAAAACTACTGATTTGTGAACATTAGTTTACAGGGTTGGCAGGCCTGGGCCGAAGAACAAGTGGCAACTGTGTCACCTTGATACCTTCACAGAGCCTGAAGGATGTAATTCTTGATAGGACGAGGAGTAATGGCTTCAAACTGAAATAGAGTAGGTTTAGATTAGATATTAAGAAAAAGTTCTTGTCTCTGAGGGTGCTGAGGCCCTGGCACAGGTTGCCCAGAGAAGCTGTGGATGCCCCAGCCATGGAAGTGTTCCAGGCCAGTTTGGATAAGGCTTGGAACAACCTGGGATAGTGGAAGGAGTCCCTGCCCACGGCAGGGGAGTACAAATGAGATGAGATTAGATGATCTTTAAGGTCCCTTCCAACCCAAACCATTCTGTGACTCAGACACACCTAAACCATTTTCAGAGTGGCAAGGAACAGCACATCACCTGCCTCCTCTGCCTCCTCTGCCCCACTTGGCCTTCACAGCACAGACCCCAGCACACCCCAATGATAAAGAGGAAATCCATGAGCAACACCAAACCAGGACACACTGACTTGTACCAGCATAGACAGGACAGTTTGAGGGCTCCTCCTTCAGGTACAACTTTCCATTTGTCTTTGCTAAATTACAGCTCTCTGGTCATTTTGTCATTTGGGACAGATCACATAATGTGGCCTGTGTTCCTGGGTAATGAAGAAGGTGAGGTTGCCAGTATTTGGGCTAAAATGAGAAGACCATCAGATGCAGTCAAGACTCTGTAACTGAGTGGTGGGATCACTATTTTGCCACCCATGAAGTGCCCCTTACACATGGGTCTTATGAATTGGTAAATATAGATATGTAATTAATACACAATTAGGTGCACATCATGTGGTTCAGTCCATGACAACACTGGCACGTGGCTCTTGGAGCCAGGCAGGATGACCACCCTGATACACAGCATGAATAGCACAGACAGAAAAACCTGCAGAATGTCAGATCCCTTCTGTGAACTGCCTTAAAAAACATGGCAGAGCTGCCCAATGCAAATGATGGGAACAGAAATACTCCTTAATTTGTTCACAGGCTGTCTGCTGACTTCAGCATGAAATGCACTCTGCTCCCATTGAAAAGTCTGTGATATGACAATCATACAAAATCCAAGTTGAGCTGGGGAAACAGTTATTACTGTTATACTGAAATGCAGGGAGCAAACCAGGTAATTCAAACTGCAGAACAAAACCCAAAGCTGCAAAATGCTGTGAGCATTTGTACATCTCATCTATTACAGCTTCAGTAAAACCTCAACAAGCATTTACTCTGAAGTACAGCAGCAGAACTTCCTGGGCTAATTTTTCAGCAGGGCTCCCAGCACATCTGTATCCCCCACATGATGACCAATGAATATAATTGCAGTGTCAATGTTATAGAAATTCTAAAGTCATTTTTGCACCTGGCAAATAAAATAATTTGTAACTATATGCATGTTTCATGGAGCGTGCACATTTTTTAAGACTTTAAAGGTAACTATCACAACTTCACTGACTAAATTCTCCACCCTCATCAAACAATAACAGGTATTTTACCTAAATGTGTAGATCTGAAGTAAATCATGAGGCAAAAATATCAGCTGCTATAACAAATAACCTTCTAGCCCTTGTGGCAATGAAAAAAAAAAACCTTCTTTCTTTCTATCTGCTCCTCTGGAGAGAAACTCAGGAGATTTCAGGTGCTGCAAAACAAGAAAGAGGACAAAACCTTCCCACATACAAAGCATTTTGTGTGATTTCTATGGTGATTGTGTTGTTCTTTGGGGTTGACTCAAAGTTTTTAAGCACAAAGCATAACCAAGGCATGTTATGCAAAACGGGTTTCAGACAACAAACCTTCTAAAGTATTTTCAACAAAAGTTATTGATGGAAAATGTTGGTTCAAAAGAGCCACTAAGAAACAAGAGAGAAGAACCACCCACTCTAGAACAGCACTTCATGCCCTGCTGCCATTGTCTGATAAAGACATAACAAATTCTTTGCTGCAGACAACACCAGATCCCAATTGTTGCCTTTAAACAGTGGCCCAAATGCTTATCTTGAGATCAAATTCACATTGCCAGCAGGAATCAGCATTGTGTAGATGCCTTCTATTTGCAGAATCCCTCTCCCCACACTGGAAGAAATAATGCTTAGGAAAAAAGAAAGTACCACACCAAAGAGCAATAAATTCTCTTAGAAAGCTCTCTTCTTTCAACTGCAGTGAGACACCACTAGGGCCTGAGTAGATCTGTGTTAAAATCACTGGATTTTTGTTCAGCTACTAAACATTTTTGTTTCCACTGTGCAAGCACTTTGTTGTCAGAATAATGTGATGGGAAAGATTTGGGAGATTTTTTTTTAATTTATGTACATTATCTGAATATGCTCCCTAAACATTTCTGAGATGCAAACCACATTTAGATTTTCCACATTTTTATAAGAAGTGCTTAATTGTTTCAAAACTCTGGTTTTGACCCAAAATAAGTAGTTCTGGCACCTGCAAACCTGTATTTTTTTAAGAATAACAGCAATCTTAAAACATGCCTGCCAGCTGTAGGAGTAAGCACTATCTGCAAGTTTCTACATGCTTTCAAACCCTACCAAAGCCAATGAAGGTTAATTAGGACTGACTCTCCTCTCCTTGGAGGCACCCAGTATCTTGTGCATTTGAGTTACATCATCATCATCGTCATAAATTTCATTACAGAGCACTATAGAAACAGCACAGGCCAACAGGGAGGGGAAGCAAAACCTCCACAGTCTCCAAGTCAGCATCAGAGCAAGGTCTGGTCTAGTGGAAGGTGTCCCTGCCCATGGCAGAGGAGTTGGAATTAGATGATCTTTCAGGCCCCTTCCAACACAAACCATTATAGGATTCTATGGCTGATGCCCAGCACAAGTCCCAGCTGTGCCCCCTGCAAGGGGCCATGAGAGGTGCTTGTGAAACAGAGGGGTCAGAATGGTGTGAGGTACCCTAAGAGAGGAAATAAACCTGCCCCATTCCATCCCTGCCCTTCCCCAGTGCCACTCAGGGACCCTGCACTCCTCTCACAGGGAGCTGTCACCAGGGAGCAGCACGCAGGGGATTGCAAGCCAGAAACGGGGACTGTGTTAATGGAGAGATGCCACCCATCTGCTCCACACAGACACACGGAGGAACAAGAGTCATTTTGTGGGTTTGCATGCAGGGTGGGCTCTGCAATACCCTCCCAGTACCCTTTCTTTGGCTAACACTCTCTCTACCCTCCTCAACCCGTCAGTTGCTCCCGATGTAATCAGAGACTTTGTTCTTGAGATCATATCCCTCTTGGTGCTGCTCTTCTCAGGACGTCACAAATGGCATCTTGTTTCCCTCATACCCACTGAGAAGGCTGCCACAAGGTCACTTTTCATTGCCTTAACCAAGTCCTGCAGCTGCTGATGGGTAACACTGGCAATTTTAACAACTGTTTACCCACTCATTTAACCCTCCAACACAAAGCCAATCTATCTTAAACATAAAAAGGAAGATATCCAAGAAGTTAATTCTGGATAGCACAGGCAACAGAGTATCCCTGATTGATTAAAACATGCCTGATTGGATTTGATTACAGCCACTGTCACAGGCTGGGTGTATATGTATCTGGTTGATAACCATATTCTCCTCTGATTGGGAGTTCCACTCCCAAAACTACACAAAGAGTGGTCTGTGCAAAGTCAGAGTGCCTAAACAACAACCAACCACACCAGTCTGTAGAGGTAGTGGCTTGCCAGCTCTGAGACAGCTTAGACTCAAGCCCTTGCTGAATAATTGATCAAACTTTCTCCATGCACAACCAGAGCCATCAACAACAGATCACACAAATGGAACAGGAACACAAAGTCTCCTTAACAACTGCTCAGCCCCATCAGTCGTGACAACAACCTACGTAAGGCACATCAGAGGCTGCTTTTCAAGATAAAGCCACCTGATGTTTTTAGAAATGTCCTCTGACAACTATGGCTGCTCCTGTTTACTTAAGAGTTGTCTCTACATCTGAGCAGCACCACTGAAGCACATACCCAGATGGAACTCACTTGTTGCCCACGTGCACAGGAAGCAAAAGAACACTCCAAGAAGGCAAATAAACACCCCAGACTCCTGCAGATGGGTCCTTCAGGAAGTGCTGGCATCATTACTCGGAGCAAAGGCAAGGCATGGTGCTGCCCTTCCCAAAACCTGATGCAGCTGGAAGCGCTCTCGCTGCCACAGCGCTTCCAGCGCATCCTCAGCCACACCACACCCACAGCTCTTCCTCCATAATTGCCCCTCTGCATCGAACAGGGCTCATTTCAGGGTGACCTAAGCATATTAAACCAGGGCTACAGCCATCAGCAGCACAGCTCTGGGGATACATTTGGTTTAAGGTGTCCTGCAAGCTCAAAAACATTTGGTTTGGTAACTCATTTCTTGTCTTCAAACCTCTAAAAACGTTATTAAAAGCCTGGCTGTAGGATCCACAAGCCCAGCAGACCTTTAGCTTTTGAATGCTCTCTGCACCTCTGTAACTGCAGCCCACTCCTTCAGCAAAGCCCCCTCCATACTCTCCTCCAAGGCATATAAAGTTGCCTATCTCTGTGAAAAACAAACTCTCCTCAGAGGCAGCGTCCCTGGAGAATACCCCCCCCCCCCCCCACCTTGAATCAAACCAGGAAGGAAACAGATTTTAAATGTTCTCCTATTTACACTGAAGTCTGACTGTGTGCCTGAATGTTTTCTCATGGGGACAGGTGTATATGCACAAATACAGGCTCTTTGTAAAAGTACCTGTGTTTCACATATTTAGAAAAGCACACAAGTGCAATCAATATTTTCCACAAAGCAGGCATTTTTTGAGATTTGCTTTCAACACAGCCAAGTGTGATGCAGGTCTATTATTAGCAAGAATTTAAGCAAATGAAACACAAGAGGAAAACCAAAACTGAGATACAATGACATGAGCTTTCAAATGGAAGCCACTATACTCCCAGTGTTTAAAAACTACTCTGAACAGTCATGTGTATGTCTCCTCTTTTAAATATATTCTCTTGGGAGATATTTGATTTTAAAATATACAGAATAGTCTTAATATTATGAGGATACCATCAAATCATGAAATCATTTAGACTGGAAAAGACCTCTAAGATCACCAAGCCCACCCAGCATTGCCAAGCCCACCACTAAACCACATCCCCAAGTGCCACACCTACACGTCTTTTAAATACCTCCAGGGATGGTGACCCCACCACTGCCCTGGGCAGTCTATTCCTATGTTTCACAACTGTCCTGGGTTGAGGTGTATTCTATTACCATCCTCATGAGCTGTTGAAATCAGGTGGGGCAGTGTTTCCTTACCTCCTCCCCCCAGACTCTCTTGCTGTTAATGGCCCATCATTGTCCTGCCCATGACTCAGAGATAACTCCCTCCGGGCTATCTTCTGTTAATGAGCCTAATCAACACTTGGCCTCATGACTCATTACCCCATTGTGAGATGCTCCACCCAGAGGGAGGAACCAAGCATCCCATCATGGATATAATCTGGGACTCTTAACACCAGAGACACCCTTCCACTGGATTTCCAGAGGACAGGAGTTACACAGCCACCACTAGACCTTCTGAGGAAGAGCAGACCCCTTACTACAGGATCACCACTTCAGAAGACTGCTACCACCACCCTGCCTAACAGGGACTCAGGTTGTATCTTGACTCTATCAGTGTTTTCTTTTACTTTCTTTTCCTTTTCTTTAATTTCCATTAAATTGTTATTCTGACTTGGTGCCTCCCACTGGTTTGTTTTCAAACTAGCACAACAACCCTTTACATTAAAAAGGTTTTCCTAATATCCAGTCTAAACCTCTCCTGGCACAGCTTGAGGCCATTTCCTCTTGTCCTGTCCCTTGTTCCCTGGGAGCAGAGCCTGACCCCCACCTGGCTGCACCCTCCTGTTGGGGAATTGAAGAGAGTGATAAAATCTCTCCTGATCCTCCTTTTGTCCAGGCTGAACCCCCCCAGCTCCCTCAGCTGATCCTCATCAGACTTGTGCTCCAGACCCTTCCCCAGCTCCCTTCCCTTCTCTGGACATGCTCCAGCCCCTCAAGGTCTTCCTTGTCATGACAGGCCCAAAACTGAATGCAGGATTCGAGGTGTAGCCTCACCAGTGAGAGTACAGAGGGACCATCACTGCTCTGGTCCCACTGGCCACGCTATTCCTGCCACAGGCCAGGTGCCATTGGCCTTCTTGCCACCTGGGCACACCTGGCTACACCTGGCTCACATTCATTGCTGTCAACACCCCCAGGTCCTTTTCCTCCAGGCAGCTTCCCAGCTGCTCTTCCCACAGCCTGTAGTGGTACATGGGGTTGTTGTGACCCAGGTGTAGGCCCTGGCACTTCACCTTGTGGTCTCATACAATTGGCCCTGGTCCATCAACCCAGCCTATTCACATCCCTCTGCAGAGCCTTCCTTCCCTCCAGCAGATCAACACTCCCACCCAAATTGATGTTGTCACCAACAGGCTCAATCCCCTCATCCAGGTCATCAATAAAGGGCTGAACAGGCCTGGCCCCAGTACTGAGGCGTAGGGGACACCCCTGGTGACCACACACCAACTGCATGTGACACTGTTCCCCACCACTCCCTGGACCCAGCCATCCAGCCAGGTTTTTACCCACCAAAGAATGCACTGATCCAAGCCATGAGCAGACAGTTTATCCGGGAGAAAGCTGTGAAAATGGTGTCAAAGTCTGTATGAAAGTCCAGGTAGACAACATCCACAGCATTTTCCTTATCCACTACATGTCTCCTTACCACAGAAGGAGCTAGGGTCAGTTAAGCAGGGCCTGCCTGCCATAAACCCCCTCTGGCCAGGCCTGTCACTTGGCTGTCCTGTACGTGCCATGGGATGGCACTCAGGGTGATCTGCTCCGTGACCTTCCCTGACACCGAGGTCAGACTGACAGGCCTGTGGCTCTCCAGATCCTCCCTCCAGCCCTTCTTGAGGATGGGTGTCACATTTGCTAACTTCCAGTCTCCTGGGGCCTCCCTGGTTAGCTAGAGCTGCTGGTAAATGATGAAAAGTGGCTATGTGAGCATTTCCACCTCCTCCTTCATTGCCCTGGGTGGATCTTATCATGCCCCACAGACCTGTGTATAGCAGGTGACTATTTCCCCTTGGATTATGGGGGCTTCATGCCAGTTTTCATCCCTGTCTTCCAGCTCAGGAGACTGGGCAGCTTGAGAACAACTGATCTTACTATTACAGACTGAAGTAAAGAAGGCATTAGGTACCTCAGCCTTTTCTTCATCCTTTGTTACTGTTTGCCCCCACATCCAAAGGATGTGGGTTGTCCTTTTATTGCACATATATATAAACGTTATTTACTGTCTTTTACAGTAGTAGCCAGATTAAGTCCTAGTCAGGTTTTGGCCCTTCTGATTTTCCCCTTGCATAACCTCACAACATTCTTGCAGTCCTCCTGAGCTGCCTGCCCCTTCTTCCATAGTTTTTATCACTGAGTTCCAGACAGAGTTTTCTATTCAGCCAGGCCAGTCTCCTTCCCCACTGGCTCATCTTTCAGCACTTGGGACAGTCTGCTCCTGCACCTTTAATTAAAACCATTAGAAATGTATTCAAATGATCCACAGTTCTGTTTGGCACTCACCTGAACTCTGTCCAAGCTAAACTCATTTCCAACTGTGCTGAAGCCATAGATACTGGAAACCAAACTTCCCTCACTTCTGATCCTTGAGCCAGCAGGAATGATGAATAATTAAGCAATTAAACCAGAGCAGACAGCTGTAAAATGTATCTCTGATCACCTCAAGTCATCACTGCCACCTCTTCTGGCAGCCCAGAAACACAGAGAAGGAGCGACTGTCTGGCTCTTTTGCCCTTCTCAGAGTAACAGCTCTGACACAAGGACAGTAGTGGACACTACCTGAGCTCTCAGGATGCCTCTGCTCCCCCCAAAGCTCCCCAGACAAGAGACTCTCCCAGCCCTGCTGATGGTGCCACTGCTCCATCCAAGTACAGGAAAGGCTGGCATCTGCTGAGGTTGGATATGAAGCCAAACAGAACAATCCAGATTTTCCCACTCCAATAAAAATCATAGCTTATATCTAAGTGGAATTTAATACAAGTACACCAAGTCCAAGGAATGACAATTTATTCATTTTAACATCAGGCTTCCCTCCAGTCTCTTTCATTTCAGGTTATTATTTCTCAATCAAAACATCTAGCAATTTTCAAACAGATGAGGAATCACCTGTCAGACACTGATCCCTGCTTTAAAAATCAAACTCATGGAAGGACAGATTCTGCAAGGTAGAAGTGTACTATTACTGCTCTAAACAAACCAGGTTAGTTCCTAATTCTCCTAAGGCCACGCTGAAGCACCAAATGACTCCATGTTGTGGAAAATCCGCAACTTCACCCATCAGCCTGGGCCTTGCCTGAGATGACCCTTCCTTAGGGCCACAGCCTTGAAAGAAAATGAAGAACAGCAAACACAAAGGAATATCACTAAATGGCAAAAGGGGGAGAGAAATTAGACTCCCGATTAAGTCAAATATTTTTAATAAAAAGCTCAAGTCTAGGATTTTTTCCTGAGAGCTTATAAACTGCTATATGCCATCCTGGCATCTCTTAAAGGTTCACGTGATTATTTTCCCCAAAGCTGGTAAAAGATGTAGCAAAATCAACGTGGCAATCTTCAAGAAGCATTGAAGTTGGCATATTCATAGTAAATCAGGAGGAGACTGCCAGGACTGTGTCTAACAGCAGCAGTTTAGGTTCAGCAACTCGCCAGTGCTGTGATCTGAAATATTAAGGGAAATACCTGGCAGCAGCACCACTGCCAAAACCACGAGCTGAGCCAGGGTGGGTCAGCAACACCATCAGTCAAAACAACACCCTCATCAGTCAAAAATCTGGAGGCAATCGTCCCTGAAATCATTTCTATTATACTGTGGTGAGAAAACCCAACAACTCCCAGGCTCCCATACACAGAGAAGTCCCCCATGATTACAAGAACACCTGTTCTCCGTTAATATCTCAAAAGCCGGCTTTCCTATTCCTTTATTCTCCCTAAAATTCGTGTCTGTGCACACGCACCCTTTCCGTGTGGAGCACACACGCAGCACACCCCGCCACCACTCCCTGTGAAACCCGCGGGCAGCGGCCGAGGGGCACCGCCCGCCGCCGGCCAGGGAGGGACAGAGACCCCCGAACCTCCTTCTCCCACCCTCCGGGCCCCGCGGCGGAGGATCCCCGCCGGCACAGAGGCAGGGCCGCTGGAGCCGGGCCCGGTTTCCCCCTCCGTGCCCGTTCCCGGGGCGATCAGCATCCCTCAGCGCCCCGCTCCCATCAGCATCCCGCAGCATCCCGCAGCCCGGGCCAGCGCGGGGCGCGGCCGGTGCCCGAGCTCCCTCCTCGGGGCTGCCGCCCCCGCCCCGGGCGCCGCCCGCACTCACCGTCCGTGGCCATGGCCGCGGCCCGGCCTCCCGCGCTCGCTGCGCGGAGCGGTGCGGAGCCCCGCGGGGACGCGGCCGGCAGCGCGGAGGGTGCGCGCTGGCCCCGCACGGCGCATCCCCGCCCGGCGCGGGCAGCGGGGGGAGCCGGGCGCGGCCGCGGGGTCCCGCGGGGCTGCGGAAGGGAGCGGCGCTGCCTCTCCCGGGGCGGCGGCGGGGGCCGGGGCTCTGCCACCTTTCACCCCAAAATGCAGCTTGAGGAGGGTAAGAGCTTCGCTGCGCCTTCCAAAATGTTGCACCGTATCTTTTCACGGGTCCTCAGGACTGCACTGAGCGGCTGGTAGCACGTGCGGAATACAACAGGCAACCCCCACCCCCACCGGGACGGACACTGACGGCTCGCAGCCCCGTGTCAGAATCACCTGCTCAGCGGGGAGCACTGAGCCTGTCTCTCGGATTTAATTGCTACCTCACTTTCAAAACCCACACAAAACTCTCTTATAAGAATAAAACAAGTTACTCCCCATCTCCGATAACCCTTAGCAGCTGATGGCTGGCTCTTACGTCCTGCCTTATTTCCCATATCCAGGTTTACATTGCTGTGACTAGAGGAAGCAGTTTGGGGTCTGTTACAGAAAGCTCAAGCTGCTGAAAGCTAATGTGGCTTTGATGGTTTCTATTGCAGCCAAACTACGTCGCAGCATAGAGATTGACCCAAGGGCTACAAAGATGGTGAAGGGCCCACAGGTGAAGCCATATGAGAGCAACCGAGGTCACTTGGTTTGTTCAGCTTGGATGAGACTGAGGGGAGACCTTTCCACAGCCTACAAATTCCTCGTGAGGGGAAGAGAGGGGTAGGCATTGATTTCCTCTCTGGTGACCAGTGACAGGACCCAAGGGAATGGCCTGAGGAAATTTAGAGGCCAGAGGAGGTCTAGACTGGTAGCAGGAAAAGGTTCTTCCCCCAGAGGGTGGTCAGGCACTGAACAGGCTTCCCAGGGCAGTGAGCACAGCACCAAGCCTGACAGAGTTCAATAAGCATTTGGACAATGCTTTCAGGCACATGGTGTGAATCTTGGGGTGTCCTGTGCTGGGCCAGGAGTTGGACTTCAATCATTGTTGTAGGTCCCATCCAACTTAGGATATTCTACAATTCTATGTCCTAAGTGCTAGGAGCAAGACAGAGCTTAGCACATTTTTCAGTTCTGCAAGTCCCACTTCCAAGTGCTGGGCTGCACACAGGTGAGGGAGAGAAATATTCCATTAACTGGCTTAATCAGGTGCCCAGATTTGAGGACCAAGAGGAAAATGGACTGAGGAAGCCACATAGCAGGCTTTGTAAAATCCAAATAGGCAACTCCAGACATAGAATGACCTTCAAAATGAAACACTCCAGAAAAGAAGGGATAAAGTATCAGTGTCATTTGAAGAAACCTGGTAAGCACATGTGATGAGAGAATACAAACACTCCGCATAGGGTCCTGTTACATATGACATATAATCCTTGAAGTATCCTATGAAGAATAAACCTTGAAGTATCCTTAGTCCTTTGGGATCTTTAGAATCCCAAAAAAAGGCAACAAAAAGTAAGCAGAAAAGAAAGATTTTAGTCCGAAAAGGTTTAGAGTGAATGTAAGTTTTTCCAGCTTTGTAATGTATGTTTATGCAGATAGTGATTAATTAATTGTCCTCCATGTTCACTACAGTAGAGATGTGCAATTTGTAGCAACATGAATTTACTTAATAAAAGAATTTCACAGTTAATAATTTGGCCTTATAACAAACAGCAAAATCCCTTTTACTGTAGGATTCTCCAATTATTCTAGAGGTGATACCTACATCGACACCAAACTATACCGACCACAGATCTCCAGTCATCCATGGCATTTGGAATTTTTTCCCAGCACTCCCATACTGCTGTTTCATTTTCAGTTTGAAGGCTGCAAAAACCTCCAGATTGAGCACAGCTCCATTCCCAAGCTAGTATTTGAGCTTAATTTGTCCAGCCTTTTGCAATTACTTTGACTTAATTAGACTTTGTTGGTTGCTTTAATAATAAGAATAAAAAATATACTGTAAACTGTCTTCCACTTAAACAGTTTCCAGGGGTTCAAGAAAAGACTCAGCGCCATGGTCTGGTTGACAAGGTGGTGATCAGTCAAAAGTTGGACTCAATGACCCCAGAGGTCTTTTCCAAGATAATTGATTCTGTAATTCTGTAAACTGGTGTCACTTGTAAGTGTTTTAGGTTTATTTTGCTTTTCATCACCCACATTATCCTTGCTAACACTGAGCACCGGCTCAAGCCTCACTAAGAGGATCTTTTAGCTTTGCCAAAGAAATGGTGACTACTTTTGGTTGAACAGTTGTGTATCTACCTCAGAGAAGCTTCAGCCAAAAGGTATGTATTTCATTTATTTCTGAAAACTGTAACAACATCCAGATACACACTGTCATATGGCCTCATTCCTATCCATCAGCACAGCTGGAAGTTAGGCTGGCAGTACAGAGATTAAATTTCCTTCCAGCTTTAAGCTACTGCAGAAGCTGAGGCTACAACCAGGAGAAGAGAATTTAGATCCCAGAAAGTCGTCTACTACTACTACTAGTACTGTTTGGAAGTCCAGATTTATTGTTGTGGTTTTTTAATGACAGCTGGTTTCTTCAATGAAGCATCTTAGGAAATCCCTCTCCTGTTTTTCAGAACCTGTAATTGCCCATCAGACTGCATCAAGGGATTCTTTCTTTTCAAAATTACACCAGCATTGTGAAACTCTGCTTACAGCTGCCTCTAAATTCTCGGGATTACTGTTTTGAAACATCTCCATGCATATAGTTAGCAGTTCGAAGTTTATTCTTAATCATAACTTCCATTTTACATCGATGTAATTTTATAAACAAATTACAGAACATTTGTCTTCATTATTACAATATGAAAACTGCTAGTTGAATGCATCCATCCTTGTGCCTAGCCAAGCCTTTGCACGCTTTGCAAATCATTTGCAGAGGAGTGCAGGGAGGACTCATGTCACAGTGTATCAAAAATTGTGACAAATTCCATCCCTTACCCAGGTCTTAGGACGGTTCAAAGATATAAGGGATGCAAATAAGATGCTGATGTTATGAAAAAGTGCCATTGCAGGGAACAGTACTAAACATGTCCCTTAAACATGTTACTGAGCAAAAGGACTCTGATTGTTTCCCTTTGAGGTCTCTTCTATGTCTCTTGTACCTGCTCATCAAAAATTAGGAGCAGAAATGCACAGAGGGAGTTTGTGCTGGTAAAAAAAAAAGCACATGCATTTTTAGTCAGAAAACCCAAGTAAAACCAAATTGTACGAATTTTACAGAAATGACACCTCCAAAGCCTTTGTAGCCATAGATCCTTGTAGCCATAGGTCCTTTTAAGCAGACCACATCTAAGGCATGTTCCATCCACAGCCTAAGCCCAACCTCAGGCCAAAGAGTGCAGTGGAAGAGATAAACCAGAAAAAAAGGGTAGAAATAAAATGCATATATGATGATTTTAACTGTATTATTACCACCATAGGGATTTTTAATCTGTGTAGAAGTATTCTTTTTCTATAATCATTAGATCTGAGATAATAATGACTTTTGGATTAGACTATAAAGACTTTGGTTATTCAACTGAATACCTGATTATTCAGTGCAGTAAGGTTTGGCTTTGTTATAAAGTGTTTTCTCTTTGCTCATTAACAAGGTGGAGTGCAACACTGGCACTTCACCATCAGCTTTTCCAGTGTCCAACCTCTTTGTCATTTAGGCCCATTCCTCCTCGCCAAACAACACATTTAATATTTTTATAGCAAAACCATTTATATCTCCATTCAAACGTTTTTTCTTCTAGGTAAGAGCAATTCAATTCCTCTGGCCTTTGAGAATCATACTAGCAAACTAATTCACTCAATTTAGGTCCCTTTTATATTCAAAATCTTCCAAATTTCTATTTTATATTCCTTCTTGTAGAAAAGGACAGTTCAACTCCTCTGGCCTTTCTTGAAAGAACAGCTGTGATCAACTGGAGAAATTCCAAGGAGAGTTACTATCCACATTCTTCTTAAATTGTTGTGGTCAGGTGGGGATATTTAAGGCTACAGCCTACCAAGGCTGAGTGACACAAATTCTACTGGTTTTAGTGCTTACAGGAAACACTCCAGCTGATGATTCTCAGTCCATTTGCTTTTTCTGCTGCACTGTTGCCAAGTGAACATTTCCCCATGCCGTGCCTGTTCTCAGTACTGAGATCCATGTTTATTTCCATACCCACTTCTTTCACTCCCCTCCAATTTATAAAGATAATTCTGAATTCCAGTTCTGCCCTTGTACAGTTTAGGGTTATCTGCAGAATTAATAAACACACTTTACACCCATCCATTTGAATACACAGTAACTCCAGATCTGCTGGAGACAGGGTACAACAAAAGGCTTATCAGCAAGTTCATTTCCACATGTGTGAAGTTTACACACCATAAAACGGAGCAAGTCAACAGTGAAAAATAATTTATTGTACTAATTTTCAACAGTCAAAACCCTTATGTTTGGAGATAAAGGATTATAGGTGCATCTTATATGGGCAAATATTTTCTGAGCCTTCTCTTTCCATCTCAGACAGGACACAGCAACTTTGGTCTGCCACATGAAGCATTCACCAGGGGAATAAAGGCACCAGGTGCTGCACCACGAGACAGCTGAAGTATCCCAGTCACTACCAGTATTCCACCAGCATCACCTCTGGTTCTGGTCCCAGCCACTTCTGTAATGTTCAAATGTGTCCACAACAAGCACTTGGTGTTACCTCTGATATTTTCATTTTGGCATTAACACTAATGCTTCTCCAACTGGATCCTCTAACGTCGTCTTCTCCTCTTGGGGAGAGATAGTTCTGAAAGGAAATCAAGAGAAGGGTTTCTTTACAAGCTTTTAAATCTATCTTCCCCCATGGGAATTGTTCAAGTAGAATTAATTCTATCCAGCACAGGAAATTAACTAGATAACTTGAGATCCCCTCCCAAACCCTCTCCCCATGTTTTTTAAATAGGAAAAAGAAAACCTTTCTAGATTCTACAACACAGCATCATTCAAAGTATCAACTGAAATTCCATTGATGAATACTGTACTTCAAAACTTACTCCATCTAAAAAGCTTTCTGCTCCTCACCAACACCTTCCAGATTTTGCTGAGAATTAGACAAATGGAATACTCACAAAATTAAGCACAAAATATATGAAGAAACTGCTTATGGGTATTTTTAATGCTTCAGAATTTACTGGAAAATTCTGAGAAATGGAGAATTTTCCTGATTTAGAAAGAAACGTTTTGTCCTCAACAAGCGGACAAGTGAAGGGAAAGTAAACAAAGTGCAATATTAAATGCACCATGACACCTTCAATCTGACCATTTAAAATTGAATGAATTCCCACTGTCTACAAATAAAACTGACCAGAAAATGTAATCTCACTTCAGTACTATGAGATGCTCTTTTGCTTCTAAAAAGAGCAAATATAAATGTACAATGTCACTAAAAATGTATTTTAATAGTTATTACACTCCCTTGTATTAAATATCCTTCCTTTACATACAATTTTGGATAGAAAATTAACTGCAAAAGATGTACTCCTCACGCTCATCTATTGCCATCCAAGCTTTCCAGAAGTTGTGGTTAACCCTTTGCTGCCCCTTTAAGCAACTTAATTAATTCCTCTTTTCAGGTTAAGAACCAGTACCTCTGGTCTACCAAGTTTGCTTTCCACTACACAAGCAAACCAAATCAGCCTCAGAGTAGCCAGGGCTGCCAGTGGAAATTCCACTTTTAGCTGGCTAGCTCCTCTCCCAGGAACACCTCCTGTGTTTGAGACAGGGCAGCAAAGCAGTTCCCTGGGCTCTTCCCAGGGCACAGATAAATAATGTACCTCATGAAAAAGAGGATGAAATTTTCTTTGTACTGTGCCACATTCTCCTCAAGCAGCTGAGAACAGACCCTGAAGCTTCTGAGATGCAAAGCAGCTCAGTATCATCCAACATCTCCATTTGATGCTCCTGGAGAGCAACTCCATGGTAAGCTTTGAGCAATCTGCTTGACCACTGCTTCCCAATTGAAATGACATTATTTACAGCAGCCTGAGTGACAGCAAAGCCATCCACTCCTCTGCTGCAGTTCCCAGAGTCCTCCCCCAGCAATGTCAGTCAACTTTCAGTACAGCAGAGGATGCTATTGCTGTACTGGAGCTCAATCCCTGAAACACTGCCCAGATGAAACTAAGGTTAGAGGGGAACCTCCCATGTCCCCTCAGCAAAGGTAAGGGCAGCAAGGGCTATTCTTTCCTGAGTTCCCAGAGTTACCAGAAAATGCATCTTCTGTAAGTGAGTGACTGACTGTTGGGAAATAGAATTATTGGGATCAATAAAAGAACTGTGCAAGCAATAGGCCTGGAAGTTTTTAGGCTTGTGTGTGAGAAAAACTTTCCATGGGAAAGTCCCTGTGTGAAGGAAACAAACAGCCTGAGAAAACTGAGAGGGAGTGAAAAACTTGCAGCTGTGCTATCCGGGAGTGAACAAGGAAGATGAGCACAAAATTCTTTTGATCATAACAAGACTGTGGAGACTTGCCAATGTAAGTCCAATTATGTAGAAATAGAAATGTGTCTTGATAAGCTTTAAGCCACTTAAGAGCTAACAAGCTGGTATACTGTATAAGTGCCTTTGGACTGCTAATAAACGGAGTTCGTTTATCAACCATATTGGTTTGGACTGTCTCTCTCTCCCTGCTGGGATCCAGGCTCCTTGTCCCACGCAGCTTCTAACAAGTGACCAAAAAAATCACTTTTCCCTACACAATGGAATTCCTCAAGACAAGCCTGTATTACAGAAGAAATAGACTCCCTTAAACTGGACCAATTTTAACTCTGAACACACTATGATGAAATCTGTGCAGAAAAAATTACTCTCGGGATTTTGCCATGGTGTTTTAAAGTTTCAATTTGCATGCAATAATTTACAGGCTAAAACCAAATCTAGCTTTTGCAAGTCAGCAAGACATGATCCAAAATATCAGCTTTAGTTTCAGAAAAACACAGCAGAGGGATATTTAAAAACAAGTCACAGGTTTGCTGGAATTCCAATCATTGTACCTCCTTCATCCGAGTTCTCTTCTGTGATTATTGGCATCCCGATATGCCGAGTAACAGTTTCCTTTGCCACTTGCATTTCACCTGCACACAGATTTTGAGGAAAAACTGTCAGCTTTTTTTTGCTTCTACATCCCTTCTCCAGTAGTTAAAAGATTGTTTGCTGCTGCTCTCCTGAGATTCTGGTCAAATGCTGTAGGCAAACCTACTTTTCACAGTACCTTCAATATGGCTCACTAAGAAACCTCCAATAACGAGTAATTAACACTACCAATTTAAAGAAAATTAATCACCAGCTCAGATCAGTGATAATTCAAAATACCCTTACTGCTGCCCAACACTTCATCTACTCTTTTAAAGTCAAGCAAAGGCAACACTGCCTAATGCTCTTCTCTGAAGAACGATTAATTTCCTCAGTAACTTTTTTTCTAGCAGAGGCTAAGCAAGTCTGAAAACAGAGTTTGGAATTCTGAAATTAAATCCCCAACTTCAAAATAAAGATAATTCAAAAAATAAAGACAATTCAAAACCATTTTGCTGTTTAATTTCATTTAACCTTTAACAAATAAGGAGTAAACAAAAGGTTTAGACAGCACAGCAACTTCTATCAGTTGAAAAGTAAGATATGAGAAAGAGAATTTCCTTAGGAAAAGTAATTTCCCAAGTGTTCCACTGCTCAACAGCAAAATTTAACCCAGCCAGCAAAGCAATGGATAAACTTTTGCAATCTCCCCAGGTTCATGGGTGCAATGGAGAAATACCTCTGACTTCTGAAGAACCTCTTCTCTTTGCTGGCTGTGGTCTCCTGATGGATTTTTCACTTCGACTTGGAGCCTTCCCACAACTGGATCCTGCTTCGGAAGATTCTAACTGCACTTGACGATGTCTCCTGGATTTGGAAGCCTGAATGACAAAAAAAAAAGCTGGATTTCTACAGCCAGATCTTGCTGCAGGTCACTTGAGAAACCAGCAGGGACCAGAGCATCAACTTGGTGAAGGGTGGAGAAAGGATAGAAGGGGAAAGAGGGAGAGAGGATTCCCACTAGCTGCTATTCTTCAGTTCTAACAGGGCAATGCCCTTCTATGATTTAATAAGTGTATAACTTAAATGCAGATAATGAAACATTCATTAATTCCCAATCCACTCTCTGTTACTACCAACCCACACCATGTTGCACAGCCCTCCACAAAAGGAACACTTCCAAAAACTGCTGCTCTGTAAAGCCTCCTTTACCACCGTATTTTGCTCAAGTGCCTAGAAAACATTATCAGTGCACTTCCACAAGTCCAGAATGTTACAAAATCCAGAGTTCTGTTTCATTTAATGACACATTTTTCAATATGAGATCTTAATAAACAGAGAAAGCTGAGATGTTTCTCATATGACTGCTAAGAAAAACACAAACCAATAATATTTTTTTAAAGGAGAAGCTATTGAAACAAAGTTTCCAAGAACTTGCAACTGATTTTAAACTCCCAGGTCCCATTTTCACAGGCATCTTCCAAGATTCCAGTATCTAAGATTCAAGGAATCTGAGCAATTAAACTCTCAGGTATTTTTATTACATCTCCTTAAAATTCAATCTACTTAAACAGAGAGTAGACATTAAAAGATATCCTGTAAATGAAAGTCCTCCAAGCACAGGCCTTACTTGCACTGTTCCATAAATCTAACAAGAATAAGAGCTTTGGTTTCCCTGCTGGAAAACTAGAACATTCAAAAACTGAATTACAGAGTGCAATTTTAACTCATTCCTTTTTGACCCAACATTTACATTAAACTGGTCCTTAAAACTCTTCTTGAAAAACAATACTTCCCTGTTATGAAATTCTATACCCACCTCAACAACTGCAGAGTAAGACCTGTATTTGATTCTGGCCAGGGCATTTGCTCTTTCAGAGCCCTGCAAAGAAACAAGAATGCAGTCAGAAAAGATTCTTATTCTATCACAGCAGATCTGAAATGGGATATTACATCAGGCAATCACTTGAGCAATATCTCACTACAGCTGTAATTCTATAATTAGTTCTACATAATTTCAATGCCACCAAAATGGTACTTCAAGAAAAAAAAGTTCAAATTTTATTAAAAAGACAGAGCATAATTTTGGGTGCCTTCACTGTCACAAAGCCCAGGAGGAGAAAAATCAAATTTGAAATTTCACATTTTACTAAAAGTTGAAAGAAGCAGACAAGTACAACATGTGACAATTTTGTAGCATAAAAAATGAATATTGCCTTTAGTTGAAATTCCAGGAGGAAGTGTAAAGGAGTTTGGCCAAGAAAATACAGCTCTTTTCCCTCCTTACCTGAGAGAGACTTTCTGTTATGGTCATAAAAGAGCTGTTGCAGCAGTAAATGCTCACAGCTCAACAGAAAACAACGTGAGTTAAAAACAAAACCAAGTAACCAGCCTCACCAGCTGTCCCTGGAACTTATTTTGACACTGTCAGACTTTGACTTACACTGCTTAGCCTGGGATCTGAAGTAAAAAAATGACCAGATTTGGCCTGTGCAATGCAGCAGAGTACTTCAGCTTTCTTACCTCTGATTCTAGCAAAGTCCCTTCTTTCTTTTTGTTTTCTGTTTCATCAGTTTCTTTAGCATTTCGGAATAACTTCTGTGGGGAAGAAAAGTGTTTTTCTTTAAACATCTGTCATACACAAGACAGCTAAAATCTAAGAACTGTAAAAAACTAAACAAATATTTATACACATGCCCATTTTCTACATCCACCTTACACTGTGACCCTTCTTTGATTCAGGAATGTGCTACAGAGGTATTTCATGAAGTCACACCTTCAGGGCTCTCCTCTCAGCAGTCAGTTGTGGTATCCCAGAGGCAGGACCACACACAAGTCCTTTCCTCCACACCACATCTCTGCCTCAAGTTTTACACATTCCATGCCTTCAGTGTTACAGTTCCTTCTCCTTCAGTCGGAGATTTACCAGCTCAGAGGTAATCACACCAAGAAATCCAGTTCTTTCATGTTCACCCAACCTGCTAAGTCACCCCAGCACAGTGGTTGGTACCACCTACCATTCTGTTCTGCTGCCATTCCTGATGCTCCAACGTTATGTCTTTCAGATTAACCACAAAGTCATCTTTTATCAAGCTCAGGGCCTTGTCTGGCTGGGATTTGTCAGCTGAAATGACACACTTCATTTTCTGATAGTGGTCATGAATATTCATCAGTTCCTAAAATTATTAAAAAAAAATTTTAAAAGTGTGTTTCAGGGAAAAAAAGATATTCCAGCAGTAAAGCAATATTAGTCCTCAATGTACAAACCCAGGGTTACAGAAACCATTCTGAGGAGACCATTGGACCAGGAGGAATGTTAGAAACTGATTCTGGTTAGATCATTTGAGTTTTAGAGAGCAAGAAATCCTGCTACCCAGCGCTGACCCATCAAATAAGCTAAAGAAGAAAGAGTATCTTGCATTATTTAAACTAAGAATGTTTTCAGGGCCAGTGTTCACACAGGTTTCATTCTGATACTGTGGTTTATTTTCATCTCTTTGGAGGCAACATTTTACTTCACAGATTTCTGCACCACTACAGTCAACCTTACTGCTACACATTTGCCAGCAATATATGAAAAAACCTGCAGAGAAAGTTATATCATTGAGCAATATAAGAACCTTCACCTGTCTTGAATTACTCAGGCTTTTAAAAAATGTATCATATAATAAAAAAACCCAAGTTTTGAAAGGAGAAATAAAGGTGAGAGAAGGCTATAAACTTGCAGATAAATAAATTCATATTACCACAAGTATCAATCCTCCAGCTGCAACCTGCAGATATATCAGAACAAACATGCTTCCCCCCATTTTCCATTTTAAGTGACAATTAACCATTTACACCCTTTTACATCTCACTGAGGCAAATACACAAAACATTAGAACATATTTCAGTATTGAAAAAGGTACCACAATTCTTCCAAACTAAATGCCACGTTTCTGAGTGTCTGGTAAAACTACAGGCTATTACCTTACTCTTCATTCCACAAGAGACTTACAAGGGACAAGACTGTGCTGATTAGAGAAGTTACAGCTTTTGGACAACTGAGGAATTAAAACACAACATTTAAAAGTTACTGTACCTCCAATACATCATTAGTGATGAGGCTGTTTACTCTGTTACTCGGGTCCTTAAATTCTTCTTTAAAATAATTTTCCTCAATCTTCTTCTTAGTTCTGTAGGTCAGCTAAAACAAGAAACAATGTTTGCAGCCTAAAAGAAAACTTAAAATGGCACCACCTCTTGAGAATTCCTACTGCATATCCATCAGTCAGGAGATGGGAGATGCTGAAAAGCATAAACCCATTTCATCAACAACAGCTTTGTTGCTGATGAAGAGAGTCAGCACTTTTCACAAATTATTCTCTAGTTAAGAATTTAATCCAGCAACCAGATTCATTTCCCCAACTGGTAAGACATCTTAAATCTATTAGGAACATTAGATACTGAAAAAATATTTTCAGGTGAGAAGCACTCAAACATCCCCTAAGCTCTGTATCACCTACCTATGTAGAGCCAGAAATACTACATTTCAACACAGCCTCAAGGCTGAGCTAACCACGAGTGCTGTTGAACTGTCAGGCATTGAAAGATGAGGCTATTTTATTTAAAAATGTAATTCATTAATGCAATAACTTACGAGCTTTGGCATTGCTGTGAAATGGAAGGCTCTGGCAAGTTGCATTCTCCTAAAGATATAGGCTGCATCATAATGCTGGGAGTTGAGCAGATCCTGCTGAAATTTCTGGATCTCAGGCCAATCTCTGAGTGCGATTCTGATCTGCAACAAAAGAGTTACATACTGCTACACCAATATTTCAACAATAAAAATTAACTCAGCTGACTACTGTGATCTGACTACAGACAATACCTGAATGTCCAAGGGGTAGCATGTCACATGATCACAGAGCTGCAGAAAGGATCCCACTATAACATTTTTTATTATTATCATCATTTCATGCAAATAAGATTATTATATTATTATTATTATACTGTTGTATTAAATCTCTCACTCAGCTTTCTTTGACAGTGACATGGAACACAAGTCCTTTCTGACATTTGAAAACATTAATCCTTCACATTCTGAAGTGTGTGAAAAATCTGCACCTAGGAGATTCCTCTTTGCTAGTGATTAAGAAACAATACTATTACCAGGTTGTGCTGTGCTGCCACTGAAATGCTCATAAATGTTCTCTCTTCCTTCTTTCCTCCTTTCTCTCCTGTCACATCCACTCTGCCCACTTCACTTTCTCTCTGCCTAAGTTTCTTGACAACTCATGTACTCTCTTACAGCTGCTATCCAGCAGTGGCTTTAAAATTACCTAAATTCAGCTTCATAAAAGTCATTGATTTCTCTGAGGTCAAAATATGAGACATCATGGCATCACTGTAGACTACTCCAAATTCAGTTTGCTATTTAAAGAATTTGGATGCAATTTTGCATGTGCACACAATATACATCACACAGTTCCTAAGCAAACGACTTCTCCGTGCACTGAGTTTGTAACTCCTTTGGATATTGGTCTCCTATCCTAAAAGCAGCAAGGAGGGTGTCATTCAAGCATGCACCCTCTCAACCCATTCATGAATGGAACTGGAAATTACTCAGTCAGTCTCAATTTTGTTGGAATTCTAAATAATAACTCAGGCTGTAGTGGGGGTTCACCCTACAGATGATGAGTACATTCTCTGTCCCTACCTTTTCCAACAGCTTCCCATCTGGTTTTAAGTATTTTTATGTTTAAGAAAGCAAGAGGGAATTCCCTAAGCATTTATAATGACACAGTAGACAGCAGTATACCACATATCTTATGCCTAGTATCCCCTGAGAATAAAAACCTCAGGAACAATTACCTTTTGTTTTGGCTGACAAAGCTGGGCATTATAGAGCCCATACAGAAGGTACAGAGCACCAACTCGGATCTGGAAGGAGTAGGGGGGAAAGAAGTACTGCTGGGCCAGTTCTAGAGTCTTCTTTGTGAGCTTATTCCTCTCCAAAGCTCTTATTCTACCACTAAAACAAGCAAATAAACAAAAAAAAAAGCAGGATGTTGAAGCAAGTAAATATAAAGCTGCAGGCTTTAGAAAATCCATAATGGAGAAATAAGCTTTAGATGTCCTAAAAACATAGAATCATTGAGTGTCCTCAGCTGGAAGGTACCTGCAAAGATCACTGAGTACAACTACTGGCCCTGCATAGGACAACCCCAAGAATCACAACCTGACAGAGTTCAAGAAAAGCTTGAACAAGGCTCTCAGGCACAGGGTATGACCCTTGGAGTGTTCTGTGCAGAGACAGGAGTTGGAATCCATGATCCGTGTGGGTTCCTTCCAACTCAGGATATTCTATGATTCTGTCAAACATGCACTGTCCTGCGATCACACTTTTAAATCTCACGAGGATTACCTCGGAGCTCCCTGCGGAGTCAGCGCTCAAATCACACACATTCCTAATGCACGAAATACACTGAACTAAAAACTCTTTTCCAGCATTACACAGGGACCGATGTTTCACTTTCCTCAGATCCCCAGCCAGGCAAGCCTCTCCCTGAGGGAGGCCTGAGGGGGCACACGGCTCACCCGCACCCCCTTTAAGGCTGCCCGTCCCCCGGGGGGAAGCTGAGCAGCGGGGACTGGGGGCCTGCCGGGGGGCAGGCGCGGGGAGGCGCGGCTTGGGCTGAGGGGCGGCCGGGAGCCATCCCCTCCCTCACTCACTAGAAGACGGTGTGGAAGCGGCGCTCCCGCCACAGCTCGGCGAAGCGCTCGAAGCGGACCGTGTCGGCCTGCTGGAAGGCGCCGAGCAGCTCCTCGCAGTCCTCCTTCAGGCCCGGCACGGCGTTCATCCCGCCGGCTCCCCGCTGATCCCGCCGGCGCCGCGCTCCCTCCGCGGCCGCTCCGCACATGCGCTCCCGCAGCACCACAGCCCCGCGGCGCCTGCGCGGCTCCCCGGCGCCTGCGCACGGCCCGGGCCAGGAGGGGCCCGGAGGAGCCGCTCGGGCTGCCCGTGAGGGAGCGGGGCTGCTCGGGTTCGTGCTGCCCCTGTGTGTGGCGAGACCCCGTCGGTGACGGGCGCTCGCTCTGTCCCGCTCTGGGCTCTGTCCCGCTCGCCCCCGCCGTGGAGGGCGAGCCCGGTTCACGGGAAAAAAGTCTCTCCGAGCAGCGCGTCCCTGGGTAGTCCCGGCGTGCAGCCCGCGGGGACGACCGGGGTCGGGCGGGATGAGCAGCGATGGGTCCGCTGGGGCAGAACACCGCAGTCCCAGACAGCCCGGGGGTGCTCTCGAGGAGCGGGGCTTCACGCTCCTCGCCCCAGTCCCTGCAGGCGCCCCCGGCACCGAGCTCGGGGGCCGTGACCCGACGGGCTCGGGAGCAGCGGTTCCCCCGCGGGAAGGGCGCCCGGCGGCCCCGCGGAGCGCCCGCACCGCGCGGCCGTGGGGACGTGACGCGCCGCCACGCTCCGGTGAAGGGCCACTGCCGGCCCCCTGCGCCGGTCCCCGCTTCCCCCCCGGCCGTCCCAAACCCCGACGGCTGCGGGAAGCCCCGTTTCTGCCTGGGCGAGCGCGGCAGGCGAGGATGAGCCGGCGGTCGCACCCCCCCCGAGCGGCGGGATGCCGTGCCCTGCCCTTCCCTGCCCTGCCGTGTCATATCGTGCCGTGCCGTGCCGCCCGCTCCCCGCATGCACGGCCACACGTAGGCGGCCGGGGCAGCGGGGCGGGCGCGGAGGGGGCCGCGGCTGCCGAGCCGCACGTAGGGTGGGTGGGTGCGGCCTCGCCGGCGGCGCGGAGCGGGCGGCGGGGGCTCCCCTGCCCGCGCTCCCCCGCGCACGTACAGAGAGGGGCGAGCGGCCACCGAGGCGGCTGCCGGGACCAGCGCCGGCGTCGGAGTGCCCCGCGCCGCGGTGAGTACGGACCCGCGGCAGCGGGCACCGCTCGGGCCGGGGGCGGGCAGTGTCTCGGGGGAGCCGGTCGTGGTGCCTGGCAGGCTCCGCAGCCCCTCGGGCGGGTCCCCAGGGCGTTGAGGGACGGGGCTCGGGTTTCAAGGCGGCGTTGCGGTGATCGCCGCTGCGGTCGGTGCTTGGCTGCTGATTGTGGCAGCGCGGCTGGACAGCGGCACCTGCGCCGGGAGCGGTCCCGGGCTGGGCAGGAGAGCGGCCGGGTGCCTGTGCATCCACAGGATGCGGGCTCGGCAGGTGCGAGATCCCCCCTGCGCAGGGGAAGCCTTAACGGGTGAGAAACAGCGTGCAGGGAAAGTATGGAATGCGCATGGGATGGAGCCTTGCGTGGTGCCTTTGGGATATCTAATCCTGCAGGAGTTTTCCCAGCGACCGGCTTAAAAATTCACAATTTGCTTTCTCAAATAATCATGCGCTGCGAAATGAATGTTGAATTCTTCTGGCTACGGTACCGTGATGTCCTCCAGTCCACCATTATCATCAACTGATTGATCCAAATGTTGCTCCTTCCAGCGAGACGCATCAAGCTGTCAGCTCTTACAATGTCAGGAGCTCCCGCAGTGCTTCAGGCATGCAAGCATCTTTCCATATTTATTTTATTTCCCAAAAGGTTGCTGGAATCCAACCTTTAGCAGCCTTTATTAGGAGGTGGTTGGCCATCGGCTGAACAGCAGTTGCCTGTGAGCACCACTGGTTGCCAATGTCATTGACTATAGGAACAGAGAGATTTGCAGAGCTGTTGCATATGAACTGGACAGGGTTTAGCAGCTGTGGGAGGACAGCTGCACCTGCTGGGCTTTGGTTTGCGTTTTTTTCCTTATTCTGAAAAGACACTTTCATCTATCATTTAGATTCATGTTTAGAGACGTAGAGCAGTGACCCCATTCATCCAGTACATGACCCTGACTGCAACAGATTGTACCGATTTTGGAACAGAATGCCAGCACTGTTAAGAAAACAGATATAATGTGCTCCCCCCTCAATGGATTTAAGGATTCAAAGCACAAGGAAGTCAAAACTGACACATCATGGAACGAGTTCATCATTACATAGAGCTCAAGCCAAGCCCTGTTTAGTTATAGGAGTTATCCCTTAATTTAATAGGAGTAGAGGAGCCTGGCTCTGGAGGGATGCTGAGCGTGTAAAGCTCAAGTGTGTTTTCTGATTTTTGTATTTTCAGCGTGCAGTGAGTAGGGTAATTTCTCAGAGACAGTGTTTCAAGGAACACTGTATGGAATTATTTTTTTTCCTAAGGCAGGTGGGGCTGCATGATGCAAGATGTAGTGAGGATGAGGCTGTTGTGCCCATGTTGACGTGTGCTAAGTCTTCCCTTACAGAAAGTTTGGGTACAATGTAAAGAATGAAAATGCAGAAGAATAAAACCAAGTAACAGGGTCTCTTTGTACAATTCCCCTTGTGTAGTATATAAAATTAAATACAGTATCAATTTTTAGACTAATTAATTCTCCACTCTTCTTCATAAACTGTTTTCAGTGTTCCTTTGGATTATTCATTAGTACATTTTAGTACAAGTAATGCCTTCAAACTAAAAATATAATAAATAACTAGATGATGTAAGGAAGAGTATGCTGGTTACTGTATCTTCTTCATATTCAACTCCTAAACAAAAGGATGAAATCCTATTTGCTCTACTAATTCCTAGTTTGTAAGTTGCAAGTTAAAAGCCGTTTATCCTGCTTTTATTGATATAAATAATGGGGTTTTCCAGGTGCATATGGCACAAAACAACTCTTTTCTTTAATACCTCATATGATTCCATTAGAACACATTTTTCAAGTTGAAAACATGAAAATAAATAATGAATATATTTTAATAAATAGCATATTCCACCTTCAGTATGCACAAACCTATTGCTAGTAACAGGATCACACTCTACTGGCACATGCCTTCTGCTTTCAGACTTCCCAACAAGCACTAACGTTGCAAAAGCTTTTGAATCTGTGCAATAGGAAGTGGCATTGATTTAACAGGACAGCAGGAGTCCCACGTTCTTGTCGAGTCATTTGTGTGTACTGACAGCAACTGAAACCACCTGGAGACATGACCACAGATTCAAACCAGTTTGTGTTTTGTTACTAAGGGCATTTTTGGTGTGATTAATCAAAGGCTTCATAAATGTTCTCTGTCCCTCTGGGTCCGTAGCTGTTGCTCTCTCTCTCTTTGGCTTCCCCCAGGAAAACCTACACCATCCCCATGTCCGACTTGTTAAATTCTATGCTTGACCTCTTTTGTTCACGCATGTGATCTGCTTAATTCATGTGGGATAACCACATGTCGTAGGTGAATAGGATTCAGCTTATATATAAATATTATATGTTTATATTATACTTACTATAAAATATACAAATGTTTTTGGGACAGTGACCATGTCTGTTTGATGCTCAAGTTTCTGACAGCAGGCAGTAATGTCTCAAACCTGTAAGGAGTTTGTTACTCTGCACAGTGGTTTAGTTCACTGTAACAGACTGCCACCTCCACCTTTTACAACAGGGAAAAGGGATGAACAAAAAGATCACAGATGTCACAAATTAGAAACAAACCTTCTCTTTTATTGAATTTTATACTGTTACACAATCAAAAAGAAATACAGTCACAAGTACGTCAAAATGTTTCAAGAGAAATATCAATTGCAATACGTTGTACTTGGTTCCAAAAAAAGAATTCCATTAAAATATACCACTTCTTCATGAGAGAATACTGCTATTATTCACAAAATCTACTGTACTGTATAAATCCAGTAGCAAACTCTTTAACTTTTTGGTAACTTGCTCAAGGTAAACAGAGAAGCAGAAGGAAAATGACAATTCATTTCTAGAATTTGGATCAAAAATCAGAGTACTCCAGAATGGAGCTCTTCAGGGTGTTAAATAATAATGGTATTTTTAATGAAAGCTGGATACCCAACTCATGTGGAATTCCTATGAAAATGAAGTTCCTACAAAGTACTTGTGGCCTGTGAGGTGTTTATTTTCATGCTGGACAGTTACAGTTTGAGTAATGTGCCTGAGTGCAGTGACATTTGAGTGAGATGCGTGCTCTGTTCAGGAGCAGGGCAGCAGTGGGAATGGGGACAGATGGCTGGCCTGAGGCACATCCAGCCTGGCTGACAGTGGCAGGATGCTCCCAGATCCCACGGCACTGTCGGGAAAGGTTCACTCAGCAGAGTAACAGGGGAGAACACTTGCCAACACATACTGCCTTTAGCTGCCAGTGCTTAGCTGTTTAATTAAACAGCTCTTTAAGTAATGAAAAATTACTACTAAATATGCAATAATTTAACCTGTAATCATCAGTTGTATTTCACTGGAAGAAGAGCTGATCATTTCATCCAAACTAAGCTTTGAAGTCTTAAAACCATCACCAGTGTTATGTGTAAATGGTTCTTTTGGGCCCTAATCTGTGATTCCTTAATTCAGTCATTACTTTGGGAGAGTTTAATGTGTGTACACAGATACTAGTAAGTTTCTTTTCTCGGGTGAGTTGTCTCAATTTCACCCAAAGGTTTTCAAAGATCACCAAAGTCCAAGCCAGTCTCCCTGGGTGGGAGGAAGGTATGTTAGCAAGAGGTACTTTGGACTCCAGGCTACCTTAATTTACTCAGTTATCTTACACCCAAGATAAGTTACTGGCACAGCCTGTTTACGTGATTTATGGGGAGTTACAGCTGCAGTTAACTGCAACTACTTTCAGGTAAAGGAAGGAATTATGTCATCATAAATACTAGTTTAAAAATTCCTTTACCCTTTAACAAAATCATCACTGTTGATGATTAAAACATCAATTAAAATCTGTATGTAAAAACAGTAATTGTATTGTGCCCTGGAGAAGGTCTGGCTTGACTACTGCTGTAGTCAGGAAAACCTGGAAGATAAACTGCAGAGAATAACGAAGTTATCACTTTCACCTAATTAGCATGTTCTATATACAGGAGGAAATACTGTATTTACCCACAGTTTCTTCTTTACAACAAAGAATAAATCACAGAATGATTTGGGTGGGAAGGGACCTTAAACCCCACCTAGTTCCAACCTCCTGCCATGGGCAGGGACACCTTCCACTAGACCAGGTTGCTCCAAGCCCTATCCAGCCTGGCCTTGGACACTTCCAGGGCTGAGGCATCCACAGCTGTTCTGGGCAACCTGTGCCAGGGCCTCACCACCCTCACAGTCTTTAATTTCCTCATAATTTCTAATATGGTGCCTCAACATTTTAAAAAGGCTGCAAGTTGGCAAAGAAAGTATTCAAAATCACTAAGAAAACATTTAGAAGGCTATTTATTCTAGAAGCTTGTACTCCAAATTAGCTCTAGAATCAGACTGTGTTCCTGGAGTCTCAAGAGAAAAAAAAAGAAAGTTTAACAGGTGAAGAAAAAAGTTAGTAAAACAGAAACAAAAAAAGAGCAACTGAAAGATGTATGTCTAGATTTTGCAAACTGGCATCTGCATTTAGCAAACTCTTACGAGGCAGAGCAATTACTGTTCTTTTTCTGTGCTTTGTTCAGTGTCTCTAGGAGGCTTGGGGGAGTTCTATTAGGTTGTTAGTTTTCCCCTACAGTAAACCAATACAGCTACTGCAGTTCATCATAGTAATCAAAATGCCTTGTTATTATGCATAGTAAAAAAAAGTGAGAATCGAGATTTTCAGATGAAATATGGCTCACTTAAACCTACAGCTGCTGTCACTAAGATCAGAGATGATCAAGGACAGGGTGGATGGGGCTATGAGCAACCTGATCTCGTGGAATGTGTCCCTGCCCGTGACAGGGGTGTGGGAACAAGATGATCTTTAAAGTCCCTTTCAATCCAAGCCATCCTCTGACTTGAGTGGGCTCATGACCAGAAATCACATGGGTCACTTCAGTTTTTCTCTGTGAAAACTTTTTGCCCTCTTAAAGTGCACTGAAGAGGGCCTGACAGATCCAAACAGATCAGGCTCCTCCAAAACATGGCCAAGAGAGCAGCAGAACACCTCTGACCTTTCTCTTGGGAGTGCAAAGGGAAAATCCCCCCCCAGGCCAGCTCAAAGCTTGTAGTACAAAAGGAGCAGTACAAAAGTAGAACCCAGCTGCACCTTTAACCTGCCTGCGAGACTCTCACAGAAACACCACATCAATCCATGCAGAGCTAAGCAGGAGGGATGCCCTGAACAGCAGGGGCTTAACCCAACTTCACCATTTAAACCTCCTAACTGCTGACAGAGAAAGAAATGCTATGGAAAGAATGCCAGCCCAGACACAGCAGGCAGGGAGGAGCTGTGCTGATTTTAGCCATTAAAAATGCATTAAAAATGTTTACTAGTGAAAATGTTCTCTGTGTGAAGCATCAGCTCCAGCTGACTGCCCCTACACACCTTCTCCTCTCTGTTAAACTTCTACTCAAAATTTTAACAAGTGTGCAGCTATCTTCTGCTGCCAGTGCCTTATCATTTTTTTGTTAATAGTGTCCTTTTAGTTTCATAGAGCTGTGGCAGTTTAGAAAGTGCTCCTTTCAGTCAAACAGTAATTTTAGAGAACAGGTTAAGCTTATTGTTTTCAAAATAGAGCAATGAAACCAAAGAGTTTACAACATAAAACCAAAGCAACTCCTGTGACACTTCACAATTGATTACTTATATTGGGATAAGGTTTTTAAAAAAAATAGTTTGGAGAATGCACAGAATATCTTGACAATATTTACACAACACAGGGTTACCAGTAGCATTGTGTTTCATGACAGCAAAGTGAGGAAAAGTCACTGGATCAACAGCACAAAAATGTAGAACAAGTTTTATCAAGTACCAGCTTAAATTTTAATAATGGAATTTTGTGATAGAAATCCATCTCAGATCAATCACTCTTGTGAATTTTACCTTTTCCTGCTTTCCTGTGTTACCTTGATAAAGCTTCCAGAGACAAGCCTTTAAGCTGTTCATAAAGATGAATTCTTTCTGCTCTACAGTAAAACAAAACTCCTCGCTGTCAAGTTTGCTCACTGGTGTGATAACAGGTTGAGAAGTGTAACGTCTTTGGCGAGTGGTAGTACAACACTGTCTAGGAGACTTCAGTACTGAACAGGCTCAAAGAATGAACGCAGAGATGTTACAATCAAAATAAGGAAGCAGTGATTTCCAATCAACTCTAAGTTAAAAAGAGAACACGGATGAACAATAACCACTAACAAAAATATAAATTATCTCATTTCTCTTAGATAACACACTCCCCAAGGGGGCCTGGTCCACATATAGTTTATTGATGTAAGAAAACAATACAGTTAGTGTTAGATCCAACCACAAAGAGCAAAAAGAATGAGTGAATGAAGGTTTTGTACAGTACATATAGGAAAATAAGATGTTTGTGACAACTATATATTTCTAAATAAAAAGGCTTCTAAATATATTCAAGTTATTGAAATCTACATGAAAACATATGGATGTTAATAGCAACAAGGTGCATAAAACCAAAACATCAAAATATTGAGCAACTCAATGATGTACTAGATAAAAGTTTGCTAACAATGCAAGATGTTTTACAATCTGCTTGAAATATCACCTATACCACACAGGGTAAGCGGAACATTTAGATTTAAGATCATACACAATATTAGCATTAACTTCAACAACTACAGGCAGGGATTTTTTTTTTTTAAGCTGGCAAAGTGACTACTTTAAGAACATCAAACTTTCTCTAAATTGAGAACGTATCCAAATAAAATGCTGCTAGCCCTTTCCAGATAAAGCCTTTCCTTTGACTAACCACACTCACTGAAGTCAAAAGCATAAGACAGCATTTAAGAACAATTTATATTACAATGTGACTAAAATAATGACATAATCCAGGTTTAGACATGTTTTCATAGGCAAACAAAAGATTCTTCTTAAAAACTAGTTTTTATAAATGCAGAATATATTGCATGAGGAACTGCTGGTATTTTTTAAGAAAATATATTGTGCGATTGTGGCTACAATGCACCGCTGCAAAGCATTGTTGTTTCTTATAAAAACTATTAAAATAAAAAACTTACTTGAACATAAAGAGTAAGAGAGCACAAGTCTTCCAACTACCTATGAAAAGCAGGATGGAAGTATTGCCAGTTTTTCCTGTGTTGACATTTTACTAATGATAAGTTTTGGTGACCAACTCCCCAGCCAAAAAATAATTTTTTTTTTTAAATCAGGTGCATATTTCAAAGCTGCTATTGCAAGTGTGTTTTAAATGTAATGGACTTAAAAGTGTATGTACCAAAGAATTATAAAAATGCACTATAGTTTGAGTTTTTGTTACATAAAGAACATATTAAAAAGACTGTCAAAATAAGTAGAAAGGGGATCAAAACTGAACTAACTGAATTAGTGCAGTACTGTAGCCAGGCTTCTAAAATCAGATATAGAAAATATAAATAGACTGCTTTAGGTGATGATTCACCAGTGTCCAAAAAAGGAGCAAGTTTTGTGAAAGCTCAGTTAACTTGATCCAGAGCTCTGAGCAGTTCTTCCCCCTGTAGCAGGTTTCTGTTGCCTTGTATGGGAGCGTTTACTTCGCAGTCGTAACTCGTGAGTTGGGGGAGTCCACTCTCATCCATCGACTGCCCTAGAAGTTTACTTGCTATGTCTAAAGAGGGAGGGGAAGGAGAAAAAGTGCACTTTATTCACCATGCTTAACCTCTCCTAGAGCTGTTCACAAGGAGCTAAGTTTGGATAGTTTTGGAGACTCTGTTCTCTTTCACACAGCCCCCTCCACCCACTCTGCCTAGGAAAGGAAGATACCAACCAGTTGATAGTAGAATGATTGTCTTTTGCTCCCCTCCACTGTGACCATTTGTTTTGCATCCCTTTACACGTTTCCAAGCAAGTGATGCATTTCCTCCACGGTCACCTGTCTGCTGGAATAAAGATCCCTAGAAAGAAATAAAATGAGTCTTCTTTAGTGAATACTGTATCTTTGTATCCCTCCACACCCCTCTTCCAAATTAACAGTTTCCATCACTAACTACTAATGTAGGCGTTGTTATAATTTAAAAGTGGTTTTTGTTCAGAATTTGGGGAGAAATATATTTCCAAGTACACTAACTTGAAAATTATTTAACAGAAAACTGAATCAGATTTCAAGACCTTACTTCCCCTGCAGAAAACAATTACAAAATCCTGGGTTATCATCAGTTACCACGCTCAAGATTAGCGTGTACATGTACACAAACACACCTATTTAATTACCACTGCTCTGGGGTGAGTAAGCATCAGGTTTTCACTGGAGTCTCTCATGGCTTTCTGCACTGGAATTAATAGTGTAGGCAGGAGAGTCAGGAACCTCAGTAGTTGATTCTATCTACACATTTAGGATGTAAATTCTGCTTGCACTCCAGTTATTGCCACCAAGCCACCTGACCCAAGCCTTGTGGAAAATGCAGTCCTGCACCAGTCTAGTGCAGATATGGCTCCTTAGCATATTGTTTTGACAGCAGAACAGAAGATATGGAGATTAGGAAGCTGTAAGGGCTTTATTGAATTGGGATAAGGAAGAAGAAGCTGCCACTGAAACAGATGGGATGGAAGGAAGAAGCACCATCTTAGTATCAAGTCTGCTGGCAAAAGTACTTGAATCTGCAGTTTGGTCTTGTTAGTGACACTGACTGCTCCAAAAAGAGGAGAAGGTATTTCAGAACACTGCCATTATCCTCAACACTTAAAATAGTGAACAGCATATGTTTTCAGGTTATAAAACACCCGTGCAAGTCAAAAGAGTATAGTAGAAGTTATAGTTAACTCAGAGCTGCAGTTCATAGTGAGATCAGTCACCTACACTGCTGCTGCTTTTTTTTTTACCATGAATGCAATCCAGCCCTTCACATTAAGAAAGATGTGGCTTGTAACTCTTCCAGTGTAATGATTTATACCATTATTTTATAGCCTCACTATAACACAATATTTTATAACCTAACTATATCTTATCCTTGTCTAATTCTCCTGTTTTCCAGGAAGCTAAAGTAGTATTTTACTTGGGTCTTCACTTATTTTCACTCTTTGCAAAATACATCCCACTTCCCTAGAGCTAAGAAGTTATAGCAAGTGTTTGTACAACCCTAGAACAGCATGTATTCTAAGCCTGGATTTAACATCATTTTTCTTGTGTGTGTTTGAAAGGCCTGTATATCCTCCCAGAAATCCATTGTAGAGAGAGAAGCCAAACAACAAAAGCACTTACTTAAAATACCTCCACTAAGACCCAGCTTCATGGAAATTCAGCTTCTGACTCTGAGAAACCATCAAAATAATTTATAACACTTTCGTCAGATACAGACAAAAGAAAAAGTAATAGCAAAGGATGAAGTCTGAACCTGTAAGCATTAAACAGGCACTAAGCACAGAAGCCTGAACACTATTCCAGCAGTTAATCCTGAACTGCTTGTGTCCTGTGTATTTAATGACATCCCATGCTATTTTGAGTATTTTATCAGCAACACTATGACAGCACGAGAAAAGGGCAGTGGAAGGAAATAACATTTCTTGCAGAGCTATGAATTCTTACAAGGCTTCTGGAAGCAGCAGAACAACATGCATGGAAATGCAAAGCATTTAGCAAATGAAAACAATGGCATAAAAATGGCATAGAAAAACTGATTTGTCTTATGCCCAAACTAGAATGCTAGTACAGGAGTAAGGAGAGCTCAGAGGAAAAATAATCCTGCACTGTAAGATATGGTAGATGACTACAGCTAGGAGGTGGCCCAGTAGAGAAACAGAGAAGCTCAAAGGCTACATTACAGTAGAAGAACTAAGACTTAAGACTAAGACTTCTCCAAAATTGAGAAGTGGGAATTTGCAGTGAAGATGAGAGAGAGAACAGTGTGCAATGGCAAAGCCCAAGGTTTCAAAATACTAAAAACTGACAGTGAGAGACAAAGATTATGGAGACAACATACCCTTGCAGAAAATAACAAGTTGGACAACCCCCAATTAAGTGACACAAATCTAGGAGTATCTACAAAGTTTCTTTTGAATAGCTAGGACAGATGAGGAGGAGCTACTCCCAAGTGCCCATACTAATACTAGAGTGAGCATGCATGAAAGGGAGTGGCAGCAATAGACGTTTGCTATGTTATTATTGGAATTCTCTTCCCTCACAGTTCAGATGGTCTTGTTATCTGATTAAGTAAAGAAATCTGAGACCCAATGGAAAAATAAAAGCATAGGAAGAAGCATAAGAACACTAATCTCCAGTGTTGACAAATCAAAAACAGAGTTTGAATTTAAAAGTTAAATAAATCCAGCAATTACACATTTCAATGTGATTTCTTACACTTGCCCATATTCTACTAAAGAAATATATATGTTCACAGAAGAGTATCTTCTACCTAATCAAGAAAGATTGGGTGCAGAGGGCACTTTTGAAAAGCTGACAGTAAAAGAGAACTAGAAGTGGAGTATCTGCATATATATGTGTGTGTGTATGTATGTATATATATATATATATATAAATTTCGCTATCAATTATCTCTCAGCCCAAGAGTCCACTGCTTACCAAAAGCTCAACTCAGGAGCCTGCACTGATGCCTCATTTCAGAAATTGCAAGGTTAAAAGTGAATATTTTAAAATGGTAAAACAAAACTCACAATTCCAACTGCCTGAAAAAGTGAACCATCATGTTCCATTTTTCGTTTTCTCTGAGCATTATGCAAAGCTAGCATCTTTGGATTTAGTTCTTCATCCAGTGCAGTAGATCTAAGAAAAATTGATTCAGGCTGTTAAGACGTTTCTACTTTCCTCAAGCCATTCTTCTTTTGTGGACACTTACATATACAACATCACAGAACTGAATTTATGAACTCCACTACTTTTCATTCATAAATTGACTTATTTCAACAATAACTTTCTATGAGCATAGCAAATGTTAGCCTTTAATCTTGCTGTGAAGCTCAGAATAAGTTTTAACAAAAATTTTTAAATCTGCAGAAAAAAAAAAGCATAAAAGTTCAGCAGTTCACTTTCAACAGAAAGAAGGGAGGGATGGGTGAGGGAAATTATTCTGAATATTTTTATGTACAGATAAATCTTTTACATATCATAAATCTCATGTTAGACTTAATGTAGTTTTCTATTGTGATAAATATCTACTACAGGCACCACAGTCCATCACAAAACACATTTAGTTTGAAGAGCAGTATCTATTGCTTACAGATATCTGTATATCTGATATCTGCAGTATCTGTAGCACAGACTGTAGTTGCCTCTTACCTCTAACACAGTGGACAAGGAAAGCACCAGAAATATTATGTGCGTGTAGCTACCTGTAAATTGCTTACTGCATTTTTATAAAAGCTGCACATCAGGTGCAAGAGCAGAATTTTTACAGTAGCTGCCTTTTACATGAGGTGCTTATGTAAAAGCTACCATGAAATCAGCTTTAGGGGAGTTTACCATTAAAAAAACTCATTTGACATGTCCTAATTTAAATGTCTCAATTTCTGCTCTGAAGAATGCCGAAGACGAACACACAACAGCTGGCAGAATTTATATCTAATTCCTTGAACAGACACCAGGGCTTAAGCTGCACTTTTAAAATACCTTTTATTTAGAGTGACTGTTAGCAAGCTGGGTGCTCCTGGAGAAGGCTTTTCCACCTGATCCACTGCTCCTTTCCTTGCTCTGATGGGAGAGGCAGTTCGACTCCTGCTCCCGCCGTAGGGCGAGGCGGGGGCACTGCTGGATTCGGCGCCGCCGCGCACGGGAGACGAAGGGACAATTATCGTCTTGGCATCGTCCCCGCACTCTGCCGCCAGCTTCATCTCCTCAGCACTGCTCGGTGCCGCCTGGCCCTGCTGGAATATGGTGATGGTGGCTGCACTCTGAGAGCTGGAGGAGCTGCTTTCCAGCGGGGACAGCTGATCGAAGGAGCGCAGCTGGAAGTCATCATCCATTGGGATGTAAGGAGCCAACATCTCTAAATCTAAATCGGTTTCCTGGAAGAGACAAGAGGTGGAACTTAACCAGTGAGGAGGAAATATCAGCTATGACTTCATCAAGGCTGTTCCTTTTACCAAATCCTTAAAATATATTTTTTTTTGCAACTTAATCAAAATATTACATAAAAAGAGAAGGAGATTTCTGAAAACATTCCAAAAAGGAAAAGAAGTACACTCAGAATAAGATGATTAAGAATTTTAAGTTACTGTATATTACCTGAGTAGAGAATGGATTTTTTGCTTCTGTATCTATGGCAAAGAGTTTCTCCACTAATTCCAGTTTGAATTCACTGGCCATATCATTATCCACATCAAAGCAGTAGTCGTTGGGACTACTGGGCTGTGAAAACATTTTGAGCACAGTTTTAGGCTTCTGTCATTGCATCACTTGGCATTGTTACCTACAGATTCTCTGCAAAATGTTCTAGTGTAGAACTAATCCCAAGCTATACCTGCACAAAATTAAAATGGGAAAGGAAAATACACTTGTCTGTTTACATTCAAATTTACCCCACCTGGGAAGGACTTGCTTAGGTGGAACCTGGAAGTAGCCTCTACAGTAATTTACTGCAACTACTTTACTGTTCAGGGAAGTTGTGTCTGAACCAACTGAATGAAAAAGACCAATCCCAAGCTCTCCTTATTTCTATCAGATAGCATTGCACATCTTTGCAAGACTCACTTTAATGAAAAGATATGAAAATTTATCAGTTTACTCAGATCATGGCGTGAGCTTAAGTCACAAGGTAGAAATAATTTCCAATTCCTGTCGTGGCTGCATCCTTAACCAGATTTGCCCCACAAGCCCCAACAGCGCATCCATTTTAATGACAGCATATCCAAGTTACAAAACTCACCTCAGGTGAACTTTGGCTGGTACTTGCATCAGAAGGGCTGGTTGGCTGCTCTTGCACCTGAGGCATGGTAAAAGAAAGTTCGAGTGGCTCTGTGTTTGGCTCCAGCTTTGATACAACTTCTCTATTGAGTGCAGGATCAGCATTGCTACGAAGTGGCTTTGTAGTTTCAGAGGCAGGTAGTGGGGACATTGCCATATTTATATTCTGCAATTTCTCACTGGATGAGGGGAGCATTACATCGTTATACAAAGGAACTTCATCACATTGTTGTTCATCAGACTCTATAAAAATTAAAAGAAACCATCAACCTAAGTAACAGTACTGTGAGTGTCTATGGACCTCATTAAATTTAAACAGCAGCTGAAATACCACTGGACAAGTGGTACTGGGAGGTTATTTTTTGAAATCTATTATAAAACAGTAACTTTGCTAATTAACATGCTCTCCTATTTAAACACACACCCACCATTACTGCTGAAATCTAGAGAGATAATTGTGTCTCCAGCAGCTGGGGCCAGCACAGTTAAAGCATCTGGTTCCTGTTTCAGTTTTTCAAATAGGCTGTTGGTATCATCCAGGTCATCTTTACTGAATATTTTGGTCATTTTTATGTCAGGAGACTCCACTGGTTTCAGCATACACTCAGTTTGTCCAAGGGAAAAAATTAAGTCCTTCTGAACAATTCCACTGTCAGACAGAGAGGAAGATGACTGTTAAAGAACAGCTAAAATGAATAAATTTTGGCTTAATAGTTTTGTAGGTTGAAACCCACCCACTCCCCCCCATCCCCCCAAAAAAACCAAACCAAAACAAACAAAAAACCCCAAACAAACAAACAAAAAACACCCTACCACACATATCCCACAAAATTACCAGGATAAGGGCTTTAAGAATTCTTCTTTTCTTACTCATTCTTTTCTCAGAAGTAACAGAAAAAGCAAGCACTAATTGTGGTGCCATCAAAAAAAAGTAACAGAAATAAACATGCTTTTCTGAAAGCACTGAAAAAGCAAGGAAAATATTAAAAAAAAAAAAAAAAAGAGAAAAAAGTTTGCTATTTCCTAAACTACTTTTTCTTGTTTTAAATGAATGTGCAATATCTTGATAGACTGATACTGGTACATTCACTGAAGTTTTGAAAAATGAATTCAGGAGTACTAGACATTTGCAGAAAAAGAGTCAACCAGTCCACCCTCAGCAGAAGCTTTCAATTAAAAGAGGAGTTCTAAGGAAGAAAAAGATAGATGGGATCAAAAATAACACCACTACTGCTGCTCTGACTCCATAACAAATTATTAGCAGAATTAACTGCTCCAGACTTGGGAGAAAGATTAGAGAGTTATCTAGAATACACACAAATGCTCAAATGCTTCCACTGCAATCATACAGAAGAGGCTGGTTCTAGACTCATTTGTCTGCAGAGATCACCTACTGACATCACGAGACCAAAAAAGTGTTTTGTTTTCAAATACAATTTCTAATCCTAGGACTGGCAGTATTCTAAGAAAATAGGGAACAGCAACATCATAACATACTCAACAGGGGATCAACGCCAACAGAATCTGACTTTGTCTTCAGTAAAAATGATGACAAAGATCACCAAAGTCCACTCAACTTACCTCAACACGTAGTTCACACACACTATGCACTGTGGCTGTGAATTCTTAGTGTTGTATATAACAGTTGCTTGAGTTTCAACCCAGACATAGCCACCTTGTTTCGCCAGCATTCTGTACTGTCCTGTTGTCACCTGCCCTTTTGTGAACACTAAAAGCAGAAAGGACACCAGCTTTAATTACAAGCAGAAAAACCCCAAAATTGTTTGAGGTGAGTATTCATTGCAGATTCATATCTGCAACTAAAAGAAAGCCCTTGTTCTTCTGCTGCTTTCCCCCAGGGTTGTCTCTCATCTCCTGTAGTTTGAGGGCTTTAAATTCAGTTTTCACTTACTGTCGTGGTGTGTTTTGGTCAGATGATCAGAATCCAGTGCGTGATAGTACTCATAGATTGAGCGACCCAGGAGCTCCTCTGGCTCGTACCCCATCAACTCTGTAATTCTTTAAAACAAGGGAAAAAATTGCTACGTGAAAGCAGACATGGGCCAGCACAAATACCAGAGCATTTGGATGCTTGCACATCTAGAAAAACCATAAGAATCACTTCCATACATTGCAGCAGCAAATTAGGTTTACTGGGACTTTTCATTTTGAAATAAATTGCTATTTTGATGCTTCTTTAAAAGAGAAATTTCAGCAGGCATAGGATTTTACTTCTCATTGAGTACTTATAAATCATGTAGTAGGATAGGATTAAACAAATCCCCACTTTTTAGACTTTTTTTTTTCTTTTTGCTTCAAGGTAGACCAGCTACTTACAGACCAGCTTAGACAAATATGAGAATTCAACAAAATAACAGATATGCTTCAACAGTTTTAATCCTGCAACTAAGAGAAATTAGGAATCAGATTTACTCTTCCCACTCAAGCACTGCCTGCCTTTAAGGAAAATGGGATTTCTTTAGTCTCTAGAGGGCAGTGCAAACCAGGGAAGTGCTTGTATTTTGCCCCATTCTAGATGCAGAATGTGACCAAATAAGTACCTTTTATGTGACACCATCAGTGCTAGAAAGGTTGTTACTGCAGAGGACAGAAATAACCTGCACTAACCTCTTTCTGCATCTAACTGCAAAAACTAACTAGAAATTCACTTTTATTATAAAGTAAAGGAAATGGGTAGTAATAAATAACACCAAATTAAAAACAAACAAAAAATGAAACAAACCAACCCCAAACAAAAAAACCCCTTGTGCTGATTATTTCCTTCATTTGCATTTATCAAATTTGTCAAGCCAAGTTCCCAGAGGATAGGAAAATCAGTCTTATGTGTCTGACTACACCCCCGATTTGCACCAGAACACAAAATCTAATTATTCAACAGCAGATGTATTGCATTAAAAGCACAGCTGAACGTCCGGGGTTTTTTTGACAGAAGAAAGCAGACACTGATCTCCTGGGGAAGGGAGAGGGGGGGAAGCAGTAGCAATAAAATACATCTGACAAGTATTACACACACACTCTTCAGTCACCAAAATGCCCCATCTTTGACAAACCTAAAATCCTGCTTTTTCAGTGTCTGGAAGAACCTTCTCATTTAAATTTAATCACTTCCACTATAGCAAAGACCAATTTGAAGAGGCAGTTAACTGAAGGCAAAGGATTTATTAATAGAATCATAGAGTGGCTTGGGTTGGAAGGCACCTTAAAGACTGTCCTGTTCCAAACCCCTGCCATGGGCAAGGACACTTTTCACTAGATCAGGTTGCTCCAAGTCCCATCCAACCTGGCCTTGGACACTGCCAGGGATTGGGCAGCCACAGCTTCTCTGGGCAATCTCACTGCCAGAGCCTCAGCATTTTCACAGTCAAGAATTTCTTCCTAATATCTAATCTAAACATGCCCTCTTGTCAGTTTAAAACCATTGCTCCTCTAAAAAGTCCCTTTCCCATTCGTTATTCCAAAGTAATAACCCTGCATCCTCCTTAGATCTAAAAATCTGGCTTTTAAGACATCCTGATCAGTCAGGAAAAGCCCAAGTATGCCATGAATGATTGCATTGTCAAGATGAATTAAGTTATCGAGAAGGCAAACATTAGCCAACATGTACCAGCCCTGCAAATCCTTCAAATGAATTCTCTTTTACAGTATAAATCATATATATTACCTTTCATCACAATAGGAAAATTTCATATCAAGACTGTGACGACTGAGGAACGTTTTACTGTCCAGGGGGACCTCAATGTTTGATGGGTGAGGAATAGGTTCACAGATCAACACCAGGCAGGTCATGGGAGGCTTTTTGTATCCACAGTGAGTCTGGTTCCCACACGTGTCGTACACACGGATGTGGCCAGTGCAGTGCAGCACCTACGGGGGAGTTGGATTTTAGCAGGAGACGAGGTTTGGTCTATCAGACAACACAATCCTATTTCCACCAGTACACTCTGAGCCAAGTCCTTCCCCTCCCCACCCCTCAAGGGGACAGTGGCAAGGGACGGCTCTAGGAGAGCCGTGTCCTCCTCCTCACCCCACACATCCTGGGATGGGTTCACAGCCCAACTCCTTCCTCAGCACTGGCTGGAGCAACACCAGACATTGCTGTAAGTTCTGTGAACTCCCCTTTCTAGTCACAATAATGACAACTCTGATGAGCAACTGCCTCAGCAAAAAGTATCTCACAATTTAAATCTGAAAGTTATGGTAATAGTAGCAACCCCCATTTTGGATCTTCGGCAGAGGTGATGACAGAGATCAAATATATTCTTCAACAGACAGGAACTTCTGCATTTTGTGGGGTTTGCTTTTAACCATTCTGAAGCAGAAATAGTTCACAGACAGCAGCAAAGGAGTTGTTTGATCCAGAATAATCAAATTCAAATCATAAAAGAGAACTGTGAGCCGTAATCCACTCGATACAGTAAAAGGTTACTTTGTCCAGAGGAGAAAATGCATTCACTGCAGAAAGTTATCAGGCTGGCCTCTTTTTGTTCCAACTATTACAAAAGGGAGAGCCAGCAGCTTCAAAAGAATGGCATTGAAGTCCTTCAGAGAGACCTCAACTGTCACATTTTCAGTGTTAAATCAAAAGAAATCAGGGATCAGCATAAGTGGTGTCAAGTACTTTTTTCCCAGAGAAGGCTTTATGCAAACATATTTAGTAATTATAATTGTTTGTAAATAAATGACCTCTAATTTAAAATGAAAAATTCATTAAAAGAGTTTTGAAAAACTAATTTTAAAACACTGTTTCAGTTACCTCTGTGATGTATTCAGCACTAAAATTCAGTATAATGAAGCACAATCATTAAATTATAAAGTACTTAGTGAAACTCAAGCTCGTTACGTGAAGTAAAAATGTTGAAATACAGTGTTATGACATCTGAAGAGGAAGCTGCCAAACTATGCAAATATTCCTTTGCATCAGTTACCTTCCACGTAGCAGACTTTATATTCACTGTTCTTCCCCTGCTAGTCAGTGTACACTTCATTCTGAGAAAAAAGCTGCGCTCCGTGTTTTGCTCTTTGCCCTTTTTCACAGGACCTAGCAAAAGCAAACAGCAAACCAGTTCTTAAAACTCTCAGATCATCTTCCAAAGCCATAAAAAAGCCTCCACAAACATGTTACAGAACTCTAAGGGAAGATCCAAAAAATAAACTAAAAAGATTCATACACCTCCTAACAGCACTTCTGATAATGGCATTTTTCAGAACAAGTTTTACTATCAAGTAGACAAAAAAACCCCTGAAGTTTCATAGAGTTATAGAATGGTTTGTGCTGGAAGGGACCTTAAAGATCATCTCATTCCAACCCCCTGCCATGGGCAGGGACTCCTTCCACCATCCCATGTTGCTTCAAGCCCTGTCCAACCTGGCCTGGAACACTTCCAGGGCTGGGGCAGACACAGCTTCTATGGGCAACCTATTCCAGGGCCTCAGCACACTCACCGAGAAGGATTCCTTCCCAAAAACCATCTAACCCTGCCCTCTGTCAGTGGGAAGCCATTTCCCCTTGTCCTGTCACTCCAGACCCTTGTCCAAAGTTCCCCTCCAGCTCTCTTGGAGCCCCTTTAGGTACAGGAAGAGACTCAAAGATCTCCCCAGAGCCTTTTCTTTCCCAGGCTGAACAATCCCAGCCCTCTCTCAGCCTGTCCTCACAGGAAAGGCTTTTGATGTGGTCCAGTTTCAATGTTTTAAGATCAGGATTGTATTAGTAGCCAACTGCACACTCCCAGATTTCAGGAAAGAGGAGTGGGACAAAAGAAAGACCAATGGGAAATTTAATGTATTTTAAAATTGCAACAGAGGACAAGAAAAGCATGTGCAGAATAAGAAGCCCTGTTGAAGAGGCTTCCACTGAAATGAATCAGTAACTCACTCTAGGGAGGTTCAAACCAAGTACCTTTTGGGCTTTTTGCTCTTCAGGACTGCAAATTTTTCAATTCAAAATTAACAACTCAGCTGTTTATATGCATCCAAATATTTCCACAGTGATTTACATTCTTGGAGTAAACATGGACCAAGTTTTTAAACACATTATTAACATTCCTGGGAGAAAAAGAGTTGAGAAACCCTGATACAAATCAACATTGGTGGCACTTATTTTCTAGCCTCACTTGCTACCAGCAGACTAAGTTAAGTTTTTGCCTTTACAGGGGAGATCCTTGCAGAGTCAATTACCAGCTATGCTACTGTGGGCAAAGAAAATGTAACTGATGCTATCAGGAGAGCTGCAAGCAGCTCATAATGTGTGCAAGGAGGAAATACAGCACCCAGGAGAAGGAGCAGTGGAAGAGCCAGTTTGCTGAGGCTTGCTAAAGAGCAAGGACCAAATTATGGCAGAGGGGGACGTTTAAAACACATGAGCTTACTTCTAATACAAGTTTATACAACAATTTGCTCTCATCCTCCAGAGACAATAGTAGCCATGAAATTCTTCATGGTGGCTTGCACTGCAGCTACTGGCTTGACAAAATTAATTTGCAGAACCAAAGACTAAAGGGTTCAGGCACATTTTATGCTACTTTAAAATATCCTCGATAATGGAAGAAGTGGGGGAGAAACTAAAGCAGAGTTCACAGAAGCAGCAAAAACTTATTTAATTCAATAAGTTTTAAGAGTTAAATGAATCTAGAAATTGATAGCTGAAGATCACACGACAATCCTGTTACCAAGCCCTGATGCTTGAGGCTCTGCTTTGAGAAGCAGCTGTAAAATATGGAACAACTTTCAAGTCTGATTCAGCACCGGACATTATTTTTTTAAATGGCCAGCTTTGAAAGTTTAAAAAGCAGCTTCATAAAATAAAAATGCAGTTCTGTTTCTGCCAATCACATTTACATTCACTTGTACTCATACAGTCCCAAAGGGGACTATTTAATACTCAATTCAAAACCAAAATAATTCCACTGATGTAAGAGCTGCAGTAGAAGGCAACCTGGGAATACTAATAAATATAAAAATGTACTATTATTACTGTAATTTAGACCTCCGTCTGCCAATGTCATTTGCAAAACAGCTTTTGTAATAATGCTTTCCAGACGTCTGATTCCAGTCTGGCCAGTTTAGACATGCTGGAGATGGTTTGCATGAAACTCAGTGATATGACATTTTTAAGAATAAGCCTTTGCAACAAAACCAGATTTTTTACACTGCTTTGGGGAAGTTGTTCCCCCACCCCCAAGATGCATTACTGTATTCCAAAGGGGGGGGGGGCAGGGGAGAAGTCTAATCTGGCCTGAGAAACATACTTCAATTCTAAGGGCAGACAAGTTTACAAAATGCTTATAAAATCAAAGTTGGGCCCTTAATGCTACAGTATCTCATCAGGTCCTTTCCACTGAATTAAACAGGATGACAACATAAGACTTACATAAGATTTACAGTGCTACAAGAAAGCAGAGGACAGGTTTATTAGTTTATCACTATCTGGATTCAGAGTCCATATAACCCTCATTTGATGAAAGAGAAAGTAGAGAGGTCAGATTTTAGGCTTCCAACTACTGAGTAAAGCATATTTGTCTGGAGGCACACGGGCTGCCAAGTCTTTATAGCCTTTATCAAATCTTTAAAAGACATAAAAGCTGTAATTCATGGACAGTTGTTACATTTCAAAGCATACAGAACATGTAAACATGGTGTTCTGCTCCCTCAGACGGAGAAAAGAAGTCCCAGAAATCTGTGCAAAGATACCAATTTCATGCACCAATTAAAAGGTGCAGAGAAGCATCAACACCAAAGCCCCTTCTGGGGCTGTTCAAGTATTTCCAGATTAGTTTCTTAAATACACCATCTTTTTTTGTCATAGGTATACCATCACAGATTTCTGGAAGAAAGCATTTGTTCTCAGTTGTCCCAGAAAGGCAAGGCCAGTCCAAGACAAATGCACCAACTCAGTTTCTCCATGTCCCTCTACAGTAACTGCTTGAAATAATTCTCATTCAATCTACCTCTAATTTGATTCCTGCAGGCATTTATTCTTTCAACCCTCAAGAACTCCATTTTAGTCATTAATTTTTTTAGATTAAAGAATGCTAATGAAGTCTTATTTCTCCTATAATTAGGATATAGCCAAAACATTTTGGTTATTCCTGTTGTTAGTGTGTCTCAACAAGGTGTAATTTGAGATTTAAGAAATAAAAACATACTAGCTTTTTAACTCAACACAATTTTCTGGCAGATATCCAACTGTATTAATGCCAACAGAAACTCTCCATAAATAAATTAAATTGATTTTTTTTTCTTTCTTCTCACCATTTCTGTGTGTAAGCATTTCTCTCAGCTCCTCATGGTCACACGGATGAGTGAAATCAAATACACTGTGCCCCGTCAACTCAAACTGCAAAAATTAAGAGGTATACAGGTGTTTAACTTCACATACACAAAAATGGAACAGCTTTTACACATTTGAAACAGTCTTAGGAAATGTCAGTACTTCACCTGAGTGAGTCCCATACACTTGTTCACGTTTTCAGACATGTAAATCATGTCCCCATCTTCAGACAGAACCATGACAAAGCCATCAAGAGCTTTCAAGTAGAAACAGTTCAGTTCCTTCTCCATTTTGGCTTCTGTCTCCAGCTCACCTGCAAGCAGCCACACATTTTTGTTTCAGCAAATACCAGTCATTCTTCACTTACCATCAGGAATTAATTCTGGCACCAGTCTGCAAGGAGTCAATCTTGCAGGACCATTCAAAACCAGTATAACTCATTTAGATAAGTGATCAGCTCAATTCTTCAAGCTCTAGCAATGGTATCACAAATCACAGAAAATCAGAGTGAGGTTAACCCTCTGTGCTGCTATGTATTAACCAATGAACCATCCACCTTAAGGAAAAGGTCTGTGTGGCAAAAAATTTACCACCTATCTCAATAAGGCATTATAAACTCTCAGGGGCTTTCTGGGAGAGATTTCAGAGTGTGGCTACTGAAGTTCCTCCTGCATACAGTAAAGATAGGCATGCATGAGCACAAATAACCAGTACAGCACCCATGGCAGGCTATGCAGCTTCTGGTTCACAACCTGACTCAGATACTCCTGCAGTTGCATGGGCAGGTGTAGCTGCAGAGACAACATATCCTCAGCTACCTTCACCTCCAATGGAGCACATCACAGAAACACAGTTTACAAAACTATTCCTTGCAGTTTATATTAAGGGGACACAACTATAGCTAGCTCAGTCAGCCTTGCACCAATTACCTACAGTCAAGAAAGCAGAGCTGGAACAAACAAGTTTAGGGGGAAAAGGGGTTCAAATGAAGGAATCTAACTTTGGGAGAAGGGTCAAATGAGACTGAAAAGGGCTGTGATGAGACAACCAGGACCACCAGAATAGAAAGGGAAAAAATGAAGTCCATTGAACAGCGGATTTTTCCTGTGCCATTGCCAATAGCTGATTTCTACTGTAAGGTCTCCCACCTTCCCAGAGAAAGGACACAACCTACTCATTTATTTTACTGCTGACAGGTCTTACACATAGATTCTTCTTCAATATCCCTTCCAGATGGTGCCACCACCTTGTTCTTCCCTTACCAGCATCCAGCAGCTTCCTCATGCGCAGGTAGCTGATGGTCAGCCTCATGATGGACGCCTTGTCCAGGTGTGCGCTCACGGTGTGGGGCAGGGGCAGCTGGTGAGCCAGCTCATAGAACACTTCCGACTCCTTGCTCCTCCGGCACCGGGCTGCATCCCTCGACTTCTCTTTCCTGCGTTCAGAGCTAATCCTAGAGAAACAAAGTTTTGGTTTAATAGAGGGAACAGAGCTCTCTGTGAAAGGCATATTTGAAACTAAGTTGCCCAGTGGCCAAGTAACCAGTTGTGGAAGTTGAATAATGTACAGCTCAGTTTAAAGAGCAAGTGTAATTCTTTGTATCAACTCCTGCTCTGGCTGGGCTCTGCCAGAACTAAATTGACACCCACAGAGTCTTCCAACAAGATCAGTTCTTCAAACAGACGCTTTCATACTCAGAACCCTTCCTGCTTATCTCATACTTTGAGTGCTGCCTCTCCAGCCTCCAAATCCTGACCTCTCAAGTCCATTCAACAAATTACAGAGCAGGTAATTTCCAGCTCGATGCTCCAGCATCACATATCATGTACATTCTCCAAGTTCTTCCTTTTTTACAATCCTACAAAGCTCACCTAACAGGTCAGATAAGCGAAGATATTCATTTAACACAAGATATGCTGCTTTTCAGGCAATACAGAAAGTCCCTTTCCCAAAACCATTCCATGATGATTCTATGATTCACTCTTTCTCCAGAAAAGCCCCTTCCAGAGTCTCCCCTACACTGGAAAACAATACCTCATTCTGCTCCCACTGCCTCTATAGACCTGCCTCCTCCAGAACACGAGGTAAAGAACAGCTCACTGAGAGAAAGCACTGAAACAAGGCTGTCAGTCAGTAACAGGGAGAATTCCCCCTTTTCCCAACACCAGGTCACATCTGCCTCATGCATCTGGTCAGATGTGTTTTGAACTAAACATTTTCACATGGGAGCTCCAAATTTTTCACATGTGCAAACAAGAGCTCAGTGCTGCTGTTGTCCCTGAGGAAATAAATGTGCTCTTATTTTTAAATGAACTATATGAAACCACACATTATTATTGTCCAGTTTTCTTTTTATACATTTACATCTTCTGAAGGCGCGCTGTCTTCATTTTGCACACATCTGAGAAACAAAAGGCAATTGCAGTTTGGGAATTACTTTTTTTAAGATTTCACTAGACTTAAAAGCCATCTACTACCACTGCCAAATTCACATTGCTAAGTCTGTGGATCTGTGCAAAAGTTCCTTTTAGTTAGCACACATCTTGTGAGAGGTACCACAAACTACAGAGCAAAGCAATTCACGAGCTAATATTCCCTGGGACATAATGAACCAGATTCAAAGAATCACAGAATGTTTTGGGCTGGAAGGGACCTTAAAGATCATCCAGTTCCAAACCCCCTGCCAAGGGCAGGGACACCTTCCACTAGATCAGGTTGCTCCAAGCCCCATCCAAGCTGGCCTGGAACACTGCCAGGGATGGGGCAGCCACAGCTTCTGTGGGCAGCGTGGGCCAGGGCCTCACCAGCCTCTGAGTAAAGAGCTCCTTCCCAAAATCTAATCTGAATCTCTCCTCTTCAGTGTTAGCAAATACATACCCAAAAAACACATTTTCAGTCCTTTACCTGCAGTGCTACCCACAGTGGCCAAAAACCTGCTTAGTTTGTGCAGAAACACAGGTGTGACAGTACCATTACAACTGATATGGGAAGCACGAATGCCTTGACACGTGGAAGAAGTTTAATAACCCATGAGAAAGACAGAATAAGCTATCAGAATCTCTTTCACAATTACCTTCCTTTTTACCAACTTGATAAAACTGTATGCCATCCCCACCACCTTCTCTTCCTACTTCTGCCACTGCCAGCAGAGAAAAACTATTTATGGGGAACAAGAAACATTAATAGATTGACATAATAATAATAATAATCACCTTTGAAAACTAACTTTTGGGAATTATAGTTGTAAAAAACTCTGGACATACAGTAGTCCCATTTATTCCTGTAAATATAAACTCATGTCCCTCAGAAGGGCAGCCTTAAATATCTGACAATATTTCCCCATCTTGCAGATTTCTTCACACTGAATTTCCCTGTGACAACAGATGTTCCTGTTGTAGTGATGGATATCTTGGTCTGAGAAGCTTGAGGCTCCTGACATACAGGTATATCTGGAAATAGCCATTACGAAAAGTCTGACCTTTAACAATACTGCAAAAAATATTTTAGCTATTTAACCTGACTGATTAAACATTTCTTACTGAAGACAGGCCTCAAGTACCTGTTCTGGTGGAAAACTTAGGGTGGAGATGAAAAAACATCTGAATTCTCTTTGTCCTCTTTCTTGGACCACAGATTTCACTGTAACTCTATTTTGTTAAAGGTATTTCAAGGTAACTGTCATGGTTTAACCCCAGCCCACAACTAAGTACCACAAAGCTGTTTGCTCACTACCTGTCCCACCCTCATGGGATGGGGAAGAAAACTGCAATGAAAGAATAACCCATGGGCCAACTTAAAAACAGTTTAATAACTGAAATAAAATAATTATTGCAATGACAAGGGAGACAACATAAAGAGAGAAACAAGACACAAGTGATGCACAATGCAATTGCTCACCACCCTCTGATGCCCAGCCCATCCCAGAGCAGTGACCAGCACCCCCCAGCCAACTTCCCCAGTTTATACACTGGGTGTGACGCTCTGTGGTTTGGAGTAACTCTGTGGTCAGTTCAGGTCAGCTGTCCTGGCTGTGTCCCCTCCTGGCTTCTTGTGCATCTCCTCACAGGCACAGCATGGAAAACTGAGGAGTCCTTGACTCACAGTGAGCACTGCTCAAGAACAACTAAAGCAGTGTGCTATCAGCACTGCTCTCTAAAACACAGCCCTGCACCGGGAAGAAAATTAACTCTATGCCAGCTGAAACAGTAACAGTAGCACAAGCAATTCTGCTGCCTTAAACGGATTCACCTTTATACCTTTGATTTTTTTAGCTACTCATTCAAGATCCCTTCACCTGCAGAATGTCCATCCTACAACAAACACTCGAGAGAGAATAACTGGAAGTAAGTGGTTGCCATCCACCCAGATTCCTGTAGCTTTGTCACAGCTTCCTTTTCAATTGCAGACACTTTTAAGTTAAATCCCCCCTGCTTTGGCAATCAAGCTGAGCACTTCAAGTCCACAGGTTTGACAGGCTTGTGTGAATCACACAGGGCACACAGAGAAGGACAACTCAAGAGATGAAAATAGACACTAACCTCACAAGTGGTGATTTCAGCCCTTGTATTTTCTTCCTGACAGCCTAATGTTCTTGAAGATATTTTGGGTAGTTTCCAGATTTTTGCCAGGCTTTAGCACCCTTGGCAGCAGCCTTCAGCAGAAACAGTCAAAACTTCTCCCAACCATTGAATTATTAATTACTGACTAAAATGCTGCTCAAATCCAGCCCATAGTGCTTTCTTTTAAAAATTAATCCCAGAGTAAGATCATCAAGTGCTGTCAGCTGGAGCTGATGGGCAGAACCCAAGGAAAAGGGGATGTTGGAACCAACCAGTGCTGCCAGAGTGGCAGCGTCTCCTCTCCCTTTTACTATGTGTTTCCTTTCTAGAAAGCCTACTACTATAGATAGATGTTTAAACTGTACAGCACAACAGTTGGCTATTTTTAGCTGCTATTTAAACCTAAACTGTAACCAATCTGAGTAAAACCCAGCCATGTAAATAGGAAGATTAACTACCAGCTTCAAAGAGCGTTTCTTTAATGGATCAAATTAATAGGGAAAAGGTCTTTCACAAATGAGGTTTAATTACCAAGTGAAGTCATTGTTGCCTCAACACTGAAATGCCACCAAATTAAAAAAAAAAAAAAATTCTTTACTATTGCAACTACTCTAAGCTTTGTTACAATTGCATAAAGTAAATAAAACACCACACATCAGCATGTATAGCTCACAATTAATTGTAGTCAATTAAATGACATTGAATTCCTGCAAAGAAAATATATTTCCAAAGTGAGCACTGTCTCAACCAGAGGGGAAGGAAAGGGAGCTCAGGGAAGGGGATTTTAAACAGTGAGGTGTGAAGTGCCACAAAATCAGTTTAAATAAATCATATCACTTCTCTTATCGGTTCTTTCAGAACTGCCCCTGTGTCAACCTCATGATCTTCACAACAGAAATAGCATTCTGTAAAAAAGGAGCCAAGCTCCATTTAAAATGAACCCGAAACTTCAGATCTGTGTTGCAGCCTTCTGCTGTCAGTCTGGCACGAAACAAAACACCTCAAGAGTCTGAAGAAAACCTCAGCTGCAGAGCGGATTATACATGCAATGAAAATATCAGAAATGCCGGTACTGGACAGGAAATTGCATGCATTTGCAGGTCTGATTTTTCCTGCACAAATTCAGTGCCAGACATTCATTTCCATTTAGTATTTCTACCACCAGAATACAGAAGCAGACAATCTTAAGCACGTTATCCATCATAGCTCACTGAAAGCAGTTTCACTGACCCCTTTAAACTCAATACCACTTTTCATATATAAGAGATGTTTACATGCAAAATCTGAGCTCCAGAAGATATTTAAGTTAGAGACCCAGAGCAAAAGGCTGTTTCATGACCAGGACTCACTGCAGCTGAACCAAGGGCTCAGCTAAAGGATATAACCCTGACTCCCACTCACTACCTCAAACCATGGTGAATTGAAACAAAGTTTTACAGCAAGAATTTGCCCAACAGCCTTGAGAGCAAAGCACACCAGCAACAAGCCCATGCCCACCAGTTACAGATGTTAACTCCAGTGCACAACTCCTGTCATCCTGGTCATACAAACCATCTGGGCCACAGCATCTCCCAAATAACACATTGTTTCCCATACCATCCCAAACACCCCTCCACAGCAGATTCCTACAAGTGAGCCCCCAATTTTCTAAATGCAGCCCCGATTTTTCATCTCCTTGAGTGAAAAACTAATCAGTGGCCACACATATAAGCTTAGTTCCTTCTTATATACCAATGGCAAATAGACCAAAAAAAAAAAAAAAAAAAAAACAAAAAACAAACCCCTGGAAAATACCACCAGTAATTAGTAAATTTTGGTTGAAAATAATCAGATAAAAAATGGTCAGTGGATAGAACTTAAAACGTGTAGCAGTCAACTTCGTCTCTTTCTAGCTTTTAAAATCACCACCCAGTGTTAAGATATTTTTTATACTGTGTACATGATATAAGAGTAACAAAAAAAAAACAAAACAGGAGGTTTCCTTTATGTCACTTTGCTATGGTTATAGATTTTCTAGCTTTTCTCCCATTCTAACTTACTGGTCCTCCAATCAGGTATGTTTTGCCCAGTACGTGTTTTCCATTCCCATGTAAAATAGTTATGTACATATTGTACATGATTAATTAACCCAGGCTCATCTTTCTTGATACAGGTTTTGAGAACATTCTAAAACATAAACATCTTCTCATAGCAATTCACATTCTTCTCTTTAGATTTGCTTTCTACAACCAAGTGGCCTTGTATTTATCACATTATTTGTTATTAAAGTTTCATAGAAATATACCTTGTAGGAAACAAGCAATCCAAATTAGCAACATGCCTCAAATCTGGTAACATCTCCTTATTGAACTTGAACCAGTTTTCAGTTCCAACATTAACTGCCATCATTTGCCAGTAAAAGATTCAGATAATATTTCCATGTTAGTAACAATCTCTCCTCTCAGACTAGTCTGGGAAATAGCTGGCTTAGAAATGGAGTCACAAAAACTATATCCACTATAACATAGCTTCATTTTTTCTTCATTACACAAAAAAAAAATGCAAATATTACAATACAGTACTATACTAAAAGTATATGATATCACAATGGTATTGGAACTTTAGAAAGTAGACCTGCAAGTGGTCTCACGTTCAACTTTTAAGGCTGAATTCATTCCTGTGGTTGGTACAAAACTTGGTCACCTTTTCAGGCCCAGCCTAAGCCAGGTATTTCTGGCAGCAGAGCTGAACAGGACAGAGGGGCAGCTCCTGGTCTGAAGCCATACCCTGCAGAACACCCAGAACAACTAGCTGTGTCCATGTGGAATGTGAAGGGCTCAGTCCTGGGCATGGCCACACCAACCACTCTCACCTACAGCCAAAGAGTGTTAGGACAGAGCTGGACTCTCCTGACTGTGCTGAATACACAATCACTTGGGTTTTTTCACTGTTTGTAAGATCTGTGTTTTGTCCAGAGCTGCTCACCATGATACTTGCTAAATTATTCCTCCATGGAAAGAAGGCCCAGGCAAGCCCAGCACTTTGCACAGAGAAACTAGTGCCCTATAGACAACTTCATACAAAAAACTGATTTATAATGAAAGAGAACACCACTCAAATCCAGTTACTTAGATACATGGAGAGCTGATCAACTTCAGTGAGGGGGGACAGAGCTGCAATGTTAGCACCATCTATCAAGTCTTGAGACAGACCTACACAAACATCACCCAGAGTCACAGGCAGCCCCGAGAGGCCCATTCCCTCTCCCTCCCAGCCCTGCAGTGACATACTTGCCTGGCCTGACCAGCAGCCCAGACTGTTCATCCCTCAGCAGGCAAACTTTTTCCAAATTGCTTGGGAGGGGTGCTCCTTCCTCCTATTGCAGCTCTACAAAATTAGTGCACTCTCTCAGCTGCCAATTCTCCATGAGCTCGGGGTTACAGCTTTGACCCGCCTTTGACGTGATTTCCTTTTAAAGTATTATTGCTTTATGACCAATTTTATTTACTAGTTCTTCTTATGTTATAGTCTGTGTAGAGAGTTCTTGTGAGGAAAAAAAACCCCACACTCAAGTCTGGTGTGTAATCAGAAGCATGTGATTACACAGAAGAAAGTCTTGCTCTTCATGAATTAATGAAGATCACAGCCCACTAATCCAACTCAGGAAAAGAACTCAGAAATGCTTTACATACAGTATGAATGATTTAAAAGAGATTTAACTGCAGAAACTAACATAATATTCAAGCAGAGACAACACCACTGTATGTAAACTATCAAAATTCATTCCTTTGTATATTTCTTTCTAACACAGCAATTTAAACCATTTTTTTTTACATGAGGGTAGTTACAGGCATTACCCATAGCTTGACTGCCACCAAAACAAATCCCTAACTGATAAAACTCTAACAAATCAGGAGAGCAAGCAGGCAGGTCAGCCTGGATTAGCTACAGCAGCACAAACGCTCTGAAAGCCACTGCTGTTTGCAAAATGAGTGGGGAGAGGCAGCGAGAGGAGACTCCACTGGGCTGCACATCAGCTCACGTCTTACTGTTGACACCACAAAGTCCATATAAACACCCATCCTGCAGACAAATTACAGCACAGGCAGCAGAGCCTTAAAGCCCTGCAGCCAGCACAGGACCACGCTGTCAAGATTATCCATCATTTGGATTTGGGCTTGAATTGACCTGAAACCCCAACTACCTGCCCACATAGAAAGTGTGAGTTAAGAAGGGAAAAGCTTAAATATTGTAATTTCTAATTTAGATCATGGTGAAGTGATTCTGTCATGTTTTACTATACAGCCTAACCCACTGATAGGTTACCTTTGAATCTTAATTTACTGTTTTAAAATAACCACATGGCATACAGTGGTAATATGTAAGAAAATTATTTTTTTTTCCAGCTAGGTTATTTGGCTTTTTCCTTGCATATATCTTCGCCCCCCCAATTAGTTGTGCTCTACCCTTCAGGATGAAAAGTACGTGGTAGTTAAATTGTGTTTATTATTACAGAAAAATCAGAGCTATTCAAAAGAGATATCAGAACACAGGCTTGACAGAACTAGACACTAAGTGCTCTCCTCCCTTCAGTCCTTCTGCTTTTGCTTCTATCAAGCTCACAAAAAATGATACAAAACATATCCCCGAGATATCTGTCAGGCTCTCAGTTAATAATGTTTTAGCTAAGAACTGGTCTACCTTCAGACAGATGCAGACTCTTGATAAAGTAAGTAATTTTAGTCTAAATCATGGCATTAAATTATGTATCTTCTGTTTTGTTCATTGCATTCAGTTTTCTAGACTGGAGGCTGGACATTTTCCCTCACTGCTTCCATCCAAATTCTCATCCCTTCAATTCAAGTTTCTCAACTGCTTTCAGCTAACAGGGCATTTTGTAATCAAAAGTTTTAAAAACAGGGGGAAAAAAAAGAAGAAAAACCAGAAGCTATAAAATCTTAGTTTTCTGTATGAATAAAGAACAAACAGACCCACTAAGCAGTCAAGAGAAGCATTTACAACAATAGCTAGGACAAAAAGCCTGCAGCAATGTCAGCTCAGCATCCAGTTGACTCAATAGGGTGCAAGGAAAAAGTCATTTCTGAAGGACTGAGCACCAAAATTCCTATCCCCAGCTAAACCATTCTTTTCTTAGTGGAGGCTGCAGCCTTTATATCTGATGTGGATTACTTCTTCTCTTCCTCAGACCATATTTCCGTGTCTTCCAATGGAGGAGAGCAAGGAGCAAACATAAGGAGGTAAGCCTCTAGTAGCTCCCTGTCTAGCATACTAGTCCATTTACTACTCTCATTAGTGAGCAAAAACAGGAGGCTTGGCCTCAAATCCTTTTGCTTCTTGAAATGCACAAATTTTCAGGGTGGCATCAGTGTAGTTTTGGTTTAGGATTGACAATGAAAGAACTCATTCTGGTAAACAAAATGGGTCATCTTTTTCAGGTAACACTTCCAGGATTATCACAAATTGAGTAAAAAAGGTTATTTCAGTAAGTTGCTTGGTAAAATCTTCCACTGTTGTAATTATAATCAGTGCTGCTGACTCAGTATGCTCAGTTCTTCACCTGAAGCTCAGGCTCTATTTTAATGCAGTGAGTTAAAAGGTTTGTTGTAACATTTCTCAAAATGCTTAAGGAGCATTCATTCACACCAAATTAAACAGAAGCTGCACAGTATCTCTTAACACACACACACACACAGAGTTTGTTATGCTTTGGTGTCTTTACTGGACGACTGATGGACCATCTTGAAGCACCAGTTCTTCTCCAGTGCCAGCAAAGCCATTTTGAATGTCTTGGTACTAATATATCTCAAGGTTTTAAAAGGCTACATTTCAGTACAAGTCCCAGTGTTACCAGACTTCAGCAGGAAGAAAGGACAGATCATGCACATGATGAAACTCCTCTTTATCAATGCACTTTCTCTGAGATCTCAAACCCAACCCCCAGGCTGGTATGAACAGGCGTAGCTTCAACTGAGGCTGTGGCTCCACATCAAAGAACCTTGAAGTGTTCGTCACCTACGTAAACTGCATTCAAAAAAATACATATCCTGGCATGCATTCACTTGATTCCATGTTCCAAATGATTTCAGAATGTGATTTTCATAGAGATTTTTCTTCCAAGCTAAATAGCAGAGATCTCAGTAGAGGAAGACCTCAACAGGCTTCATATCCAATGGTAATTTGGAAACCTGTATCTTCCTTGATTTTTCAGTCATTAGTTAAAGTGCAAAGGCTCATCTTCTCTCCTGGGCCATTTCTGTAGTCCCTGGTGTCATAAAACCTCCCTGTGTCTCCCATTTCAGAGCAGTACTCAATGGAAAACTCAGATTCTCCTACATTCTCTTCCACCCACTCTAATACAAAGGAAGTTTCTCAGGAGAGGCTCAAAATGCTCAAACTTTCTCAGATTCAAAAGGGAAAGGGCTGTTATAACACAAAAAGATGATTAAGGTCCAAGTTCTTTCTATGCATTACCTAGGTGGTTTTTCTGAGGCATGCAAACATCTGCTCATATAACTGTGTATATGAAGATAAAAGGTGCAGTTGAGCTGATGACTTGGAATCTGGAACATTCTTTCCTTTTGGACAACAGCTTGCTAGGAACAGGTATGGGCTACTGTGCCTTCTTTAAGGCTCCTGCAAGATTTGTTTTTGTTTTGAATCTGTTTGTTTTTTAAAGAACACATCTTGTAATTGGATTGGTATTTGCATCTCCTTGGAAGAGCAGTATCATCAGGAAAAGCTTGATGCTCTTGTATACCACCCCTGAACCACAGGGGACTTCCCTCCTCGGTTTACTGAGCAATGCACACTTTACAACCATGTAAAAATTATTTTGTTGGCATATCCTAACACCAAAGTCTTCAGGAATAAATTAATACTGCCAAATTCTCTTCTGCAGTACAAAAAAAAAAAAAAAAAAAAATCAAAAATCAGCAGCTTCTGTCATTCAAAGTCCCCTTTAATATCAAAAATCTCATTCAAGCCTACTTGAAATCCAGCATTCTAACAGAAACTGGTTACAGCAATATTGGAAACAGCAGTATCACTATTGAGCAACACACACTCAAGAATTCAATCCACTCTGTTACATAGGCTCAGCAAGAGTCCTCCAGGCTTCCAGCCTAGAAGCACACCAAAGGGAACATGTGCAATCTTAAGAGTTTTGGGCTTACACTGCAACGCCACTGACATTTGACAGCCTTATTAATATTTATTGACTAATTTTTTTTTTTTCCATTTCACCACCAGCAATCAGAGTCTTGGAACCAGCCGCATAAACTCCAGGCATTATAGTTCAAGGATAGGGAGGAACAAAGGTCTGTGGTTGCTTTCACAACGTGCAGGGGAGGAAGCAAGCACCTGCAGGTGAATTCATGTGTTACACTGCTGACTGAGGGCGACACATCACAGCAGGATGGTCTCCTATGGCCCCTCTTCGTGGCAGCAGAAAGACAGCTTGGCACTGCTTCTCAGCTCATTAAGGCTTACTAAGGACATGCCACCTTAGCCTAACCTAAGTAAACCCTTGACGGGCACTTCTGATAAGAGAAAAATCAACCAGAAGATGGGGACGGTAATTAAATGAGAGAATAAAATGGATTGTCCACTTCACACCTCCACCTTTAAACCAACAGTTGACTTAACTGCCACACTTAAGGTGCTGATAACAGTTTGCAGCTACGTTTGTTCCCCCCACACACCTTCCAAAAATGGTCCAGGATGTGCCTCCAGAGACACCAGAACGGAAAAGCATTTCTACAGAAGGCTGAGTTGCTAGAAAAGCTTGAAAGTACTTGAAACAAAAACCTCTTACTATTGCATTACCCTGTTACAGACCCCCTGACAACCTGGACCATCTGATCACAGCTGCACTGGCCCTCCTGGCTAAGTGTGGACTGGTTGTTGGTATTTCAGGCACCCCAACCAAGAGACCCAGACTGCAGACTGGAGACACTGTGTTTTAAAGGGCACAGCAAGCATGACTGTAAACGAAAACCAGAAACCCCTCCTGCTGCTTCCATCAGCATACTGCCAAATTATCAGACCTTCACTGATAAAAGGGAACCAAAGCACCAGCAGAGTGAAATTATGGAAAATTTCTGCACCAGGCAAATCCTCCACAGCTATTCTTCCCTGATTTTCAGTGCCTTGATGCTGATAAGGACGGGCAGTAGCACTATGCTGTCCCCTTCATCTTTAGTGGAAAACCATTTCTGGTCGTTTTCATTAAAGGGATTAATGAAACTTTTCATGTTTGAGGCAGTGGAAAGAACAGACAACACAGGTAAGCCCTATGGCAAGGCAAACAATCCAGAAAAATCCAGAAAGCAGTAAAACCACCGTTCTTTGAGCCAGAAACCACTCAGCCTTCCCCATACCTGTGGGGGGACTCTACAGGAGATTTACTGAAAGATTCCTCCTCTTCTTACAGCCCAGAGAGTGTCACAGTATACAAAGGGGTTTTGTATTCACTTTCGACTCTAGCAATGGTGGCTCAGTTCCACCAGCGCTGAAAGAAATTAACAGACAAAAGCAATGGCACATACAATTCTAAAGACCTCACACAGGTTTAAGAACAAACAGGGGTAGCCACTGCCCTCAGAGCTATCGGCACAGGATACAGGCTTCTCAAACAGATTCTGGAGCTGGACTCCAGCAGCAAGGATCCAGCAGAAAACCCCCAGTCTTCCAAATCATCCCCCTTAGACACTAAAAATTAAGTTTCAAGACCCAGCTCTGAGAACCTGAAAAGGTGAAGTTCTTCTGCAAGGCACTCCTGTCAGGATATTAAATTTCAGTGGTTTATACCATCTTAAGACCCAGAATGAACACTCCAGAAATCACTTCTCATTTTTATTTAGCACCTATAGCATTAAAAATATGTATTTTATGCTATACAGATTTACAACACACTAGAAAAAAAATGAATCTGGGTTACCTACCAGCTGCAAGCCACTACAAAAGTAACGACTAACCCATAACCCTAAACGGCTCGTTTACTTAAAAAGGTACCAGAATTCCTCTGCTTAAATAGTGAAGTGTCACAGCACAGACCTGAGGAAAAACTTTTCATTGCATCAGCCATCTGCACACTAGAGTTTGTTAAGAGAATATTGAGGAAAATGTCATACTTTTCAACAAAAGCCTTAAATTTGGCTCAAATGAGAGTCGATGAGCAAACAAAGCTCCCAACAACTCTGTTTCACCCACTCCAGGCACTGAAACACTCTCCTTGTAGCACCTGGGGGGAAACCCAGGAGCACATCAAAGTGATATAACTACTGAAGAATGGCTAAAGCCCAAATAACTCAGTATCTAATCATGGTGCTGATGGCTTGATTTCTCAGGGAAGCTTGACCCCTGTACATATATGAGAAGCTTGAAACCACATCAGAAAATGGACTCAACATGCCACCATAGAAGTCCACACCTCCAGATACTGTTATGACTAAATTTCATTTTAAAGACTGAGACACAAATTTGGTCAAATTCCATACTTTCTGAATCTCACAGTACATAATTAAGTAAACAACAAGCTTTACATTAACTATCAAGAGATAAACACTATCCACATACAAGCAGAGGGAGAGGCAAGGAATAAAAAGACCTTAACCCATGCCAAAATTGAGGTGTACTGTATATACAATTAGCCAAAGTTTTATCAGCAAAGATGATAAAGAACAGGACCTAAAGGACTTCTCCCTTTAAGGTATTCTGAATATGGACACTATCAAACCTAAAGCCTTCAAAAACCCAGGTTTTTGAGAAATGATTGAGATTTCCATGAAGTTCTCTGCTAAGCTCACATCCTTCCTTTTTTGCTTAGCCATCTTCACTCAGCTGTACATCCAGAGCCCCCAGGATGAACGTACCACAGACACAGCTTTATGTTTTCCATTAAAACCCTACAACAGGAGTAATCTGAATATTCCTTTATAAGAAACATTCCCAACTCTGAACTCTGTCTGCAGGAAACAGAAAACAACAAATTCTCTTTCTTAAGCCCTGCCTTTAGGAAGGAAGGATAAGCTTTGCATACTGATTCTTGCATTCTGAAGAAAGCAGATTACATCCAGGATAAGGAAATTGCAAAAAAGAAAAAGTCCTCCAGTGGGGCAGAATGGTAAGTAAAAAACTACAAATGCTCGAGGGCAAAAGAAGAAGGGGGGAAAAAAAATATAAACAAAAAAACCAATAAACCAAAAAAAAGGGGAAAAAAAGTATCAGAAAACAATTTAAGTCTCAAACCCCCTTCCTAGACCTGCCACTAAATTAGGGCAGCAGAGCAAAGCACAGATCAATCGTTTTGGTCGCAACATTTTCTCCCACGCTTCTCAAGAGCCATCAGCTTGGAGTAGAGAAGCTAAAGCCACCCAGGTGTCCCCCGTTGGGATTTCACTGGACCGAGAGGCGCTTCTGCCCCATCCCATCCCGGCACCGCGGTGACGGCTCCAAAGGCGCTGGGAGCCGGCGCTGTCCCGGCGCTCCCGATCCCTCCTCCCAGCTCAGCACAAAGCTCACCATCCATTTTACAAGCCGGCCAGGCTCCTTCCCGACACAACTTACAGGCTCTAACACTTACTGCGCTTAACCTGCTCAGATGACCCTTGGATACAAGGGCAGGCAAAACCCATCTCGAATAATCAAAAACCGAGTAAAGGTATCGATATCCCTATAAACAAACCTTCTGCAGACGGCGATTACGGCAATTAATCCCCCCACAAAGCCCCACCGCCGGGACCTGCTCACCCGAGCCCCCCGGCTCCTTAAACTTCACCGCCTAACAAAGGCTTTTAAGGCTTTTATTCCCCCCCCCCCCCCCTTCCCCTAATTTGCGCTAACAATCCTCGGTGAATTATTCATAGTCCTCAACTCACATTGTCCACCCGCCACCCCCCCACACACCCCTTACACCTCCCCAGCGCGGCTTTTGGGGAATTTTTTTTAAGCTTAGTATCTCCAGATTGCGAACCGGCCCTTTTCCGCACAAAGCCAGGGCACGGCGGGCTCGGAGCGCGCCGGGCACGGGGCACGATCAGTCCTTGCCCGCTCCTGTCCAGGAGCGGAGCAGCCCTCGGGTCGCTCCCCGGCACCGCGGCCGACACCGGCCGCTTCCCCCCCGGCCCCGCCGGCGGCCCCGAGCCCCGGCCCGCTCCCCCCGCCGACAAAATGGCGACGTGGACGGCGGGGACGAAGAGGAGGAGGAGGAGGAGGAGGAGAAGGAGGAATGGAAGAGTGGAGCGCTCCGCGGGCGCGCGGGGAGGGCAGCGGGGAAGAGGCGGCGGTAACAAAGCGGGGGGCGGCGGGGGCCGGCAGCAGCGAGCGGGGGGAGGCGGGGGGCGGGCGGCGCGGCATCAGTACCTCTTCTTGTCGGTGACGCCGCCGGGGCTGTCCATGGCGGCGGGATGGCTTCTCCTCCCGCCGGCTCCCTGGATGCGAGGCGGCCGCGGCTCCAATGGCCGCCACGGGGCGCGGGGAGATGGCGGCGCTGGCCGGGAAGGGGCCGGGTCTGGGGCCGCGCGGGCTCAGAGCATCGGGGCACAGGCTGCGGAGAGGTGCGGGCGCCGGCGGGCGCGGCAGCAGCGGCGGCGGCGGGGGCGGCGCGGAGCCCGGCTGCGCCAGTGAGGAGCGGCGGCGCGGCCCGGCCCCTGCGCGCGGGGTCAGCTGAGCGCTCAGCTGGGCGGGGGCCGGCGCCTCACGTGCGGCGCTGTGTGCGGGGCGGGCCCGGGCCCGGCCGGCCCCACACGGGTCCCGCAGCGCCCGCCGGCGGGGGCTCGGCCCGGCACGGCCCGCTCGCTGCCGCGCCGAGCACCGCCCGTGCGGATCTTGCAACAAATCGCACTCCTGTGGGCACAGCGCCAGGAGTTAGTCCCTTTTATTTTTTTCCTTCTTTTTCCCTTTCTCAACGTATCTTTGTTCAGTGCCTGACTCCGCTGCCTTTCCCAAAGGTGTCGTAGTACTAGAACCCCAAGACGTTTACAATCATAGAATCATCGAGGTTGGAAGAGACCTTCAAGATCGTCCAGTCCAAGCATCCACCCGGCACTGCCCCTGCAGCCCCTAAATCTCGTCACCCAGCGCCTCTTAAGCACTTCCAGGGATGGTGATTCCACCCCGCCCGGCCAGCCTATTCCAATGCCTGACCACCCTAACAGTGAAGTTTTTATTTTCTAGTATCTAAGCTGAATCTCCCCTCTCTTAGCTTAAGGCCGTGTCCTCCTGTCCTCTCACTGCAGCCACGGCAGCAGAGACCAGTCCCCACCTCCCTACAACTTCCTCTCTGGGAGTTTTAGAGAGAGATGAAACCCCCCTGAAACCCAGCTCCCGCGGCCACTCCTCACAAGACATGTTTTCTAGTCCATTTCCAGTTAAAGGGTTCAGAACCTCACTTTAATTAAAGGGAACAGACAGCTCCACAGCCGGTCAGCCCAGAAGGGGAACGGGCAGGTAATTAAGCACATTTCGAGCAAGTTTTACAACTTCCCAAACCCCAACCAAACCTAACAGCAGAGCCGGCAGGCTGGACCAGGGCTGTGCTGAGGCCCTGTGACCCCACTGCCTTCCCTGCTACCCACCCAGGCTGGCCCAAATCCAATGCCATCATCCCAGTGCCTGCGTCCAATTTTCTCTCCCTTCTCCCCCTGTGGCAAGCCTGGCCTCAGGTACTGCTCAGCTGAGAGCCCCAGGATCTCCTGCTAACCTTGGCTAACCCTGGAGGCTCCGCAGGAGGGGCTGGACAGGGGACACCTGGCACAGCCACGGAGGTGAGTGGCCCCTTGGATTAGGAGCCAGGACACAGCCGTGGGGGAGCAGGGAGAGGAAAACTGGGGGCAGAGCCCACACATTTAAAGTTAAAAGCCTTAGCTCTGTACTCTTAACTCAGGGTTGTGTGTGTGAGCACTCTGGCGAGGCAGGAAAGGCACAGTTCCAGGCAGAGTGACCCCATGGAGCTCAGCATTTCCTTTACATCTTGTGGGCTCCCTCCAGCAAAGACTTCAAGTGACCATCTGGAGCTGAACCTTAGGAGACTACCCAGTTTGCAGCTCAGTGGTAATGATACCTTCAAAAAAAAGCAGCTTTGACAGGCATAAGTGACCTTCTTGTGCTGCTGTGTGCTCGTGTGGTGACGTAAGAAACACCTGCAGGGCAAAGTGATGGTGTTTCAGTCCTGCACCTTCCTAACACTTCTGCTGTGGATTCCCATCTTCCAGGTAACAAGCAGTTGTTTTTTGCATGCAGTCATGAGTGTTCTGTGTTTGGGGGGGTTATTTATTCATTTATTTATTCATTCATTCATTCATTCATTTATAAGAAGAAGGATAAAAAGCAGTGTCTGTGACATTTGATAGCAATCACAAGGAGTTCCTGTATGAAATGAATTTCTTCTGCCTGCAGCAGTCAGATACACAGAAGAGGCACAGGTGTTTCTGACTCCTTTTATTCCTTCAAGGTTTTCCATCCAAACATGGACAAAGCCCAGCTCTACTTTGCTTATGAGCTGTGACAACACGATAGCCTGTGGCAGTGTGGCTGTGAACTACTGATATTTCTGTTGTTCTGTGCTCACTGGAGCCTCGAGAAGAAAAACAATCTAAGCAGGACTCAACCCTGAGTGTCTTGCATAAGTACCAAGAAGCCCTCCCTAGGGGCTCACAGACAACTTTATCAAAATGAGGTTTAGGCAGCTGAAACATAGGAAGAAATTCAGTCATGCACTGCAGCTGTGCAATATTTCAGTCCGTTCACAGAGTCACCATAACAGCCCCTAAAGAATTTTCTGGATAAATAGGGGGGGGATCTCCGGGTGGATGTAGAAATGACAAGGCCAGCTAAGTGTCACCTTCCCCATCAGAGCCCCTGGAACGCATTGGGGGAGTTTTGGTAGTGAAGTGGTGATAACAGAGGAACTTCCATGCCTTACAGGAGTCTGGTGCAACTCAGAGCAGCCGTTGCAGCTTCTCTAATCTGAATGTGAGGTTGAAGTGGTTCCTGGTGAGCCTGGCACACTTGAAAGTGAAAGCCTCTTCTGCACTTTGACTGCAGTCTCAGTGCCCTTCACAGACCAAGAGGCACTTGATGTGGTCTGGACCAGGCACTGCCCAGTTGTAACCTACAAAACCCACCTTACCCTACCCAGTAAGATCTTATTTTCAATCCTGTCACTCTTTGAATGACAATTTTAGTGCCTATAATCATGGGTGTCTTAGGATCCACTTGTGCACCTTTATTACCACTATCCAAAATCACATACGGTGCAATACGTCAAAAGGGCTTCTCGAGTATTCTCACATGAGGTTCTGATCACTTTAAATCACTTGGGCACAACAGCTCGAGGTGTGTTAGTGACCCCTGAGCAAAAATCACTGGAGAAAAATCCCAGTCTACACTTTGCTAATGCTGCTCAAATGATTGTTCAAAGATATCAGATTTCCCAGCATGAACTGTCTGGGGAGCTGTGAGTAAATGTTGTGGTCTCCTTACGAGACACATTTCTTTCATGCCGAACATGCTTACCCCGAGCTCATAATAAAGAATAATGCTTCAAAACCCAGCTGTGTTTCAGAAGGGTGTTAGTGGAAACTTGTTCTGCAATTAAGCATTTCATACTGTAGCAGTTCTGGAGAGATGTTAAGCAAATGCTCTCTCTCACACACATCCTCCCCTTTATTAAACTTTTGCGTCACTCCTCTGAAATTCTGCATATACACTTTCTTTCCCGCTTTCCCAGTGGCTGATATCAGAAACTTCTTACAGTATATGATGCCTTAGTCACTTTTCTTGACCTTTATTGCTGCTCTAAGTTCATACTCCAGCTTACGTTAGAGAACTTCCTGAACACAATGGTGTTTGCATATGACTAATTAGGGCAAAAGCACAAGCTGATGAGTCAGCAAACGGCTCGGCCGGCGAGGACAGCGGCAGCGACTTGGCAGCAGAACAAGTCGGGGTGAAGATGTGAGAAGCCTGTGGCTTCGGATCTGTTTGCTGATGAGCCAGGTGTCACCGTGATGGGCTCTGTCGGTATTTACTCTCAGGATCCAAATGCATCCCCATCAATAACACTGTCAAAACTCCGGACTTCAGTGGGAAGAAATCGGGGGTTTAATTAAGGCATCTTCCCTCCCAAGAACACTGACCATTTCTGAGCAGGGACTCACTAGGCAGAGGGTGTTAAAGAGAAGCTTCATTTATATCTCTGGAGCTGGCAGCTCACATCACAGGGGTGTCACAAACAACCTCAGCACTGGCTTTCCTGGGCTTTTGCTTCATTGTACTTTTGCTTCATTGTACTTTTGCTTCATTGTACATTGTACCAGGAATTAACACTCACTGGTTCAATAATTAAGCTATAATGAAGGGTACATTCTAGTCTATCAATATTTGACAAAAAAACCTGTCTTGCTCACAGCGCCACTGTGGAGTCTTGATTTGACAGAGAAATGCCACGAGGTCTCAAATGCTGTGCAGACCCAGGGCTCTGTGACACAGGCTAATGGTTGTTACTGCAACTTACTGTGCTTAACTTACTGTGCAAGAACCTGAGATGTTTGGTGGTCAACTCATTTCACAATAGAAAAATGAATTGAAATTTGAATCAAATTCAAACTCAACCACTGGCATTGGAAGCCTAATGCTGCTGTTTCTCAAATATGAAATATTGTCTGAAACAAGAGTACGTGATGGGAGACACAATCTCCCTTTGGCAACTGTTGTTTCCTCTGGTCTTTTCTAACCTCAGTACTTCTCCTCTCCTTCTTGTGCCAAGATCTTGCTTATTTTTCCTTTCGCATCTGTACAATCCACATTTTTTAAACTATGACCACCTCTTTGAGCTTGCTTGGGTCAGTGTACACTTCGGCATTTGGAAATACTCTCTGGATTGTTATTTCTACACAGGTACCCCCATATGGTAACAAATTCTGCAGTATAATAAAAGCACTATGTCCAATTCAGTGCAGTTAGATTTGGGGAAGGATTTCCTACCTATGAAAGGAGTTTAACAGATCAAAATGAAAGGCAAGCAGACACTCAGCAGGCTACACTGTACAGTTTCACCAGTCAGCTGCATCCTGCCTATCCCAGGTCCCTCCTGAGCAGATACTGCCAATTGCACAATGGTTTTCCTGATGTGGACAAAAACCAGCATGGCATTTTAAAGTTGTCCTTACAGAAAAGATGGGTTTGTGGTCAAAGCCCTGAACAAAGACTCTGGGGGCCAAGGTTTGGTTCCAGGCTTCCTGGAAGACTCTATGCGACTCAGAGAAAGGCTTTCTGATTTCAATGTTTTGCCACAGTGTGGAGTGGAGGAATCCACTGCGTGCTGTGCACGAAGTCCAGCTCCCCATGCAGCAAAGTGACAGATCTGGAACCCTCAGGAAACAGCTGAGGAGGGAGCAACTGAGACAACCACAATGTAAGTACAGAAAAAAAGGAGTGCTGCTTGATCCCATGGCCTTGTCAAAACCAGATCCAGGTTTTGGCTTCCAAGATGTGTCTGTGCTCAGTATCCCCATCTGGTAACTCCACCCTGCAGTAAGTCACTTGGAAAAAGCAGCTGAAGTCTGGGGGCTAAAGTGCTCTCTTGGAGGTCAGAGATGCTTGTTCAGCCTCTGTCCTGTCCAGCTCAGACCAAGGTTTGACAACAACTTTGGAAAAGCTTCCCTTTTTCTCTCCTCTGGGAACTGTTTTGATTTAGCCCCTTAAGTGCTGTTTCCAGAGGAACGCTTGGAACATGAAGAAGCGGAGTTTAAATCCTCCCACCAAACCAGGCAAAAGAGATTTGGGCAGAGCTTTCCCTGTTCAGAGTGCCTGAGCAGTGGTTTTGGTGTTCCTCGGTGTGATCCTGAGTACTCCTGAGCTTACCAAGCACTGTTTTCATGGCCTTCTGCCTCACTGTGTGAGATGGAGACACAATCACCTCCTTTCCTCCTCTGCTCTGCTCACACACTCCAAGCACAGCTTTCTTGTGAGGCTGTGGTGACCAGGGCAGCACAGTCTGTCATCACAGTGGGAAGCAGGACACTGGCTGGTTCTCCTTGTGACCAACAAAGTGGTTTTAACCCACATCTCTGGAGCCAGCAGGACACTCCCCATATGCCAACCAGCCCATAACACCTCAGACCTACCGAGCTAGTTTTACTTTCTTCTTTGCACTGCTTCCCTTTTGAAGGAACTACAAACACAAGTGAAACGCTTTGAGGACAGGGAAGGAAAGCCAGATGAGCAGCCAGCAGGAGCAGCGTGAATGGGGTGACAGTCTTTGCATAAGTTATAACCCAGAGCAGAGGGAATATGCCTTTCTCAGAAGGAGTGGTTTCAATTTCATGCAGATTTCTGACTCCTACAGCTAGTTATGATCCGTAGGAACATTCAGAAAGAGTTTTCTTTTTCCTTCTTTTGATCCTTTTCATCCCTCCTACAAAGCCCTTTGTTACTTTACAGCCTGGACCACAAGTTTCTCACACAGAGCAAGAAAGAGTCCAAAATAAATTAAAAGATGAAATTAAATGGACTGCACTTGTAATGAAAATATAAAGGTGACCAAACTATTTTACCTGATGCAACATAACGAAGTTTCAAATTCTGATTGAGTTTTTTCCTGGTTTGACATTAAAACACACTTTCTTTCCAATTATACAGTTTCTTAAGTGTTTCTGCCTAACATTTCCCCAACTTGGATCTAGCTAAAAGACAAAGGGCTTGAGGTTTTATTTGTTTGTTTGTTTGTTTTCCCAGCAACACAGTAGAAAATGCAGTGCAAGCTTTAATGACTATGTCTGTTTTAACATGCCTTTTGGAGGACTGTAGGCATTTATGGGGGAACGAGGTAATTAACATATTACTTGGGCATGCAAAGACAAGTTCAAAGCAGCTGTCTTTCTTCTCTTGATATGGCAACACAATCGTTAAAACAATGCCTTCTTATATCTTTCTTTTTTTCCTCTCTGTGTTCATGGACCACTCAAGTTGCTTGTTGAAGTCAAAGCTTTAAGAGCTCGCCAGATTTTCTGGACCAGTAATTTCTGTCTCTAACACACTGTTCCCTCTTATTTGAAGTAGCAAAATAAAAATCAATACCTCAATCCCTTTAAGGAAATGTTGAACTCAAGTGCTCCCATGGTCTCATTTCAGCCTCTAAATAAATTACTTCTATAGTACATCCATTTTTCTTCCAGACTTTCCAGATTTTCCACCTATTAATCTAGAACCTTTGTGGTTCTTCACATTAATCTCACCTTCACAGATGTGATGAGAGGTGGGTTTAGCTGATCCAGCCCACTGTGAGAGGTGTCAGGTACCCCTGAAAAATCTGGGAAGCACAAGCAGATGGAGGAAGGATCCTGTTGTGTCACTTCCTGCCATGCAGAAATCCAGGTGGGTAGGTGAGGGGGGATGCCTAAACCGGTGTTTCTAAATCACAGGGTCAAGGAGCTGATTGTTGCTGTAGGCAGAAACAAGCACTCTGCCAGCTTGATAACAACAGAGCTGAGACACAGATTACAGTTCCTTTAATTTTCTTCCAGTTAATTAAATGATCAGTTGCAGCGCTGGCTTTCAGCCATGGCAGTGCCAGCTGAAATGAGCTCTCCAGCTTCTGAGAGGGTAATCAATAGGCATCATTTGCAGCAGCAATGTAGGGTTTTATTTTAAAGCCAAATATTAAGATGCAGAGGCAACATACTGCTCAGCAAACTGAGATCTTCAGCCCCCAAATAATTCCCAGTGAAGGGAAGAATGGCACAAGTATTTACAGCTTTAGCTTGCATTGTGTTTTCACTTCTCTGCTTACCATAGACTTCCTGCATGACCACAGAAAAAACACTTAGGTCCAGATATGCAAAAGTATCCTGGCAGCTGAGATAAAAATCAGTTGGACCTAGATACATAAATAGTCTGTGGATCTGGTCCTTTGGAAAGGAGACTGAGTTCTCCACTTAGGAACGGTGTAATAGGTACTTTCCATCAGAACTGCAACAACTCCTGGCACAAAAAGCCAAGGCCAAGTAAGAGCTGAGGTTGGGCAGTGACTGAACAGCTCCAGGTATTTGGCCACAAAGCAGCATCTGAGCATTCTGCCTGGTGTCTTCTCCTTAGTGCTACCCACCTTGGCCAGCAGCAAGAGAGACCAGCATACCCTTTGATGGCTTTCCAGTTGTTTCTTGGTTCAAAGTTTCCATTCCTTTAGCTGGAGATGCTGTGGAGAGCAGGAAGGATGAAGCGTGAGGCAGTGAACAAGGACCACCAGTGCTGGGTTGTCAGAGCACTTTGACAGGTGAGAAAATCAGAAAAAGTAATATAATGGAGGCATAGAATGGGCTGGGGGCATTCCTATATTGTTAATGAGGAATTAGGCAAGGTTCTGGTAGGAACTAATAAGCCCAGCATTTCAGAGCCCAGGAAACCCCTGGGTTTATATGCCAAAAGATGTCAACACAGGATGGAAGGAGTTTGCAGGGAACTGAGTAAGCAAAATTCAGAACCATAATGACAAAGTTGGCGCATCAAACCTCACTTTACTATCTGAGATCAAGTGTTAAATAATGAAATGTTCATCTGTAAGAGGCAGCTCATAAGCGTGGGAAACAAAGATTTGTAGGAACTTGATCTAGATAAGAATGACCACAGACCTCACTGTTTTCAGATCCAAATGAAAATTTGTTTATGCTGACTGCTTTTGCTCAGGGCAAGCCTTTAGTACATATAGGTATTCATGCACCCAACAGAGAGAGACACACGAGCTAATCAATTTTTGTTTTTTGGAACAAGAGAAAAAGTTGGTTCATGGATGTAATTTTCATTTTTAGTTGAGAAGCCCTTGGTTCATCCTGAACAAAGCACATCATCAAAAAAATGGATGGCAAGGTGAGAAACCAGTTAAATTTCATCACCATTTCGTGACTTTATTTTTAAAAATGCAAGAGGATTGTAGCAATAGCATCTCTACTACTCATTTATTTTACTAGAACTGTTACGCAAAACCGAGAGAAGGCAGCACTGCTGCAATCTCCCCCAGGTAAAAGCAAGCGTAGGCCTGAGTACAGCAGCTCGTGGATTATTGATAGGACCAGCAGCTGAACAACTTCTCCCAAAGCAGCAGAAAAGAAATCTAATTGCAGGAGTGGAGCATGTATTTCTGAGAGGGAAGGATCCATTCTGGTCTAACAGGAACACTTTTGAAAGGTTTTAAATTCATATAAGCTTGAAAATAAACAAACAAAAATCAACCCCTTAGGGAACGACCTCAGTGACATCTGAGGCTCCTCTCTAGCCCGCCTGGCTGGCTGAGCAGTGTCCCTTACTTGGCATCTTGGTGTGACCTTTCTTCCCCACAGGTATGTGCAGAGGAGGGGGCAGAGCTCGTGTGAGGTGTCCCCAGTGCACCACACTGCAGCAAAGGCAGGGACAGGCAGCCTGCCCTGACTCTGTGGCTTCTCAGTGGAAGAGATGTGACAACACAGCCACAAAAATAAAACCCAATAAAACCCACCCCTTTTCCCCTCAAAATAGGCTTGGCTCAACCCAAAGGTCATTGTCAGCCCACTGACTTCTTCTAGATCCCGTAGACAACCAGTCAGCTCCTCAGGGACTCGGTTTCCAAATTCACAGATCTGTGAGGTAACCACAATCTTCCTAACAGAGATTTTTTTACAAACAAAAAGTCCCTCATATGTTTTTACTCCATCAAAAAAAGACAAGTAGCTTGCATCATACAACTTTTATTGTTTTTCCCTGCCAAGCAAACTCATGTTAAAAAAAGGCTGAAAGTGACCTAAATGAGCAAAAAACTACCCAGGAGCAATGTTTATTTTGCAGAACAGAATTCTGTTCAGGAGCCCTCATTAATGTGAAAAGTTTCCGCATGACCTCAGAGTTTCTGTAGCCTGTGAGTGTCCTGCAGCCTCTGCTGCATGTAAAGAAATGGTAAAGAAATTGCTGCTGCAACCCCGTGGAGAGAGTAATGAAGTTCTGTCAATCATGTCTGAGACAACACGAGTGGTTTATTTTTTAAAATAAATTATAAAACCGCAGATCTCAGTGCAAGAACTTTAATGATGCAGATGGATTCTCACCTGAAAAATGCTGCTAAGAAGAGGCAGCTGCTGGTCCCAGGGCTGTGGCCAATGTCAGACACATCCTGAGGTTGAATGTGGCCACCTTCAAAGTGCTGAATATCAGTGAAATCAGGCCAAGCTCTCGCTGGCTTATAGGAAGGGTATGAGGAAAAAAATAATTTCCTGGAGTTAGCCAATTTATCAGACCAGAGAAAGTCCATAATCTCATCGATTAGCATCTTCTGTTGGCCCTCTCTAATCTCTCCTGTCTGGGCAACTCCTCCCAAACACCTCATTGCTAAATAGCAATTAAAGCATAAGTACATTAGCAAGTCCATATTGTAAACTGGCTTGCAAGCCACACAGTGCTGCCAACCCTCTCCGTGGCAGTGGAGCTCTGCCTCATCTCTGGCCACTTTCCCGTGCCAGGAGTATTGATCCATCCCTCTGAAACAACACCAGAGTTCATGTCCCGCTGTAACACCATTTTGACCTTTAGGAAGTGATTGCAGCTTCTGCAGGGCAGGAGGTGTTAAATGGGGCTGGGTTCAGGTCATTGGCCCTGTTCCCTGCTCCCAGGTAGCTCCTGCTCCAACAACTGCGTTTTTCTCTCCACTTGACCAGGCCAGTTGTCCTTTCTCTTTTCAGATGATGGGAAATGTTCATAGTCATATATGCAATGGCATTTTGCAACTCTTCAGTCAGTTCTCTCTGCAGCACTGACAGTTTGCTCACAGAGCCCGTCAGGACAGGGAAACCCAGGGCTTTCAGTCGCTTATCTCCAGGAATATGAGGACCAGCCATGGAAACCTGTCTCCATTTACCCTGCTGGCTGTGCAGAGGAGTTGGGATGGGTTTGTGAGGTTGAGGCAAAGGGGTTTTGACAGGAAACCATTGTCTGGGGAGGGAACCAGGTGCGATAACCCCTGCAGATGGGGACTCTCTCACTGCCAAATTGAGGGGATGTGCATAGAAGAGGGGAGGACAGGCAGCAGGAAGGCACTGACTCCATATTTCCCCCATACACAAAATAATCTCTGTTTTCCCAAGTCATCTCTGTGATGTTTTGCTGTGGCAGGTCATAAGCAGCAGTTTCCCAGGAATGAAATGGGACACTGCTCCAAAGCACGTTGAGTTTGACTCAGTTTGCTGATGCTGCTGAACACACGAGCTTGCGGGCAAGCCGTTCCCCCTTTGCTGCTCTGTTCCTTCTGCATATCAGCATGGCCAAACTCACTTCCCCTGTGGTGAAACAATGAGCTAAAGAGTTATTTTAGAGTCCTGGAGACTTGTATGAGAGCATGATGAGGGCCTCCTCACTTGTTTTCATGCCATTTTGGTGGAGAAGCAAATAGCCAAGCCTAGGAAGAGGGAGGCTTTCCCAGGACATCCTTGGGGGTCCCTGAGCTCCTGAAGCACACAGGGGATGGTTAAAAGGACAGAAGTGGCCCTAGAACACAGGGATGGTGAACACATGACTCAGCCATGAAGCGGTTTCAGCAGAGGGATGGTAATGCACAAGCAGCAAGATGGGAGCCACCAGCACAACATTTCCTCTTAACCACACACCAGACTTGCTTGGCTTTTCAAGGAAAAGATACCAGCAAGGGGAAATAGGGATCTGCTGAGTAGCCATGGCTTGGTCCATGCTAAAACCTTTGACATAAAAGATAAGAGGGGTCTGAGTACACATGAGAGCTGCAGCAGGAAATGAAAAATAAACAGGGTTAGAAGCAGGGTGAGCCCTGCAGAGAGGCAGGAGAGAGCCTGCAGTCTGGCAGAGGTCTGGCAGTGCTGGGGAAGCACCCACCAGCCCTGCACAGAGCTCCAGCCTGAGCTGGGGCTTTCCCAGGTGGGCTCTGCTTTTTTTTCCTCTCCAGCAAAGGGGATTTTCGTTGGGGCAGTGATCTTGTGCAGGGCTGGCTGTGGGGCAGTGCTGCCATCCCTGTTGTGAGTTACTTTAATAAACACTCTCTGCCAGCAGCCTTTTAATGGGAGCTTTGCCTCTGGAGGATGTGACGTGTGGTAACAGTCTGTCTGCAGAAACACTTGCCCATCTGTGTGCAGAGAGAGGCCAAACTAGGAGTTTTCTTCTTATTCACACATGCACAACACACAAAAATGGTGTGTTTTTAACCTAAAATTTGAATGTTTTTGTGGAGCACGAGCACGGCGCTGTCAGATGCTGGGGGAGAATTTTTCTCTCCATCACACACAGCAGGATCTGCTGCCAGGCTGCCCCATAGTAGCTGCTCTGAGTGCCTCTCTTTACCTTGGTGGAATATATTTTATGCTTCCCAGCACTTGGATTTACTGAAGTCCAGTACTTACAGAAAGCCACCGGATATTAAAAAAAAGCACTTGGATTAAAACTGTAAAAATGTACAATGTTAATAGCAGCACTGATTTTTTTAAGGAGTTAACATGTGGAAAATAGAGCTGACCACATTTCGTAAATGTTTAAAGGATGAATGGTATTTTGTAGCAAAATGCTTTTTACTGGCAGGTGGGGAGGGAGCATCTGAGGCAGAGGGACTAAATGACATAAATTTGTCTTCCTGTGTATTTTGGAACATGATTTATTTGTGTCCATTGACATGACAGCTTTTTTTGGTAATTTCTTCGTTTCCCAGCAAAGAAGCCTTAATCTCCTTACTGGAAATTGTACTATTTATGCAGAAAATCCTGCCCCTGAGATTGCTTGAGATCATGAGTTATGTAACCCAAACAGATGGAGCTGGAACTTTTTTTTTGAATGTCGATTCATATTATAATCCCAACGGGCTGCAATCATTTATCAGCTCATTTGTAGCATAGAAAAAATAGACTGAGGATTTAAAATGGGCATTTAATATACACTTCCACAGGAACACTTATGCCAGTGATAAGACAGTCACTAAATACCAACAGTAATAGCACTTATTACAGACTTTCCTCATTCTTATGAACACAAGGGCTCTGTGTGACACACACAATAGTATGGGCATGATATTATGACCCTCACCCTGCCACAACATGTCTATGGCTGTATTTACCCATTGGATAGATGAGTTTATCTGCAGTGCTGGTCTGAAGTCAGACCTGGGAGTACCTGGGAGATCAAAACTGGTGAATAAGCGGGAAGGGAGAGGCAGAGGAGAGCAGGGTTGGAGCAGTCCAGGGCAGGGCAATCAGTGTGGGGAACCTGATTAATGCTGCCTTGTCCAACTCTGGAGCAGTACTAAGCCTTGTCCTGATGAATCACCCATCCAGCTGATCACGTGGGTGCACTGTAGAAGCCAATATATCATACACAGTACCTAGCTTTAAATTTCACATTTGCTTAATAGTCCTTTTGCTAATATGGTCAGGCAGATAAAATCCTAAAAGGCTCAATTACCCTTGCAGAAATCTTATCCTTTTATTGTTACTAATGTGGCTGTTCTCTTTTCATGGGACTCTGAATCAAGACCATAGGAAAAAGAGGATGAAAAGGGATGGGAGGGAAAGGTAATAAGATTATTCCAAAAGAGAATTAATATAAATGGAGTAGCTAGGTGTTCTTAAAACTGACAAGGGCTTGATCAGATGAATTTGGGAGGAAGAAGAGAAAACAAAAGATTAATTTTAACACAAATATAATGTTCTATCAAGGTGAAGTTTACAAGGGCTTAGAGAAAAAAAAAGCTACTGCATTTAGATACAAACTTAGTCCAACCACATTACTTTTACTCCATTCTGTGGGAATTCCCACTGTGACACATTTGCATATTTGGGCCCAAACTGTAATCTAAGGCTCAAACCATGACAACGAGCTTTGCTAGAGGAGAGCTTTCAGTGCAACCACAGAAAGCTGAAGCAGAGCTCCTGGCATGACACAGAACTTTCTGCAAAAGCAAAACCAACACCAAGGGATGATGCAGCTGCCAAGGCTGGGTTCAGGGGTCTGTGCACTGAGCTTGACCCCCGTAGACCTGTCTGTGTGATGTGTTCAGGTGTCACTGCACAACCACTTGGTTCCAGCAAGGGGTGTAAGTTGGTGGAATGGGCTCTGGGTCAGGGAATATAACAGAGACCCCAAGACCTGGTCTGTCTCCAACACCCTCTACAACCTTTCCATGCATCTGTGGAGGCCTTTAACTCTTCTTGAGACCGTTGTGGTGCTTGCCCTCTGGGTTGTAATTCCCAAGGATGTGACCCAGGATGATGGCAACAGCTCAGGCTCCGTTTCAAGACCAAACCTTACCTTTTGATCCCATCTTTCATTTTGCTAAAGCTCAAGCACTTCCTCTGGGGAAAGCTTGCAGGGGACCAGCCTAGGAAACTGAGCCAGAGAGCTGCTGGCAGCCAGGCATGTCAGCATCAGCCCTTGTCAGGTCTCACCACTGACAACAGATCTTACTGTGAAAATATTTCTGAACAGGACAGCAAAAACCAAGTCAGCAGTTAAATATTTAAATCCAGATGTGCTTATGGTCTCTAAATTCTCCCATCCGCTCTAGCTTCACTTTTTTTCCCCTTCTCATATTGCTTTTAAGACTGCAGAGAGAACAATATATTTTAGTGAAGCATCAAGTGATGGAGATTGTTAAAATATGGTCTGACAGTAGAAGGAATTACAACAATTCAAAGGCCCAGTATAGCCAGGGGAGTGCCATTGCTTATACACAATACTAAGCAGCACCTTGATCTCCTTTCTTCTGGGTTGGGGGCTTTACCTACTTAGTACTACTAATGTGAGAAAAATTAAAATGAGTTTTTAATTCATTCTGGATCTTGGCCAGTTAATTAATTTAGTTAGATGATTTTCTATTAGCCAAAAAACTTCAAAGATCCCATTTTTCTTTCCCCCCCTTGTTTTTTTTTTTTTCCTCACAAGGAAAGTAATGAGCTTCTGCTTGTAAATATATGTAAATGTTTACCTGAGCAGGATTTTGCTCAAGCTTATAAAGCGTGAGCTTTCTTTAGAATAGCTTTTCCCTGGATGATGTAATTTACTTGACTGGGTATTTTCTATCCTTGCACAACTCTGTTAGTCGATCTAAGCAGATTAACCTAAGCACCAACCTGGCACTCGCTTTGCCAAACAGTTATTCAGTGCCTTGCAGAGAAGGACTGTTATTTTGGGGAGGCAAAAGAATCCCTTCTGTGTGCCTGAGATGACTTTCAGATGGGTGTTAGTCTGTTTGTGTGTAAATAGGTCTGAAAGCTCCAAGGACTGATGGGCAAGAGGAGCCGGATACTGTATTAGCAGTTATGTAATGGGAGCAGCTCTAAGAGGAGAGAAAAATGCTGTTTTCTCCCCATTGTTACAATGACAGTCGAGAGTCAGATGATTTAAAGGGCATAGAGAAGGTTTTAAAGAGAGCATCCACAGCCCTGGTTATGTTCCCTAAATCTTCAGCCCCACAGAGTTCTTGGTATCAGAGTCTGGGTTTGTGGAGGATGGGGGAAAAAAGAGGGGGCGGGGAGAAACAAGGTTTATTTTAGCAAAAAAAATGATTCTGATACAGGGGAAGGGTGACAGACTGAGGGCTTTCAGGAAATGTTTTGTTTAAACTGAAAGCACAGAATGCGGGAAGCAGATTCAAGCCATCCCCACAGCACGCTCCAAAATGCTTCAGCATCACCCGGTCAGTCTGCCCTTAAGGGCGAGATAATTACAGCTGTGCTGTCTGAATGAGGGATTTTTTGGTTCACTGATCAAAAATTTTCCTTGAATCAACTTGACATTTGACTCCCTGGTTTTGTTAGAGTTTTGGGGAGCTCAGTATTTCCCCTCTTTTCACTTAAAATTTTTAATGTCATTCAGGCAATGTTGAAGAAAACACAATTTTTCATTAGAGCTAGGGAGATTTTAAGGTAAAAAGGCATCATGGATAATTTTGTTATCATAAAAGTACTTCCAAAATTCAACTCAGATAACTTGTTCACCCCAAAACTGCAGGCCCCTGTGGTGAAACTTCTTTCTGCATTTCTAATGAGCTCTGAACTAATACTCAATTTCTCAATATTCCTGCCTATTAAAGACATATATTTGGCACATCCAATCACATCTCCCTCTTGTGGCTACTTCTCAGGACTAAAACGACCTGCTATTTACTTGGCATTATATAGGATTATATAGGTTGTACCCCATTTTCCAGCCCTGAGCTCTGCTGATGACAGTACATGGGTGTTTGAGGGGCTACACCACCATTTCCAGACCTGTGCTTCCCAAACAAGATGTCACCAACCCCCTCTCTGAGCTTGGGGACACCAATATCAGACTGGAGGGTCCTGCCAGCCCTGCTCCAACCAGCTCATCTTTTAGACAAGCCAAGAGAGGTGTTAGGAAGGAAAATGCTTCTCTGTCTGAGTGATGGGCAGCTGAACAATTGTTTGTTTCATCACACAATCCTGATGAAACTTGGGCTTTATAAGGAGTTTTGCCCTCTCGAGCCCTTGTGGAGATTTCTCCTTAAATTACAGCATTTTGCTGCTCCCCACTTGGGTTTTACAAATAGCTGCTTTTATAAGTACATTTATCCTCCTGCTAACGGTTTCACAGCAAATGATATTTCATTTTGATGAGAAAGCTTTTGAGCTGAAGCCAAATTGCTGCAGGCAAAGCAGATTTTGTTTTCCTACAGTTTAATCAGTAGGAAATTAAGAGGCCAATATTGTGTTGCCACAGACGTGGAGGCAAGCAGCTGCCTTTGCTCGGCTGAGTTTTTCCTCTCCTGCACTCCCCGGGACACAACCAGGAGTCAAAAGCCACACTGTCTAACATAAATCCAATGGTCTCAACCCTCAGCCCGTGTAAATCAGCGTTGCTCCATCAGGAGCAGGTTTACAGCCTTTGCATCAGTCAGCAGGGACAGAGCATCCCTCACAGAATAGCCTGTGATCAGCTCTCTCATTTGTTTAAAATTCAATTTTATGTTTTAAGAGAAAATGGAAGGCGTAATACAGATTCCTGTTTGTGTCCTTGCCTCCAGGGAAGGCAGCTCCTAAGCAGCTGCTGGCAGCTGGTCAGACAGTACAAAAATCTACTGGAACTATATATATAGATATTTTCATGCTGTCTGGAAGGGTCAAGGGTTGGCTGCTCCAAGGGAAGGTGTTTCAACGCAAGCATTAATGCGACACTCTGTTTACAAGGGGGTGACTCAGCCACAGAAATATGTGCCTTTTATCACACATTTGTAACTCAGTGAAAAAACAAGTTTAGGGGACTTCAGGGTGCTTATTCCACAGCTCAAATTCTCCATCTGAAAGATGTTTATCTCACAGGTTTTAGCTAATGTCAGACAGTAGGGACTAAATGCTTTCCAAGCATATGGATTTTCTGTGGGAAATGCAATAGTTGTGTTTCTGTAAAATGGACCCCGCAGTGTGATTTAGGTGATGGCTTCCCAGTACATGCATGAAAAATGATGAGGGACCTGTAAATTCTGCAAGGATCTGTCCCCACGCAGTCTCACTTCACAGCAAAAGGCTTGCTATACATCCAGCGCCCATCCGCGGGAGCGAAAGCTCCTCGCCGGGATGCAGAGTGATTCCAGAGGAGTTTTCTGCGGTCGGCACAGAGGAATGCTGCCAGCAGCCGCCCTGCAGGGCTGGAGCGCTCGGACTTCTACCCGGGGTCATTTGAGGCTAAGAGCAGCGGGGGCCACGTTGGCTCAGGCTCCTCCTGCCCTCATCTAATCAGGATCAAACCAAAACTCATCCCAGTGCCGGGCCTGGCCCCCCTGCTTCAGCCCGGGGCGGGGGATTTCCACCCGCTTTGCCGGGTTTTTAAGGGGAGACATCTGCGAACTCCAGCTCTCCCCGGCTCTCTCGTGTTCGTGTTGGAGCAGGCTCAGCCTGGGAGACCCGACGGGCTGGAGCCGGGAGCGGGGGAGCAGCCGGGAGATGCCCGCACTGGATGACTGTGAAAAAACCCTCTTGAGAGGATGGCACCGGGCTGTGGCGCTAAGCAAAGCCAGCTGAGCTGCTTCCCACCCTAAACAGGTCCCCCCACGCCGCCAGCCATCCCCTGCACAGCATCCAGAGCCCGTGGCGGGGCTGATCCGTACATTCAACAGGGAAGGAGCATCTTCCATCCCTGCCCCGGCGTTCAGCGGCTTTCCTGGGAAGGCAGCTGCCGGTAGCTCATTGTAGCAGAGGAGGGGCGGCATGGAAAACCCTGTCACCCTTCTCAAGGTTTCCTCACGAGGAGAGTCAGCACTTTATCATATCGCTGGCGGAAACCATTTAGAAGCTCCTTAATTAGCCCGCGGTGTCAGGCAGTTCCTGTGCCGGCGGCTGGTTGGGTCTGGGTGACACCACAGGCTTCGTTTTGTCACATGGAAAAAGTTTTCGTGTAAACCACAGCAAAACCGTGTGTTCGCCTGACTACCCGGCGGGCTGGGGGCAGCGAGGGGACGTGGAGAGGGGGCACTCATGTCACACAGGATTTGTTTGTGTGACGTCCTGATAGAGAGCGACAGGCTCTGGACGAGCTGGACTTCTGTAGGTCTCACCTCTAAAGCATTCTCTGCTGCCCAGCTCCCTGTGCCACGGCTGGTGGGAGGAGGATGGGAATTCTTCTCGGAGAAAAGTTACTCAGCACCTGAAACGACCATTCCACATCCTGCCGCACAGCTCACAGCCAGTGAAGACAGTTTTCTTCTTTTTTCTCTACCTGAAGTCTCACAAAAGACTTTTTTTTGTAAGCCTTTCTACCGTGAGCTGTGCCCTGGGTACCATCACTGCAGCAGCTCCGTCTCATCCTCCTGCCTCTACCAGGGCTCCCAGCCACGGCACTGGGGGACTGAGGGTCAGATAAGGACCTCTTACCCATTTCATGCCAAAAGTAGAGGCTGAGCTAAAGCTTTTTAGACACTAATATTATTGTTTAATTAGGTAGCTAACTGAGCTGTTTACTCAGATGAGAAACCTGCTTCCCATCTGGGAAATGTACCTGCTTCCCCCAGTGTTTGGGCCAAGCCCAAGCAAAGCCAAGCTATGGCTCCCCATTTAGAAGGAGCACCAAATCCAGAGGCTCAGAGACTTCTCCTCACTACTCCCCTCCTCAGGGGTGTGCCCCCCATTCCTTATTCAGCCCCATGTGTTGCTCATCCCTCCCAAAGCTGCTGATCCTGCCTGTGGCACAGCTTCTATCTCCTCTCTCTCTCAGCCCCCAGCACATCTCTCCTCCCACCCCCCCAAAATCCTTCCCCTGGCATGAATATGCATCATGCAGCTTAGGGCTTTTCTTTAAACACAGGGGTGCCCCTGAGTGCACTCACATCTGCTGTTATGGATAGAAAAGCAGTTGTACAGATGTATGAGCATTCATGTGAATATGGTCATATATTACAGGGAATTATTTCTCCCAAAAGTGTCCAGAAAAGAGCAATCTGGGACTGCCTGTTGCTGATTTTTCTCATCTTTATCCCCAGGGGGTACTTCCTACTCCCTACAGGGGAGACTTCCACAGGCAATAACAACTGGAAATAGATTCCTGATGAAGTCTAAATTAAGAATATTTTCCTCTGCTTAGGCAGGCATTTGACAGTGTAATTCTTAAATAGATTTTATTGCTATTAAATTTAATACCCATGAAGGATTACATATCTGCTTCATTGCAAGTCTGACAGGATTAGGAGAGTGGTGTCTGCTTAGTGTTCTTAAAACATCAAACACTAACAAAGCCCTGAGCAAGAAACCTTTTCTGAGGGCTGTAAAATGCCCTGGGGAATTGCACTGTGCCAGGAAATCGGATGGAGTGCCCTTTGAGGAGCTCCACATTCCAGCTGCTGAGGCACATGGTGACAGAGACACAGCCGCTGTGCCTGCACCCAAATACTCCAAATTCTGCTCCCTGGCACTGTAAAAACACTGGCTTCAAGTCAGGCAGCTGGCTGGAGGAGCAGGAGCTCACACCCCTTCTCCAAATGCTGAGAAAGTCTGGGATTCAGGGTGAAAATTCCATTTGCAATATTCACATTGCAAGGAATTAATTGTTCAGAGTTGCATTGTTTGTAATGATCTCCCTCTTTCAAGGAGATATATATGGAAAGAAGGTCAGTGCCTCTATGGATTTGTAATGGGGATGTTAAATCCTTGTTAGAGCAGGAGGCACAGGCCAGGATGAGATGAGCCAGGCTGCCTCCAAGCTTCCTGGAATGATGAGGGATTGGCACAAGGCCCTTTTAGGGCTCTGTCTCTTTAAAATGATCCTCAGTTTCTCAAAAGAGGCTGAAAGACAATATTGTTTGCTCTAATTAATGGCCTCCCCAGCTCAGGCACCAGCCCTAGGCAAATCCACCCCAAAAATCCCCTGGAATAAACACTACCACTTTGATGATAGCTAGGAGGTGACTTGCCTTGCGTTACAGTAAATTGGCATGTGGGAAGAGCAAACCAGCCTCGCCACTTCCCAGCTCCCTCTGGAAAGCTCCTGTGCAGCCTGGGATCCTCCACCCTCCATCTCCAAGGAACTGGGACAGTGCCCTGCAAGTCAGAGCCATCCCTGACAGGCTCTGAAAGGCCCATAAGCACCATATGTATAGGTACAGGGGCAGGGAAGCCTATTTTTGGTTCAGCTGCTGTTAGGGTGACTCCAACACCTATAAAGATGGATTAGCTCTGGATATTTCCAAGCATAAGGGTTTGGCACTGGAAACCCTGGAAAAAAAGCACTTGAATTAAAGCAATGGTGGGGATTTTTTGTATCAATATTACTGTTGTGTTTTCCTTGTTACAGCTCTGGGGAAGGGAGCATGCATGGCAGGAAGGCTGGAGGCACCTTCACAGGCAGAGCTGATCTGCAGAAGGTGAATGACAGCAAACAGCAACTCCTGACAGGCACAGAGAGGATTCACCCACCTCCAGCATGATGTGATAGCCAGGAATCCCTGGAAAGCTCATTTTCTGCTACAAAGGGGGAAGAAAGAAGAGATTAGAAAAGAAAAATGACTCTAAGAGTTGCCTTCGAAACTCCAGCAGCACATTGAAACGTAATCTCCGATTACTTCTTCACCTCCAGAGCTCAGCTCAAATTCCTCCTAACTGTTTCCTTTAGATCAAAGGCACAGAAACTTGAAAAAAAATAATAATCAAAGCAGCAAACAAATCATGAAGGAAAAAGGGCTTCTTAAAGCAGTGAGTGAGCCAGGTCTCCATTTGCCTAAGGAGAACCCACAGACAGAGCCTTGCAGTTGCTTACTAAAAGATGGGGTCACATGGGAAGGCTCTCGGCTAAATCCTCTGCCCCAAAACCCACATCTAGGCTCAGGTGAGCCTGGTTTAAAGCCTTGCTTCCAAACCGAGCTGCTTGCACTGAAAAACAGCTGGGGGCACAGGAGAAAATCCAGAGTGATTGCCAGGGGCTGGGAAAGGGGTCAGGCACCTTGCCAGAGGTTCCCAGTGGCTGAACCTCACCCACAGTTACCCGGCCCCAATTAGCCTAATGGGAAATATGAGTTTTCATTAATAGACTCCAGGGTGGGAGGATGTCACTGTGTCACAGGTTTGAATCATCTGCTCAATACGAGATCACAGCATCAGTCAAGAATAAATATTTCCATCCTCATCTCAGACTTGTTGTCATCAGAGGCTGATGTGAGTGCATGAGGACCCACAGCCATCTAACATAGGATCACAGAATCGCACAATGGTTTGGATTAGAAGGGACCTTAAAGATCATCTTGTTCCAACCCTGCTGCCATGGGCAGGGACACCTCCTACTAGACCAGGTTGCTCCAAGCCCTGTCCAGTCCGGCCTGGAACACTTCTAGAGATGGGGAGTCCACAACCTCTTTGGGCAACCTGTGCCTGACCACCCTCACAGTCAAGAATTTCCTCCTAATATCTAATCTCACCCTGCTCTCTTTCAGATTTAAAGCCGTTCCCCCTTGTCCTTTCACTCCAGGTCCTTGTCTAAAGTCCCTCTCCAGCTCTCGTCAGCCCCCTTTATGCACTAGAAGGTGCAATAAGGTCTCCCCCAAACTTTCTATTCTCCAGGCTGAAAAACTCCAACCCTCTCAGCCTGTCAATATGGGGCACAGCACTTTTTTTCCTAGTGGGATGGCCTAGTGGGAAGCAGCCCTCAGAATGCGTGGGTAATTCATTACCAGCCCACAGTAATAAATGCTGCACAGCATATGCATTCCTGACGCGGGACTGATGGGTCTGGCAGCGAGCAGTGCACTCCTGGGGAGTTTCCTTTGCATTAAGTGCTTTTGACACTAATGTTGGTGCCTAAGCAAACACATTAGGATGACTAAAACACCCGGGCTGCTAGGAATCACAGGGCACACACTGGAAATGCATTGGAAGACCAGGAGTGAGAGGAAAGCAATGTGCTTTTGTTTTAAGGCTGGCCTTTGCACGGGTGTATTGGGTTCTGTGAGGTGCCTGTGGGTGAGACAACGACACTTCCTCACAACACTCCTTTGCTATTTATGAAGCAGACCTAAATATTCTGCATTAAAAAGTCACATAGGTGGATTATGCTCATGTGAAGAGTAATTGGATTTGATTGTGCTCTTTGCAGATACAGGAAGTAAACCCACAGCCTGCATTCAGTAGAATTAGTGTTGTAAGGATGGCTAAAAGGAGAATAAATTCAGCTTCATTGCCCATATTTCCCAGGGCTGCCACACAGCACTAAAGGTTTTGTTGCTCAGATCTGCAGCCCAGATATTCTCATTTGGAAGAACCTGAGATTCCAGGGATTATAAAGGATGCGTGGGAGTACTAGGCAGATCTCCATGCTGAAGATGAAAAAGACTCTCATAGAAGTACTTAATGGCCTTTGAAACAAGAATAAAGCACGCAGGATATTTTTAGCAGCCTGCCTGCATTTGCCAACACCTGCATCTGCTGATGGCAGAGGCTCCCCAGGGTCGACACTCAGCACCTCTCGTTGCCACTCTGCTCTGGACAGAGATACAAGAGAAGTGGGAAATGACATGCTTGGCTGAAACAGGGAGTGTACCCCTACTAAAGGTTCCCTGAAAAATCACCTCTGAAAGACGTCAGGGATGATGGTTCCCCTTCTGCCAACCCGTTTGTGCTTTGAAGATGCCACCCTGGAGTACTGAAGGTTGTATGGTGGAAATGTCTGTCAGAGCATGAGAAAGACCACGGTGGGACTTGTCCATCAAGACTTCACAAGCTCCCTCCTCTGCCCACCTCTTCTCTTGATTAAGGACACAGTATCTCCAACCAGATCCTCTGTTCTGGACTTCTTTCTGGAAAGCCAAGTGGTGGCTGTTGCCCCAAGACAGCAGCACTACCCAGCTATGGAAATGCTGAAGTGATGCAAGTTAAAATTTCTTTGGAACTCACACTTCAAAGCATCATAAAAATACAGAGTGGTTCAGTGTTTTGCATGTTTGCCTACCACTCCAAAGAACAGTTAGGAGCAGGTCGATAAGTGGGGCTTTGTAATTATCCTGTGTGTTTTTCCTCTCACCCCATCTGCCATTAGTTCCCTTAGAAACAGGCACACACACTGGAGTGAAGCATTTTCCCATGAAAAACTATCAACACCAGATTGTGTATGTTCTTAGGAAATTACTTGTTTTTACTTGTTTGGTTTTTTGACATTAAAAATTTGTAGAGTCTGAATTTTCCAGCAAGAGAACCTTAATCTTATTGTATAAGAATTCTCCCAAGCCAGTAATAACATTTCTGAAGGAACCAGTCATGGAAAACATGTTTCTCAGAACTGTTCTCAGGACGAGAAATTTCCCAGGCAAATCTAAAACTCAGAAAAAAAAAAAAAAAAAAAAAAAAAACAACCAACCAAAAAAAAACAAAAAGAAAAAGAAAAATTTGAAGCCAAGGGGTTTGGGATAGAGGGATGGCTGGAACTGCTGTTTAAGAGTGATAAATAGGAATTAGTAAGTTTCTGCTCCTAATAAGAAGATTTTCCTGCTTCACCAGGATGGCCAACCACTGTGGGTTAGACTATAAAGGGTCATCTCACATGGTAATAAAACTATCAGTTTATAGGAGCTGGGTCATGCAAATCCACACACCACTATTCATCAGTTTTCGAGCTCAGTGAGAAGTCCAGGATGATTTTCCTGGTTGCCCAGTTGGTGCACAGTCCCTGGAATTATTCAGTCAGGCTGGGTGGGGCTCAGAGCAACCTGGTCTAATGGAAGATGTCCCTGCCCATGGCAGGGGGTTGGAACTGGACAATCTCTTCCAACCCAACCCACTGTGGGATTTTATGACATCCAGCCCACACACAGGGTGGCTGTGCCCTGCTGTGGGGGGCACTGACACAACTCCTGTCCCCAGGACCTCCCCTTGCTTACCAAGTGTAGCTGCAGGGACAAACTCTTCACCCAGAGCCCCACACGGAAAATACATTTTGCTGACAGAGTCATATCTCTTAATTCTCCTGTTAGAAGGGGAGACATGAGTTTTGTCTCTGCTAAGGCTTGTGTGTGCAGTAAAAGCCCTTCTATCAACAGGCACCAAGGAAACGAGCTGGCTACATCCCAACTAAACCGTGCAAGATCCAATCTAACACCTCACAGCCTGCTGGATTATTGTCTGCTTGAGCTGAGGGCATTCAGCTGGAGCAGGGTCTGTGACCAGGGCTCAGGGAAGAAAGGAGTCACATCACCTCGAGCCTTCCTTTGGGTTTGCTTTTGCTTCTGCCATTGTGCTGTGCTTTGTATTCACTGGACATCCCTTCTCTCCATCAGGGCATCCTCACTCTGCACTCTGATGATCCAGAGAAACTTTGGCTGCAAAGGGAAGAGAAAAAAACCTCATACCTACCAAGGACTGTAAAGAGCATCATCAACTTGATAAATACTGTTCACTAGTAGCAGTAATGATTTATTGATTTTTTTCAGGAAACAGGTTAATTTAGAGCCATCTAACATAGATCTTTCTTTTCCCCTGTATTTATTGCTGCTGCTCAGAGTCTTTCACTGTGATCTATGGGCATGTTGCAGGGCTGAGCACTGCAATAAGCATGGCTGTCCTGGATTATTCGCTTACCAAGGAGGGTCTTTGTAACAGGAGGCCAAGGGCAATTCCAATCCCATTCTGAAAAGCCAGATTTCATTCAGGCATCCTTTGAGGAGCAGAGTTTCTCCATCATCTGAAGCTATTGCCTTAATCTAAATTATTGGTTCAATTGCTATCCATGAATTTAGTACTTAAAGGGATTAGGGCAAAAAAAGCCTTGATTTTCCTTCTGACCTTTTAACATCATCAGATGAAAGTTGGGACATCAGTAAAGGGATTTTAAGTCAATAATTGTTTTGTAGTGATGGTATGTTTGTAAGCCAAACACTATCCCTGCCCTAATCCTTGCTCCCTGTATGGAGCAGAGTCATCTGCTGTAGTCTTCTGGGTTTGGCTTCACAGCAGCCTTGCCAACAGGACAGAACTTGCAAACAAGGCAAGAGAGCAGTGATCCTAATAAAAATTGCAGAGACTAGGCTGCTCTGCTGGAGCCCCAGCAAGTTCTCTAAATGGACTGTTGCTGAAATCCTGACCTTGTTCGCTCTTGGGCTGCCCGAACTGCTGCCTACCCTGTAGCCAAGATTAATTAATTCTCATATTGATGTGTCGAGCAACTGCCATGAAACCAAAAAACAGGCAGAAAGCTGTCGGCATCCTGTAAAACTTGAGGAGGAGACAGGGAATCAACACGTAGGGATTTACTGAGCGGCGTGCCAAGCTAGCACAGCTTTAATCTCAGGTTGTGTTGCCTGGAAAGAGGCAGATCAGGTACCTCCTTCTGCACTGTTACCTTGGGCAAGAGTTAATGGATTTACACAGGCAGAAAGCAGGCACAAGTGAAAGGACAGTAGCTGAGGAAACCAGATCCTTATTCCTTTGATGTCTCTTCTCTTACACCAGGTAGGAAGCTGAACAGAGAAGGCTTCCTTTGGCAGACAGGTTTAGTTACAGCGATGGGCTGTAGGTTAAGATTTCCTCCCTGGCCCTGTGTTGGCTTCCAGTTTTGTCACTTCACACAGTTGCAGAGACGTTGCTGGAGTCAGAACAACTATTTTTGAGTGGTGTGGTTCTCATGGAGGAGATAGAGGGGAAAGCAGAGCAGCTGTGCAAGAAACAGCAAGGCTGGGAGGAGCTCCTGTGGCAGGAGCCTCTCACCCCCATCCCCTCAAAGAAGAACATCCATGGGGGTTGTGCAGCCCTTGGCTATGCTGGGGTCGGGGTTGGTTGCTCGAGCCACAGTGAGGTTGTGACAAGGACCCACAGGCTGCCCACAAGGCCAACTCCAATTCCTTCTTTCTGCTTTTGCAAGTCTGTTCTCTGCCTGCTTGGGAGGGAACCAGCTCTTGCAACATCTCTGCACTTCCCAGCACAATGAGCCCCTGTCAGGAGCCTTCACTTGCTCCGGTACCAAAGCACAGGGAAACCACAGACAAGAACCGTGGTGTTGCAACACCATTGTGCTGTCACAAGTCATCTCAGCTAAAAATAAACTGCTGCTAAATAACCTTCCTACCCACTTTCACCAAATGCCATAAGGAGCACTAACTCAGGGCACAAATAGCTTGAAAAACTATGAGGAGTTTCATTTTTTGCCTCTCTTCTGCGGGTAAGTCCCCCCAAACCCTGTCCTGATTCTCTATCCTGATCAAGTACCCTGGAGCACCTGTGGCTTCTCCACAAGCTCTCCAACGTGCAGATTTTTTTCCCTGCTCTCCTCACTTCAGGGTTCTCATGGAGCCCCAGGAGGTCAAATCCCCACGTGGGGACAGCAACAACCCTCACCTTTGCTTTAAGCTGAGTTGAAGTGCCGTGTGAGCTCTGGTTCTTAGCTCACCAGTTCATGTTTCATGGTGATATGCAAGCTTTGCAGGGAGCAGGGAACCAGCCTTGCAGAAAGCCGGCAACAAAGCCCAGCGAGCTCTTTTGTCTGAGCCAGGACTGCTCCGGCTTCTGCTGGTACTGGCAGTGGTGAAAAGCCAGGGCAGCTTCCTCAGCTGATCTTGCTCCAGTCTTAGCAGGTTATCTGAAGTTCAGCTCTGCCCCCTGCCCCTGTGTGAGCATGTTGTGTGGTACCTGCCCCGAATCACAGCCACACATCTTCCTGTTGCTCCAAAAGCTGTGCTAGGCAGGGTCCTGTCAGCTCCTCACCTTTTAAAATGGGCTGGAGAGAGTGAAACTGTCCCATGATGATGCTGAGGACACTTTTGCCGAGCGGCTCTGTGTGCATCAGATCCAGTCCCACTGCAGCAGCTGTTTCTGTGACCAAGACAACAGCTCTCAGTTTCAGAGTGTGTCTCACGCAAGATTTTCCTTCCCACACACTTTCTTTCCAGTATTTTCCAGCTCGGTGAGAAAGTTGAAAACCCTGAAAACACAAAGCTGGATCTTTTCCTCCTCCCTCTCTCCAAAATGCAGAGGTGGGCTGCAGCCCCACAACACCCACCAGCCTCTCCCACTGGGCTCAGTGGGAAGCCTTCGGTACCTCCTCAGTCCTGCCATCCTACAGACCTGTGTAAGACACCAGGATGTGGTCTGGAAAATTCTGGGATTTCACCAATCTAAAATTGGTGAGGGGGACAGCACAGCCCCTGCACCAACCCCAGCTCCAGCACCTCCCCATGAACCCCATCAATGGCAGCAGAGACCCCATTACCTCTCACTCTGGCTGTTTTGTTTCAAAACAGTCACATGCTTAACCCACCGAGCCATGCCCAGGAGGAAATTCCCCACCTTTTATCCTCCTGCATTGCCTTTTGGCCTTTTAAGAAGACTTGGACTAAGTAAGGGGACAGGACACAGAGCTGGAGGGCAGGTCAGGCTGCCTTCCCACACTGCCCAGGCACAGGCAGTCCTGCTCCATGGAGAGGTGACATTCAGTCCTCACCTGGACCATGTGGTGGCTGTCCTGTCCTCAAAGCTGGCTGCAGAATTACGGCCTGGCTTGTGCTGATGGGTCATGTAGAGAGCTGGAAAAGAAAATGCCTCTGGCTCCTCATCTGCCCTCGTACAGCATGTCCCTGTTACCAGCACAGAGCAGCAGTGGGACATGCAGTGGTGGGAGATGCAATGGTGGGAGATGCCTGGGGTTCAGCACAGGCACCCAGGAAGACTTACACAATGTGCCCAGTTTCAAACAGGACCAAGTCATGGAAAGGTTTTGATTCAGAGATATAAAACTACTTCCAACTTAGAGCAAACACATCTTCAATGCTCCTTCATCCAAGGGTTACATTTTTAGCCTGGCTCATGATACCTCACTGGGACACTGCTGAGTGAGGGCAGAGTGTTTTCTAGTGCACAGATCTCTGATGCAGGGCTTTGGGGCTGCCAGTGGGATCATTTGCTGCTTTGCCAGAAGAGTTCATCACCAGAGCCCCTCTCAGAATTGCTTAGCAGGGAGTAGCATCTTGCTGAGGAGTGTGGGGTGCCAGAGTGGGGCCAGACCACCTCTAAACACTGCTCTGACCCAAATCCTAGTTGGAGCAGGCACAAGCATGAGCTGAGCCCACGTTAAACAAACAAAATGAAGTTTTGACTGGAGCCTGGTGAGTGGCAAGCACAGGACACACTCCAGCTCCTTGTAACAAACCATTTCAGCTTCAATCCCATGGAAAGGCTTGTGCTCACAGAAATTGCTGAAAAGCCCTAGGCACAGAAATCTCTGGGCAGATCAATGTGATCAGCATGGAATCATAGAATGGAAGAGACTTTAAACATCATCTTGTTCCAACCCTGCTGCCAAGGTCAGGGACACCTTCCACTATCCCAGGTTGCTCCAAGCTCCATCCAAGCTGGCCTGGAACACTGCCAGGGATGGGGCAGCCACAGCTTCTGTGGGCAGCGTGGGCCAGGGCCTCAGCAGCCTCACAGCAAAGAATTTGTTCCTAATATCCAATCTAAACCTACTGTCTGTCAGCTAAAGGCTTGGGTTTCTGTATTTTTTCAATCAGCCTGATTTTCCCTGTTTCTGCATGAATGCTTAACGTTCTTCTGAAACGGCCTTTTAAAATTTTCCATTTTGAATAAAATCTGGAGGGTAAAAGAATAAAAAAGAATTTAAAAAAAAAAAAAGCTGCGTGTAGCCAAAACAGACAAAATTGCCTGTATAGTGGATTTGTGCTGAATCATTGTTATATTTGGCTCTTCCTTATGTCAATACCCCCTGTGCTTTTGAGGCTGCATTAAAAATATAAAAAAGGACCCAGACAAGGACAAGGACAGTTCTGGCCAAACTTTGGTACTGTTGAATTGGTCAAATATACAAAGCAACTGCTTTAAAGTCCAGAATCAATATTTTCACATCAGAGCGCTGCACAAAACACAAACCAGAGAAATTGGGGAGGTTTTGACAGGATTTTCTTTGGAAAGTCCTGGATGGGCTGAGGTGGCCTGGGAGGCTGGGCTGGCAATGAGTCAAGGCTGCAGGAAGCCTTTATTGGACCTTTGTGCAGGGAAAGATCCTAGTCTTTTATGGCTTTGCAGCTGTATGGGCCAAAGTGGAATTTGCTGGGCTACAACTATTTTCCACTGGATCTACTGGGAGCTGTAGCTGCTATTCCACAGGATAAATTTGGTTATGTGGTGATGTGAATTTCCTCACACGAAGAAAAACATTTCCCTGCCTGGTTTATGTGTCCTGAAATATACCAAGAAGAGGAAAGCCATGCCAGGTGGTGCAGAGCAGATAAAACCCCATGGTTTGCACCCCACATTATCCTCCTGGCTGACTGCACTGCTGAATAAATGGTGCTGCAGGGATGGCAAGTTGGGATGCTGCTGCTTGGAGAGTAAATCACTGCTTTGTGAGTGAAAGCAGCAAGGTCTGTTCATCAGATATAACTTGTTCCTATCAGGATGGAAAAGCTCAAGCCAAGGAGCTTCTCTCCACAAAAGCATAATTTGTGAAGCAATTCATGCCAGGGAGTCATTACTTTTCTGATCAAAGCGTGTTTGAGATTACCAGAGGATCTCTCCATATACAACATGTATATGCACATGAATACCATGTCTCAACTGCTGCGTAGCTCCAGGAGATGGGAAGGTGGGGCAGCAGTAAAAAAGCTGGATTCATCCAGACAGCACACAGACAGCTGGCTTCTGAGGAGGAAAGAAAGAAAGAAAGTGGTTAGAAGAGAGCAGTTAAAACAAAATGTTTAGGGTGCTGAGGCACTGGCACAGGTTCCCCACAGAAGCTGTGGATGCCTCATCCCTGGAAGTGTCCAAGGCCAGGTTGGATGGGGGTCTGAGCAACCTGAGATGTCCCTGCCCAGGGCAGGGGGTTGAAATGAAATGATCTTTAAGGTCCATTCCAACCCAAACCATTCTGTGGCTCTATGAAAACTCTAAATCAAAACAGTATCAAAAAAAGAAAGCCCTGAGATGTGAGTGGAATGCTCAGTGCTGCAGTGCTGGGCTGGGTTTGTGTTTCCCTGTCAGACATTTTCTCTTAGTAGTTCAGATTACAAATTGAGAGAAGCCTTTGAAAATAAAACTGGAGTGAACTCTAAGAGCAAAGCTCACTTGACCATGCCTTTCCAGGGTTTGCTTTTGCCTGGACACATAGGGATAGGCTCTCCAGCTGCTTCAGTCACCCTTGCCAGGGAGGGAAGACACCACTAAGACAGGGACAGAACAAATCCCTCCAGGCCACTGCTGACCACCACAAACCACTGCTGGAAATCAGCGTGCCGTGAAGGTGATCCAGAGGCTCAGGCAGTGTGAGGAAGGCAGGAGTGAGCCACAAATACACCCCCAGATACTCTCCAACAGGGCAGAGGAGCTCATCTCCCCAGCCTGTGACACCCCAGCACCTCCCATTTATGCACCCTGCATCCCGTAATTGCCTGGCTCAGAGCTTTAATCAGCCACAGCACCAACACAGGGGCGCAGGGAACTGAGGGAGGGAGCCTCACCCTGCTCAGGCTCCCTGATGGGTCTGTAGGGTATCCACCACTGTGGTGTGGGGCAGGGGGAAAAGTTGTGACCCTTCATCAGATCCAGACCCCAAAGGCAGTTTTAGGATGCTGCAGGGGTGCGACCGCAGCTCTGGAATCGTCTGCTCCACACCTTGGCATCTCAGGGCAATGGCTGTACCCACCCAGCTGGAAGCTCCCTGTGTGGTATGGCCTGGTTTAGGGCCACATCCAAAATTTGGGCATGCTCCAGCTGGGCTGGCCTGTGAACCCAACGAGGGCAGCCATGAATTGTGCCCCTGAAGACCCCATCCCTCCTGATCTACAGAGGGGAGGAAAATGAGGCAGCAAGCATGCCCAAATGCATGGTGTTAAAGCTCATTTCAGGATGGGGTGAACCTCTGGGATACTCTCACCTCACATCCCAGGCCCCAGATCACACTGGGGAGCATCCAGGATGCTGGGAGGGCCAAAATGTCCCAGGAGAGATTTAACTGGGGTGGGCAGGTACCAGAAATGTGCTGGGTGCTGCAGCTACATCCCCCTGGGTCAGTGAGGCAGAGCCCTTAGTCAGCCCTGATGCATTCCTGGGAAGGCAGTGGGGATGCTGAGCCTGTCTGGCTCACAGGGCCAGCATGGAAACCCTGGCAGCTTGGAAACAGAGCCTGGAAGTGCCCGGTGGGCCAGGAGATGAACCCTGGTGTGCCAGGAAGTGGAAGGGTGAAGTAGTAAAAGGCTCTGATAAGAAAGGCCCTGTAATCAGAACAAATACTGAGTGATTCAGCAGCAACTGACCCAGGAAGGAGTGAAGGGCACTCCTTGCAATGTTTGACTTGTTGGCTGCGATGGCGCAACAGCCTCAGACGAGGAGAAGCAGCAAAGGCAGCGAGCGGGCGGCTCCTCCTGTCACCACGGCACCTGCTTGGCTTCTGCAGCTGGGACCCCAAAAAAGCAACCTCTGGGCTTCCCTCAGCTGGAAACATGCCTCTTTCTGTGGTAGGCATGGGTCTCCATCCCACAGGGATGGCAACAGTCCTTGGTATCAGCTGCCAGGCAGGAAGGCAGCACTAACAGCCGGGTTGTTGGCTGCGTGTGCTGGTGGACAAACAGTGCCACAGCCCATATTCCTGCACCAGGGATGCTGCGAGAAACACAGCCCCCTCCCAGCCAATGCCTTGCCAAGAGGCAACTAAATGTCCCCACAGCCTGTGTTCCTTGCGACTTGAGAGCAGGTCTGCCTTTAGCCCTCATTTCCCAGTGCCAGGGTCCATCTCCACAATGTTCACACCACCTAGCTCTGAGCTTGGCAGCTGGGTTAGTGCCCAGCATGGTTATTGACTTTTTCCCCCTAAACCCCTGCAGCAGGTAGTCAGGAGAGGGCTCACTGACTCTCTTCCCATGGGATGCACTGGGAGGGGTCACACAACGTGCTCAGGCTTTGGAAAGTCAATGGTGTTTCAGGTCACTGACAGGCTGTCCATCACCACCACCAGGAATACAGGCTTGGAGTCCAGGCTGAGCATCCACCCTCAGAAATTCAGGCCTCTTGATGAGACCTAGAGCTGCAATGCAAAAAAACAAACTGGAGAATACCAACCCAGCCCTGGCACCGCCCAAAACCATGACCCGAAGTTTACTTCTGAACATCCAGGCTCTCACCTCATATCTAAACCACAGGCGTGCTTCCTGCTGGCTCTGCCCTCCCACCCCGGGCATGGCTGTTGTTCCACAATACCCAACTGGCAAAGAAGTCTTCATCTTTCCAAGCAGAGACAGATGCCAGCTGGGGGTCTCTGACATGCAGAGTTTCAGCCCTTTTTCTATCACACATGGGCCATGGCTCAGAGGAAGGCTGGTGGGACACCTCTGGTACCTGTGGAAAACTGACAAAGTTCATGGGGAAAAACAGGCAACAAGAATGGTGGTGGATCCTATGGGCAAGAGCAGGAACAACTCCCTGTGCTGAGAGCGCCTGTCCCTTTCCATGGAAAAGGAGAGCATGGCCCCACCGCTGTGCTGAGCAAGAGGAAGCACCACCCTCCCCACCAGTGACAGAGAGGTGGCCATGCCACCACCAAAGCTGGCCTTCAGACCAATGGCAACCTCTGCTCACACCACAGCAGAGACATCCTTACCCAGCTGGGCAGAGCTGCGCTTACTTACCACCTCCAAGTGCTGACTGAGCACTGGAGTGGCTCTGCAAGCTGGGAGAATGAACAACAAACAACCCCCCCACAACAAAACACAGGCTCCAACAGTGATAAAATCAACTTTTCAGAGGTCACATTGATACTTTTTCCTTGGTACAATGCTGCTCCTCCCCAAACAGGGAGCTGAAACGGCACTGGAGGATCACAGGTGGGCAAAAAGACAAAAGGAGGAGGATGAATAAGATAATGCACAGATCCTGCAGGTAAGGAGCAAGGTGTGTCTCTGGGCTGGCCTCGATGAACCTGGATTTGCAAAGACTTGTCCAGTGATTGACCAACCTGCAAGTGCTGAGGTGCAGCTGAACATGACCTGCTAACGAGTCCAGATGGAAAGTCCCTCCAAGACCTGCAGTTACTGGCTAAGAATTAGGGAAAAAAACCCAGAAGATTTTCCTGCCACTGGAGAGCACAGTTCATGGGACAGAAATGCTTCCCCATCAGCATAAGTGAAATATCATTGGGGTCGGATGTGGGTTGGAGCAACCTGGTCTAGCAGAAGGTGTCCCTGCCCCTGGCAGGGGAGGTTGGAACAAGACCATCCTTAAGGTCCCTTCCAAACTAAATCACTTCATGATTCCATGAAAAAGTGAAACATTCGTCACAGGCTTCTTGCCACGGGCACTTGCTGCTAATTTAACTCTGCATCAAGATTCTGTGCTCCATCTACACAGTCCCTGGCCCTTGGGAACACAGGTAGGGAAACACCAGGGACCTGCCAAGAAAGCCAATAGCTCTGGCTGCCCCCCCTGAGCCCCACGAAGAGCTGCTGCCATGTCACAGCGCCCTGACTGCCCAGCGCTGGCTCTGGACACCACGGACACTTTCCCTGCCCACACCCCGGCCCCGGCGCTGCAAGAGCTGTGGCTCATTGCATCATCCTCACTTCACCTCCCTGGGGCAGGTCTCCATCAGCCCCAAACCTGCCATCTCTCCCACGGGGATCTTCACCAGCTGGCCCTGTGTCCCAGAAAATACCCAGTATTTCAAATTGTTTCCTGTTCCCAGGGCATGCCAAAATTAAGACCTTTTCCAGTACCTGGTGAGCAGCACCAGTTCCTGGTATTCTTCTAAGAGACAATACCAGAATCCCTGCTCCAAGCCCTCTGTGCCAGCTCCTGCCAGCTTGCAAAGACTTGCCCCAGAGGGACAGGGCTGAAGGGTTTGGAAGCGCCTGGAAAGGGCTGTTATGGACATGTACTCAGCTTTAGCCATCTCAAGCAAGAGGGTCTTACTCAGATTCCTGGGAGACCAGAAATTAAGGCCAAAATGGAGCAATTAGCCTCTGAGGAAAGGATGGAGAGGGGATGGCTTAAGGACAGTGTGGTTGTTTCTCAGCTCCAAGCCTGCCAGAGCTCAAGAAATGTTTGGACAACGCTCTCAGGCACACGGTGGGATTCTTGGGATTGTCCTGTGCAGGGCCAAAAGCTGGACTTGGATGATCCTTGTGGGTCCCTCCCAACTCAGTATATTCTATGATTCTATGAAAGTGGAGCCTGAGTGCTCCCAAGAATGCCTCAGTAACACTGTCAGAGAAAAGCTGCTTCAAAACAGTTGCTCCCCTTGGGCTGGAGAGCAACCAGTCACTGCACCCCCATTTCCATGGCCAATCCTGGCTTTCTCCTGGGCTGGAAGGCACTGGAAAGCTCCCTGTTCTCCTGCCCCCTGCAGCAGGGAGGCCTGTGGTTCTGCCACCAGCCTGGCACAGCAAAGTCCTACAAGCAGATGCAACTGCATATTAATATAAAGCCATCAGGAGCTTTTGTCCTGAGGGATCCATGATATCTGTAGAGAGGGGGCCAGTGCCAGAGCCGGCTGAGGACCTTGGGCACCCACCCGTGTCTCAGGGCGTGGGGAGGGAGGGAGTGAAGCCATTGCTGGGCACCACTGCACCACACCCACAATTTTTTCAGCCCTTCCTTTGTGAGCTTTTCTATTTTTGACCTGCCTAATCGCATAAGCTGCTTTCCAGAGCAACTACAGCATTTTCAGCTTTTATTGACTTCCTCTGAAAACATGACTGAGGATTGCCAGGAGGGAGATGCCAGAGCCACGCTCACTTTGACATGGTTTATTCACCTGGATAGTTCGTGGGCTTCAAATAATGCCAGGCAGGCAGTTGGGCAAGTGAAGGGCTGGCAGTGCCCAGCTGGCATCTTGAGACTCAGAAGCAAAATATATGATTAAAGCAAGAGCTGTGTGCTTACAGCTCTGTCCACACAGCAGAGACTGAACTGGAAAGCCAAATCACCCTCGACTTCACCATAAACAGTGGGTGTTGGGTTTTAAGGAGCATCTCACCGTGACCTCAATGGCCCATTTCATGCGTGGTGCATGGAAGGGAGCCCAAAGGTGAAAAGGCTTAATTAGTAATACTTCAAGCTGATTACCATGGCCCATATATAGGGTGACCTGCATCTACTATCACTTAGCATGGTAATGACTAAGTACAGTATGTGGTTTAAATATCTCCCTAACGCTAAAGCTAAACGCATCTATAGCCCTAACCCTCTAATTGACTGATTCTAAATATGATAGATTAGCTTTCCATCTCATTATATGTATCTAATCAGGGGATGAGGGCTCCTATACCCTTGGTTTTTCATCTCTACTGTCCTACAACAGCAATTAAAAGAAAATTACTTCTCTGTTCAGGTTTGTTGCAGGCTTATCTCGTACCCTATCTCAGGAAGATGCTGGATTTAGTTTATGATGGTCATAAAAACAAGCTGCAGAACTCTGCTTTCTATCGTGGTGGACACCAAGATTTAGAAGCTTAGATGTTGCCTGTGTGACCTTTTCCTGATGACCCTAAATCAGCACAGGGCTCCTGCTGCCTGTGGTCATCACTCCATAAACAACTGGCTCAGGGCAGCAGTGCCCAGTGGGAAAGGCTGGGAGCAAGGAGCAGGGGAGGTCTAGCCACCACCAGCAGCTTAGGCTTCAATCACCCTTTCTCAACTAGAATGCTCATTATTGTCTAAATGAGGGCGGTCCTGTGCAGGGCCAGGAGTTGGACTCAGTGATCCTTGTGGGTCCCTCCAACTCAGGATATTCTAGGATATTCTGATTCCAATCCCAGGTGCCTTTTCCTGCATTGCTCAAGCCCAAGGTCCTGCACACCAGGTAGGCTCCAGTGCTCCAGGAGCTGCTCACCGTGGCCCCAGCCTGAGTGCACAGGTGGGTGGAGGACTAAGGCAAAGACCCCGAGTGACCTCAAGTGCCTCTTCCAGCCCAGCTGAGCACTAATAAGCTTTCTGCATTACGGCTTTCACTCCAGGCCTGGGTAGCTCCAGGCAACTCCTTGCTCACGCCTTGTCTCTGCCTAGGAACCAGTCTCCAAGGCAGGATACCGTGGGCCACGTGCCTGGTGTGGAACTCCAGGTGCTCCAAACCCATTTCTTAGGGCTCAGGAGTCCCCAAGATACACTCATGTTCCACCAAAACTGTGAGACACCTACATAAGGTCACCCTGAAAATCTGGCCACCACCACCAGGCTCCCTGGCACCTCCCTCTGACCCAGGAGACAAGTTACCTCTTGCTAAGAGGAGAGAGCATTCATCCATCCCTTCACCCCTTCTTCCCAGGCCTGGCCAAATAGGAGGGAAGAGGAGGTTGATGGCTCTTTGCCCAAGATGCTCTCAGAGGAACTGAGGACCACCCACCTCTAACAATTGTTAGGCCGTGGGTGCTTTGTTTCCCTCATGTTTAACCCAATACAGAGGCCACGGAGCCAACAGAAAGGCTGTACACCTTTCCACTCACGCTGGCTGCTCCAGACTATGTGTAGGCACAGAGTAATTGACCACGGGGATATGAACCATGTTATAATTTTGTCATTTTCCACTCAGGCATCCTGGGCACTGATTGCAGCTTGGGGATTTTCCATGTCAGACAAATTACCAGACTCCACCAAAATAGCTGAGAGACAGCCCCATTTTGGGTTACAACATCTTCACCAGATGGGCACAGGCAGAACTCCCCTCTGTGTGTGCAGGAGACTCGGGGCTATGGTAAATTGGTGCACTGGAAGGAAAATTAAAGGAGTCAGGGTAACAGATGAGAGAAGATACCCCAAACGGGCAGAGGAAACTCTTGCTCATTGTAAGCAGAAACAAAAGAGCCTTCGGTTGCCAGGGTGTAATTTAGACACAGCTTCCATGTGGTAATTTCCATGGGTCTGCAAGGAGCCCTGGTGAAACTTGGGGATGAAGGTTCCCACAAGTGGAGAGATTCTGTTAAAGTCCAGGCCTAGCTGAGCATGCTTAAAGGTCACACTTGCCTTTTTTCCTCCAGTTAAAATTGGGTTTTAAGCTACTGAGATTAGCATTTGAAAGGGAACATTCTCCTGTGACATAGGACTCACTTGACCCTTTTCCTCAGGCAGCTGGAGGCAGGTTTTCCCCACTGTCCAGGGAAGTGACAGAAGCACTGAGATGAACAAAACCTCCACCCAGCCTTCCCCTTGGAGAAAGGGTTGGTGATGAGTGAGAATAAAGGGCCCGAGAAGAGGCAAGCAGAAAGGCTGCCCCAAGGAGTGCAACATGTCCAGATATGTCTGTCAGATAACAATACCTCAGCTCAAGCCCTTCACAGTTTAAAAATAATGATGACTCAGCTCCAGGTGAAATACTCCCCTGTAATGCTGCCCTCCTGCCTCAGTCAGGTTTGAGGTACCGATGGTGCTGCCTTTGCTTCAAAGTGGGGAGACAGCAACATCCCAGAAGCTGGAGGAGACATGGCCCAGAGTAATTTGCAAACCTAACAACCCTGTTTGTGGGGTAAACAGAACTGTGACAGTGTGTCTCAGTTCTGAAGAAAACTGTGGTTAGCACCAATCTCTAACAAAGCTCTTGACACCCTGTTTCTTCCAGACAGCATTTGGGAAAAGAAAGCCAGACTTTTGTGCAGGAGGCATCCCTGGGCAGCAGACAGGCCTCTAATAACTGGGAGGTCTGGAACTGCTTCCTGTCTAGGTCTAGCAGTAGATAAGACAAAGATACATGAAATTGCCTCTCACTCCCAGCTGAACTACAGCACACCTTGGCCAGTCTCCAAAAAGGGCTCATTAACAACTCCTGCAACGTTCTTCTCCTGGCAGATGTGGAGGTTATAGTGGTGGTGTTGAAGTTGCAGTGGTTTGAAGATCTGGAGATCCTGTTCCTGGAATCAAGTGAGGTTCCATTTAAGAAGAAATGCAGTTTTAGTCATCTCTGTTGTAGAATAACTGAGGCCCTGACCCCAGTCCACATTAAATGGTTGGAAATGAGAAACCAGGTGATGAATAAACCCCTCATTTGAAGGAGGGGGAAGGAGGCACTGGAGGAACTGAGTCACCAGTTTTGAGCAATCCTGAACTCACTGCTAAAGTCTCTCAACTCCACTTTTCTAAGACCTGCTGCCAACAACAGCTCTGGGAGCTCAGAGCTGGAGCAGAACGGACACCACGGACAAGTCAGAACTGTTTCAGGGCTAAAACCTTCACACTGACACGTTACCTGGGGGAGCCCATACAGGGAAGGCTTTGTCTTTGTCTTACCCAAGCTCATTCTAAGCTTCCTTCTTTGGATGAAAGGGTTTGGGGATGTTCCTTTGCAATTCTGCCTGGCAGCCTTTTGCACGACACAAACTCCCCCATCCCTGAGACCTGTGGTCCCCAAGTTTCCTGGATCAAACTTCCCTCATGGAGGATCTTCCCCAGCGTGGATGGGGCAGAAATGATGATGATTCTTGCATGCCTTTGCTGCCTGCAAGTGGCCTGAGGCACTTCTAAAATACAGTGCATCCTGTCAGTGACAACCCAGAGCTGTGACCCCATTTCATGAAGACACTGCCCTGTCTCCTCTCTTTTTTAGCTTCTATTAAAGGCCTGAGAGGGGAGACAGCCTGGCCTTCTCCCTCAGCTGCCAGTCATGTATATGGACATCACTGGGACACTGGCTGTACCCAAGTTCCCATGAGAAGATGCCAAGGTTGCCAAATGCCAACAGCACTCCCTTTCCTCCATGCTTTTTGACCTCCTGCTCTTCCTTCAGGCCTGGCTCCATAAGCAGGACACCTCCAACCCATGGCAGCCTGAGGGATGATGCCGAGTGCTGTGCCCAGGGGAAGGCAGGACGGGCAGTGTGGGATGCAGAAGGTGCCAGGCTTGTGCAAGGGCTGATGCACGAGTTCAGAAATGCTGCTGGACAAGCCCTTCACACAGTGACTACACAACACATAAATGCCTTCCCCAGCCTTCCTCTCTTCTCCTTCCTCACTCCTGTGCCTTCTGCATGCCCTGCTCTGTGGGTTTGGAGACAAGGAGGCAAGCGTCCACACTGTGGTGACTGTACATAAACAACAGGAAGAGATGGAAAAATACATAAACCCCACGCCTGCTCAGTTTTATCACCCACCTCTTGGTGTTTGGCATCTTTCTCCATGCTCCAATGCCTGGCTTCACATCAATTCACAGACCTCAGCTTTCATCTAAAAAAATTATAATTGCACGACATTCCAGCTCCTATTGATGTGGAAAAGTGCAAGTCAGGATCCAAAATATTCATTATACAGACGTTTAAAAAAAAAAAAAAAGGAAGAGAAAGAAAAAAAGCAAGAAAAGGACTTTGACATTTATTATTTTGGAAAGCTCTTGATTCCTGAGTTAGCTGCAATTTTCAGACAACCTGACTCAGCATTTCTGAATGCTTTGGTTTGGCAGCCTTGTATATATTTAGTAATACAAACCCTGACTTGCAGCTTACAATGAGAATCCTAATGGCATGATAAGACAGATTTTCATCTCATTCACGTCATTTCCAAATACCAGGACATTTACTTAGCGGGAAGAGTTGTAAAAGCTGTGAAATGGTCTCCCTGGGGAGGAGCAGAAACCTTCTGGCTACACGCTTGAGCAGCTGAACAAACCGAGGGAGAGCAAGCAGCAGTGAACAGCTCTTTCCTTTCTGGCCAAGGGACAGAGCAGATGATCCCAGACATGTTTTCCTCTTCACTGCTCCTGGCTCTGGGCATTGCTGATCAAGTCCACTGCCATACCACAGCCACCGGAGCCTCTCTCAAATCCAACTGGAGAAAGAGCAGCTTCTGTAGAAGGAGCATGCAGCACCAAGGGAACAACTACTGCTGAAAACCATTTAGGACTTCACAAGGAGAGGAACCTGCGCCAGTCCTTGAGAACGCATTCAAAGCATCCTCAGCCAGCAGTCAAAATTGAATTTTTTACTTTAAAATCCCTTGGGCACTGGAAGTCTGTGAGATTTTTTCCATTGCCTATCAAGCAGCAGTATTAAAAATGATGTCTTTGGCAGCACAGCCAGCATGAGTAGATGTGAGATGATTTTCATCTCTTCATCCCAAGACCATCTGCTTCTCACCCTCAACTTTCAAAGGCCTTGAAGGAGACGTAGGCCACTGAATTTTATAGCTAGATTCCATGAACCTTTTGAAAATGAAAGGATTGCACCGAACACAAATTTACAGACATCAAAGGGATCTTCTCTTTTCATGCAAGCACTAAAAGCAGTGCAAAGGGAACTAATTACAATTTGCTCAATTGCCAGTTTTCACACTGGAGTGAATATAAGCATTTTATGCTTTAAACCTTACAAACTTGTAGCAGCCAGCTTAATATACTTCTGAAGCCAGAACCAAATTAATAGACTAAAACCATCTTGCACCCACTGAGGCAAGCAATGAAGCCAAAAGAGCTGAAGGGTAGCTCCTGGAAAACTCTTGCTTTTTTTTTTGTACCCCTGCTTGCCTTTTTTTTTTCTTTAATAAATCAATATTTATTTACATATTCAATAGCAGTGTAAACACTAATCCAGCTTTTTCCAAAGCAAAGGCATTGCATAGATACTTTTTATTGAGCTGATCTTCATCCATACTGCTGACAGAGTCTCAGGGAACACAACTGATGTTGTTTGAAATGGCAGCTCCTAATAAAAAGTATGGGAGAGTTCAGGGATCTTGGCCAAATGTGGCTGACTCAAGATCTGCTGACTTGAGTGGCTGAAAGCATTACACAGACATATGAGTTCCAGGCAGGCAGTGAAGGGGAAGAGTTGCCCTAAATTAGAAATCAGGATCCAGGTGAAAATTGTGAAAATAGAGGAAATTCCTATATAGCAGAACCTTAGGTTTCCAGGTACAACCACGGATCTGTCCAGGAGTTTGCACCAAGGATGATGGAAGGGTGGAGTGACACTGATGTCACTTAAAATCAAGGAAAAGAGAAGCTGGTGAAAACACTCCTTTTGTCATTTGATCCCTGCCCCATCAAGCCAACAAGCCCTGGGCCACAGCAGGTACTAGCTGGCCACAGTGAGAGCTTTCCTGCTCCCCAAAAAACCATCTTATATCCTCCAGAGATGTACAAGCTTTCTCGTTTGCAGTACACACAATGCAAGACACCTCCAGAGGTGACTTAATTCCCATTCTCCAAGTTTTCAGAAGACATATTGGTGGGTATTGATAAAAGTATGATATTGACACAGCAATAAAGATCTCCAAAGGTGACTACTGCACATTCTTCATGCTGTCAGTAATGTAAATACTCAAATCCTGGGGCCATGGAAATGGCATCACATTTTGATGCTGAAGGCAACACTGTGGCAGTAGCTTCTCCAGCAGGAACAATTCCATAGGGTCTCCAGAGTCCCAAAGAATAACACAACCAATGAAACCCTGGGATGATGCCACCGTGCTGGCAAAAAAGGGTGCACCACTTACTGTTCTCCAGCACTGACCTCCAGGGAAGGAGAGGCTGCTCACAATCCTTGACAGTGGGGGAGTCAAAAAGCCACCAACATCAAGTTCACAGACAGTTTTGGGGCTCCCACTTTTGGTGGCCAACTTAGCTGCACTTACCCCTTGCCAAGCAAGCACTGCTGCAGTTGTAATCCGAGGAAAACTGAGTGGGAATTGGAGTGAGGAATTGCCTTGGGTCATGTCTGCACCAGTCAGGTGAACACCCCGCGTCATTCACATGCAAACAAGGTGCCACAGTGGCCCCTCATGCAGATGAATCCATCCCTCTACTGTTTCTTCCTATGCGGGAAAGGAACTCAAGCCAGCCTGCACAACTGGTTCTTGGATCATTTTTTCTGGAAATCTGCCCTTTTTCTCCCACTTATACAACAGAACCTTTCTTCCTCTCTTGCCCCATTTTGGAGGAGCTGGGTATCTACAGACCAGCAAAGGGATGAGCTGCAACATGGCCAGAAGGTACCCATGGAAGGGAGACCAAAGGATGAAGCTGTGCTTACTGGAAGGGGAGACACAGGAAAGAAAGAGGGAGAACTGATGTAACACACAAGCACAAAGGCAAGAGGAGTCCAAGCGTGACTGAGCTTCTGCCCCATTTGTCCGACAGTTCAGCGATGCTTTAGAGGTAGAAGTGACTCAGCCAAGTAGAGAGGACTGGAGTGGGAAGGAGTAATTCTTGCAAGTAGATCTCACCTTTGATTTCATATTTCTAACTTGGGTCTCTAACTTGGAGAAGCTGAGCACGTACAGACCAGGGGGTCTGTGCTGTTAGGAGGGTCGTGCCTGTGCAACTTCCATGCCAAAGGCTCCTGCTCCCCTACACAACCCCCACAGCTGCAGTGGGACAAGGTCTGTGCAGAGTTGTCCCTCTCTGCTACACCTCACCCTTCTTTCAAGTTAAAGCCTTTGGGGAGCCCTATACAAACATCATCAGTTTTGCAAGAGGGAAAAAATCCTTTTCCTTCCCCAGCAATTCATATCTGCCCAAGGAAGAGGCTATAAACCTGTCATCCAGCTTCAAGCCCAGCAAGGAGGCCAAAGGTGTGCCAAGGAGCTACAGAAAAATCATCCAGCTTCCAGGAGAGCAGGGAAAGCACAGAACCATCTCCCAGAGTATCTGGGTTCTAAAACCTGCACTGAAAAATCATCTCAGTCTGCCTGTGGCAGAAGCTTGAGGACGCAACCGATAAAAAGTGCCGATAAAAAGTGATGCAACCGATAAAAAGTGAGTAATGAGCCCTTAAATCCAAACCAAACCAAGTCACTCTGTATCTTAGATAAGGTTTATCACTCTCATGGGATAAAAGTTGTCCTTTTCCGTTACTTGTTGGTTGACAACTCTGCTTGCAAGCAGCTTGCCAGCTCTGTGGGTCCCATCACAAGAACACTACGAATAATTTAAGTGCTACCACTTTGGATCAAAATTTTAATGAGGCACTAAACCCACAAAAGGGGCTCTGTGTAACATAATTAAATAGAAAGGGCCTAAATAAACAGTACAACAAGTTACATTATAGTTGAAAACAGCTGGGAGGCAAAGAAAGGAGCATTGAAGATGCATGATGTAAAAAGGCATTTCACAGAATGCAAACACTAAAACTTTTCAACACACACAAACAGTAAAACACTACGAGCACATGACTTCCCTTTGATTTGGAAGAATCTGTGCAGGGCACAGGGCATTTGTTTTTTTTTCCTTCTGCTAGTCAGCACAATGAAATATTTCACATGGGAACCCAGACAGTGTCAAAGAGAGCCATTTGTGCTTTGGAAAGAAATAAATACTGCAGGAAACAGATAAAGTCAGTAGGAACATCTGGTTCAGTCAGGCCACGGGATGTTGGATCATGTCTCCAAAAAGCTGGACACTGCTGGGACTCCTCAAAAGTCATGCAAACAATCAGCACTGTAACAAGTCTGTTAGGCTCAGGGCTGCAAGACACTTGTTTCATGCTCACGCTGACTCCTCAAATCCACTGCAAGTGGTGACATTCAGGCTGAGCCAACCAGCTCAGCATCCAATGCTCGGTCTGCACCAGCTATTTACAATATCATGTTTGTTCCACCCCTGTCAATATTTGATCCAAGAGCTGCAGAAGTCCTACAAACACAGGAAGGTTCCAATTTCACATTAAGGTAACATTGACAGTGGTGCTGCTGTATCGTGCAAGTCAGTGCACTGTTACTCCTTGAGAATGAAATTACTGGTAAACTTGGTTTTCATTTCATTTCCTCCCAGTCCTCTCAACAACCTTTCTCTGGAGCCACAGCTACTGCTGCAGTTCTGGGCTGGTGAATGAAAAGTTTCTAAATTCATCTTGGTTTATCATTGGAAGGATCCCTTCTTCAATGGGAGTCAGGATAGGCTCCTCTTTTATAAAATCTGGATCAAAGTTGCTCACGTCATCTTTGGATTTCTGTCAAATGGAACAGACAAAAGAAAGACACGTCAGAAGTATGTATCATCTGCTTGATCCTTGTTCTGCATCTGAGTGCATTGAACCATCACTTCCATAACACAGGCTGAGCTGACTGAGAGCTGCTTCTGGGCTTGGACTGGGAGCAGCTGCCCCCACAGAGCCTCTTACAGAACAAAGCCTTTTCCAGCCTCTACAGGTTTCTGACAAGGAACCCCCTCTCAGATTTCACTAACAGCAACTCTGGGGGCTTCTCTGGCCAGACATGGCAGGGCAGGGCACATAAATAAGTCCCTTCCCTCAAGTGGCAGCACAGACCCCGTGCAGTTATCAGCTGTGTTCCCAAGTGGCTGACTCCACACAGTCCCTCCTTATCTGCAGAGTGTCTCAGCTGGGTTTTGGGGAGGAGGTGGAGGACACTCCTCTTTGTGCCAGCCATTAAACTTGCACAATGCTGAATTACTGGGCCGTGGGAAGACAAATGGCTGGCCTCCAGGTGCTGGATTCCTTGCTGTGTGCCACAGAGTGGGGCTATTTAGAATGCACACACACACAAACTGGGCTTGTGGCACATTTTCATGAGACATGTTTTTCCTGCACACAGAGCAAGATATTTTATTGACATTGAGGTCAATAAAATTTATTGACACTGAAGTCCAACATTGCCTGATCCTGCCCAGCTCACGGCAGACTGAGCAGGCTCCCTCAGCCTTTGATTCAGGCAAAGGAGCAACTCAAGATTCTGCTTTTGAGCTGTCACACCTTCCCCAAGTACCTGGTCCTGCACCCAGTGGTCATGGAGCAGGACTGGGTGGACCATTGCCACTGAGAGCTTGCAGAATGACCACAGCATGAGACAAGCCATTCCAGGCAATAATTTGAAAGACAAGGAAGCCACAAAGACAGCCTAGGACAGGCTGTCCATGGAGAGCACCACTCTGCTCTCACAGAGCATCCTTAGGCCTGTGTGGCACTACTGAGGACAAGGACAGCACCGTGTCCTCTGCAGCCTCTCTGACATTTAAAAGTACTCACTGACAGTGGCCTGAGCAGGGAGCACTGTGCTGGGTGCTGAACAGACACAGAGGGACAGGGGAGAGCCAGCCCTGCTGTGAATGGGTAGGTGGAGTGAGCAGGATGAGGATTACTTACCCTGTTTTACCTTCGGGGCAAGGCAAAGGGTACTTCAGTGCCTAACCTGCTGCAGTTGCTTTTACAAATCTGCATCATTTCACAGAGCTGCCTCTGAAAATCCAGCATGGAGAGGAAAAGAGGTGGCTCACCAGGTGGCCAACCAGCAGCCAAGCCAGGGCCAGAGGCCTCAATTCCCTTCCTTCACCTCTTTCCTGTCTCACGGGAATAAATCTGCTAATAGAGCCAAAAAGAGGAAAAAAACCCCCAGGGATCCCTTCCCTCCACCCTCCTCCCCACGTACAATGCGGGGCCTGAAGGGGGGCTCCATCTGCCGCTGGTTCAGCAGGTCCCAGTCCAGCTCTTTGAAGTAGGGGTGCCGCAGGATCGCGCTCTCGCCGCCCAGCCCGGGGCTGCCCAGCCGCATCGTGGGGTTCTTTGTCATGAACTGCAAAACAGAAAGGGCTGTTTGTTCCCTCCCATCCGGCACGGCCATGGGAGAGGGACCCATTAGCAACCACACAAAAGCTTGTCCTCAGCTTTCCTGTTGAACCCAGTTGCTGGCCAGACTTCTCAAGCTCCTTGTAATGGAACCGCATGCAAGGAACTTGACTCACTCCCCAGAGGGAGAAGTCAGGGTGTATTTCTCCCTGGTCCTTTAGCATTTTGGTGAAATCCTTGATTACCACAGTAGGAAAAGAAAGTTGACTTGCATAATTTGCAACATTACAAATGTTGCCCAGTGGGTTTCGTCATTATTTGTTTCTGTATTAATTTCTCAGGAGTATGAGCTTGCTCTCAAATGCCGCCCAGCAGCCAGCCAGGCTTTGGCCTGGAGTCAGTCCTGAGCTGTGCCTTTTTCCTAAACCTCTCCCTGCTGAAGTACTGCCAGATGCCTACGCTTTCCTTCCTGTCATCTCAGGAAACACAGGGAAACGGGCAAGGCGCTGGCTTTTGGAGCACCCCGACCCTGAGCTGATGCGAGCAGACAGGTGACCATCTCCCCTCTCACTGCTGAAACACCAATAAAGGATTTAATTTTGTAACATTTTTATTCTGCAGCCAGCAAAAAGAAATCTCAAACCTAAGCCAAAGTGCCCTGCCCTGCCAGGGAGCAATGAGGAAAGCCATACATCACACAGATGGTGTGAGAGGGCCCTGGTGGGTGCCCTTTAGGTCCTGATAAAAATGATGGAGTGCTGTGGATATTCTTTAAGAGGAGGAGGAGGAGAATCGTTTCCCCAGGAAGGAAAAGAGCTGGCTGGCTTGTTAATTTAGTATTACAGTTCTTGAAAATTCAGTAATAAACAATCTTTCCCCTCGCCTCGAGTATTTCCAACTCACTGGAGAAATCAGGTTATGTTTAAACTGGGAAAATAGCTGCTTTTATTTGCCTATTGAAACAGCAGCATAAAGCAAGCTGCACTCCGGTGGAGGTGTCCAGACGATTTCCTGGAAGATGAAAGAGCATTATGTTTAGCAAACAGCTGAACCAGCCAAACCAGACAATCAGTCACTGTTTCAGGAATGGCCAAGTCTGCTGCATCTCAGAAATGGGGAAATGAAGAGACCAACTTCATTCTGACTGCAGGAGCCTTTCACAAGGTACAAACTCTCCTAGGACAAGTGGATAAAAGGTCTAGTCATTCCCCATCTAGAGAGAAGGTGGGGAGGAGAAAGATGACTGCCTGATTTATAGAATTCTCCCCAACACCCCATTCTGAGGGGGCTTCAGGGCCAAAGCAGATGGGGCATCTTTAGCTGACACCTTGCAGGACCCCAGACACTGCTGGCATCAGCACAAACCCCCCAGCTCCACCCTAACCCCCTGAGCCCTCTGAGGACCATTTTCCAGCATTCCACCCAAAACATCAGTAGAAAGAGCTGCAGAGTGCACCCAGATTTGTACGAACAGTCACCAGGACAGGAACAAAGATGAGGTGGATGTTTCAGCTGGGCTCTTCCCATTCTCCTCTGGACTCTTCAGCCCTTGGTGAGGCAGCATTTCCAGGGTCAGGCCCAAGGACAAGCACTACTTCTGTGCCTCTCAAGCCCTTCCAGCCTGTTCTCCTCCCTTTCTACCAGCAGAACTTCAACACAATTTGTTTCCCAAGAGAATGCCCCAACATTTCTGTGGGATAGCAATCCCCAGACACAGCTTGGTTTCCAAACAAGTAATGGGTCAAGCCAAAATCTCTGAGAGACCTGGCTCAGACAAGCTTTTGCAAGTCTTAAACTAGGCTTCTTTGTTTTGCAAAACAGATCAGAAACCTCCTGGCAGCCCTGTCTTTGTCTAGAAATTCATTCTTTGTCCCCATAGATGGATATCTGCACCTCACTACCTCTTATTTGCATTGCTGGAACACCTAGAAAGCTCAAACAAGACCAGAGCTCTGGTGCTGGGAGTGGTATAGACCAAAACATTCCAAAAAGACAAGAAAAAAATGGAGAAAAGATCTGGGAATACACTACATGTCTCCTGGCTCCTGCCCCACCACCACCTCCATTACACCAGCAACCTTCTGTTAAATGTGGAAAGGGAAAAAATAATCATGAAAGTAAATAAACTCTGAAAAGGACTGGCAATACACTTTGCTTGGGTCTTCATTCATGCCCAACCATATAAGACCAAAACCTGAACCCAACTGCCCATTTCCAGACCAGTTCAGAGCCCTGGGATATAAAAGTGTGTTTACATTCCTATTTGCTTGATTTATTCCATGTGATGCCAAAACTGCACCAAGCAAAGGCATCCAATGCAACAAGTCAAGAGCCAACATAAATTCATTCCTGGCTGCTTAAAACACCCTTTTTGTTAGGACCATAAGAATTAGGCAAAGACCATCCCTTAAGGTCGGCTGTTTCGAGGTCTGAGAAAGTAAAACACCATTCAAACCAAAACTGTTCAAATTCAAGCAGCCAGCTCTGGTTTGTCCATTGGATGCAGAGATTGGGAAACCTCAGCTGGGTAACTAGGCACCATCTACCCCACAATGAGTGCCTAAAGGAGGCAGGAGGAGAGTGAAGGATTCAAATTCATCCACTGCTGGAGCACACTCCCCGGTTGGCTGCTGAAACTGATGCCGGGCTTCCATAAAACCTCTCTGAATTATTCCTTGCCTCCAACAGGAATGAGCTGACCTATGCTCAGTGCTGCTGCCTCTCTGGCTCTGTAGAAACAGGGCTGTGAAGCACAAGGGGCTGCAGTGACCGCACAGCACCATAAACCACTCTGGAGAGGATTCTCTAAACCTATTTCCCAGGTACTGGAAGCACCCAGCACGGGCTAGCAGGACCTTGAAAGAAAATTACAGACCATGCACTCTAGCAAGACTATCAAGACTACATGAAGAGGCTCCCCTTCCATGGCAGTCAAATTCACACTGGTCTGCTTCAGCAAAAATGTGGCACAGGTTGCCCAGAGAATGCCTCACCCCTGGAAGAACTCAAGGTCAGGCTGGATGGGGCTCTGAGCAATGTGGCATGTGAAACACAGCCCTGTACTCTGGGTAGTGCAGCTCCAAGGCAGGTTGCTCAGCCTGTGGATGCACACACACCTCTGGACCCAGGGGCTGTGATGGAAAACCACAGGCTGGTCATGGCTGCTCCTCCCTCACATAAAATCACCTGGTGAATTTTGGAGGTGGCAGGTCTGTCACAGCCTGGTGAAGGGGGTGTGTTTGTCTTGGAAGAGGCTCCAGCCTTTATCTGGGCTGAAAAGCAGGAATGCAAATGATGACTCCAACAGAGACAGCACTGATGTTCTGCACTGGAATAGCTGCCTGCTTTGCTGTAAGAGGTAAATAAAATGACAGAATGAAATTTTTGAAGCCCGCTTCCACTAAAATGCATAGCAAAGCCTCTCAAACACTATTTGAATTCACCAGAAATTATTGCACTGACACAGAAAGGGATGAATTTTCAGTTTATGTTGCCCAGTAGGCAGGAAAACCCAAAAGACTCCAATGACCTCTCAAAGGCTCCAAAACCCATGAATCCTGCTTCCTCCCTGCCTGAGGTAGCACTGACATTTCTCTGCTGCAGCAGGGCAGCATCTGGCAGCCCCATCTTGTGCTGCCTCTGCTGTCTGACGGCACTTCCAGCAAAGCAAAGAGCTCAAGATTTCTGAAAAACTTAATTACAAGCTCAGCCTCCATCTCTGCAATGAGCATTTATAGCCCATACCCCTGTCCTGACCATGTGAGAGGCTCTTGTGCAGCAGGAGGGATAAAGTGCCCAGATTACACAGACACAGCCCTCTGCACACACAGCAAAAGGGTTTTCAGAAGTGTAGCTCCTCTTCCTCATGATCCCTGTGGCTGCACTCAGAAACAGCTGGAAAATGTCTTACAAAGTGTTGGCTGTTCCTGGCATTCCCGGGAAGGCCAGGGTTTGACACTTGCTTCACAGGTTTGATAGCGCTCAATGTCCTTCCAAGGACAACCCTCCAATGCAGGTGATGAGAGATGTTCAGCAGAAAGTTTTTAATGCAAAGATGTCATCTCCTAATGTTTAATTGAGTGTCTCTAATTTTCCACAATAACCATGAATGCAGCAGAAACCTCAGTCTCTGGCACACAGATGAAGAAATAAAGAAACACAAAGAAAAAAATTTAACAGTAACAACAAGGCAAACCAGAGATATTCCTGAGCAAAAAGAAACCCAAATCCAAGATGCCTCCCAGCAAAACCAATAGCAACACTATCAAGCTCAAACCTGAACCAAGTTGTCAAGCCCTTGATCTGTGACCACAACCAGCCATGGGAAATTATCCCATTCCCAGGGTAACGAGCCCCTTGGGAGCATCCTCAGACTGGGATCCTTTGGGCTACACCAGTTTGCTGAGCAGCAAACTGGAGCAAGGCTCTCCCTGACCTCAACTAACCCTCCCAGCAGCATCACAGCCAAAACCAGCAGCTGGCATGAGCCAAAACCATGACTTCATGAGATCATTTGAAAACCTTTACTGAGACAAAATGCAGCAAGCCATGACAAGAAATTAAAAGCTGGGGATTAGTCCACAGAGGGCCCGTGAAGCTACAAGGAGAAAATGCTGCAGTAGCAGTGCCAACCATTGGGGAAAATCTGCGTCAGCCCTGGGAGCTCAGCCTGCAGCAGGTGAGGGGATCTGTGCCGGTGCTCCCCTTCACCCACAGCTTAGACCACGCTGGGAAGGGCTCCAGGACTCCTGGTACACAGAGCAAGGCTGTAGTGGACTCTTCCAGTGCTGCTCACATGCAGCATTGCAACTTCTGTCTCACGAGGCTGAGTCTGCAAATCGGTCTAACGGCCTGGGAGTCACTGCAGGGATGTTTGCACAAACCAGCCGTTTCCTTGCATTAATTTCCTTGAATTACAAGTCACCTTTCTCAATACTGGAATCCCTGATTGGTTTTATGTAACTGACGCATGTGTATTTGCATCAGGAAAATTAATTTCATGAGTAATACCACAGATTATGTGAGATTGCATGACATTCTAGGAAAACATTAACAAGGCTCAATTTTGTCACAGAAGTACTTCAGGAAGAGAAATGCAACTTTCTGCTCAGGAAGTCCCTTCACATTGTCAACCATCTGGAAAAGGAAGAAATCATTCTTTTTTGTACTAAACAACATTTTAGACACACCAGTTCCCCCCAGGACTCTGGTGTATTTACCCTATAAGAGAAAGCTGTGCTGTGTCCCAGCAGCTCATCTTTCAAACACAAGCACTGAGCAGACAGTGAGGATATTCCCAATCATACAGGCAGGAAACAGAGACCAAGGAAAATTCATCATTTTACTTTGCCAGGAGCCCAAGGACAGCCTGTCACAGATAGGATGGCAGTACCTCAGTGTCACCTCTCACCACGTGCCTCACAGGGCCCCCTGCTCAGATTGTGGCAGTGTACTAGTCAAGTCAAACTGTTAAAGGAATGGAAGATTTCCCTGTTCATGGTTTTAAAATTCACCTATTGGTGCTTCTCCCATGTTGCTATCAAAGTAAAGAGGAGCAGCAGCAGCAGCAGCACAGGAGATTAACACCCCACAGCCTCCCCTCCAGTAATGAGGGAGAGCAGGAGATCAGGAGATACCCAAGGTGCTTCTCTTCATTAAGATTCATGAGCTAAACTAACAGGGCAGAAATTAACTGGAAAGGAAATAAGATTTCTCAAACATCCATTTGATCTCAGACAAAAGGGAATCATTATATAAATAGAGCAATTACTCTAATTAAGGCTTCCCTCCATGTATCTCTAGACTGAATGCTGTAGTTGCTGAAAACAGTTTGGCTGCCTATTATGTAAGGCAAACAAACCCACGGTCTGAGGTGCCATTAGCCCTCAAACAAAGGAGAAGAAAGATGGTTCTATGGCTCTGTCTGTTAATGCCTGTAGTATTTTTAATGACTGGAAGCCAGGAATTTATTTTTTTTTAATAAAATGCTGTTCATTTTGAGTCAGAATTGTCTTTCACTGATGGGCAAAGCTTCCATCAGCCTCCACCCCAGTCCGGCCAGGTGATGCTCACAAAGATGCCTCATTTCCCCATGCAAGAGCAATCCAGGGCTTAGACAGAGGAGTGGGTTACAGGGGGTGAGGGAGGCAGCACAGCCCAGTTTCACTAAATGCTGTGGTCAGAGAGCCGTCCCATGAAGTCCCTGTACTTAGGGCAGCTCAGCCAGTGCCTGGTTGTGGGTGTGAGCCATGCACTTGGAAGCTGGAATCCTCTTGGCCTTCCCTGAGCACTGTGCTGCTGAGAGCAGCACTGGAGTCACCGTGGCACCTCTGTTTCACTCTGGGGATTTGTTCTGACTGCAGCCATCAGAGGCCATATGGTGTTTCTGCTCCTCTCTTGCACACAGAAGCATCAATTGCTGAAAGCCCTGATTCCTACCAGTGCAGTTTATCATGGTGCTGAGCCAAGATGTGACCCCACAGTCCTGTGGTCAGTCCTGGCTACACAAAACTGGGAGCAGGTGAAATCCCTCAGTGCAGAGAAGGTCCAGCAAGCACAGTGCCAGGGTTCAGAAGTACAAGACTGCCCTGAAAGCATTTTAAGGAGGGGGAAGAGGAGGAAAAGAGAGTGTGAAATATGTGTTATCTCCTTTTCCAGATAAAAAGGGGAAGGGAGGTAAAAATAAGTCTTTAGACCAGCTCCCTAAAAGCCAGAAGACTGCAACAATAAGCCTGACAGTCACATGTCCAGTGTGCCAGCCCCAGGCAAGAAGGACAAAATGTCAGTGCAGTGGGCATTAAGCAGATAAATTTGATCTCGCTTTCCCCTGGTGCAGAAACGGCCGCTCGATGCTGCCCAGACAGAGCTCGAGGGAACAAGAAGGATTAACTGGATTGCAAACAGTGCTGAGCAAGAGAATAGCAAAATAAACCAAGGTGGACAGACTAGCAAAATAAACCCAGGTGGACAGAGCAACTCCCATGTGGGACAGACACATCTGGCTCCAAATCTCCCAGTGGTGTAAACTGATGAGACTTTGCTGACTACCACAAAGAAATGCTGTCTGAATAGCTACAAACTTCCTTGCTGTGCTAAAATTTACCTGTTTCCTTGCCTCTCCCCACTCACCAGCAACTAACTCATCAACACTAATGTAGAATAAAAAGTATCTATCAAGTGCATTGGCCCTTGAGGATAACTAGTGATTTTTGATGCTTCTGCTTTTGGTACTCCTGTAATAAGCAATAATAAGCAGAAATTAACTTTAGTCTTTAGATATATGGAATATTTGACACAGGTTTTAGTCAGGATGACACCCCAGAAAGCTGTGCTTTCAGGACTGAGGAGTTGTCCCCAGTTCCCACATGGGTCACCAGCTGCAGGAGCTGCTCAGACAGTATCAAAATCCTGCTGCTGGTTTTCAATTACCACAGTCAGGCTATAGGTACAACATGAGGATATGCAGATCCATTACTAAATCAATACATCAATCAGAGTAGCACAAACATGAAGAAAGAATGAGCATCACACTTACTAACAGACTGGGAGTGTGATCCTGCTCTTGTTTTAAGCAGGAGTAAAATCTCCCTTGGGTTACAGGGGAAGACAATTAATCCTTTTCTGATAGTCCTGTCAAGAGGAGCTGGGAATCTGTTACACAACCCTGGGTGGTCTATTTACATAGGGTCAAGTACAAAGGCAACTAAAGTGCCCTGGACAAACCTGTAGAGGCCAATTCAGAAAAAAAAAAATACATCAAAGGAGCTTTTTTTTGTAGTCCTGGTTGTATTTCAATTCTTTTCATTTTAAAGTTCCTGAAAAGACACAGCATGTCATAAAGTTCAAAGTTGGAGGGACAAGTAAGACCTAAAGCCCTGAACAGCTCAGTCAGTCAGAGTTTTGTTACCTCTATCACAGTGTGAAGACCTCCCAGTTAGATGGACTGGCCCCCTCTGCCAGTGGCTGCACAGCCAGAGCTGGCCTCATCATCCAGCAATCATTCCCAAATGCAGGATGGACACCCAGGTTCTTAAATGAATCCTTGGGCTTTTCCCCAAGACTGGATTTTAATGGACCTCACCAAACCCCTTTTGTGGGTCTGTTATATCAGTGTAGCTGTGGCAGAGCTGAGGAAGGAGCCTGCACCACAAGTCTTAGGCTTGGACATGGGAATCACTCCCTCCTGAGCACCAGGGAGCAAGGAGGAAAAAAAGACAGGGAAGACAATGCTGGCACAAGGAATAAACCTTCATTTTCCCCCATCCCTGGCAGGAAAGAGGAGGATGACTCACAACGTTACAATAGGCTGGTTTAGGAGCTTTTTCTGAAGTAAATCTGAGCTTGCACACTGCAGACTTCAACGAGAAGCTAATTTCAGCCTGTTGGAAAGGGAATGGTGGAAGACCTAATGACTACTTCAGGATGAATTTGGCCTTGGCAAGCTCTATACAGATGTCTGTAGTTTTCTTTCAGAGTGAATTATTCAGAAGCATGGGACTATCACTGTGGGGAAGAGAAGCACTTGAGAAAGAGGTGTGATCAATCAACAGAAGAGATTAAAATCACTGGGGAAAGCCGTTTGCTGTTTGAGAATTAGAAGGGAAAAAATAAGAGCAGGTTACAGATATGGATGTGCAAGCTCAGGCAGAAGAGGTAAGAAGGCCACCTGTGGTGGGGCACAGCCCTGTCACCTCACCACGGTGTGTGTTTATGGCAGAAACTGTCTAGGCAAAAGATCATTTAAAACTGCAGAACTCCTCCCCAGCTGGGAAACAACAGGCTCCAAAGTCCTGCTTTTGCAGCAGTGGCTGTGGAGCCAACCAGGAAATGCAAGATGAAAGCATTTCTGAAAAATAAAATTAAGGAAAAATGTGTACACAGATCCAGCACGGAGCTTCACAGAGAGATTCAAATATCAGCCTCATGCTGAAAGCCAAGGCTTAATCAAATGGTGCAAGAGAATTTATGGAGACTGCCAACTCTGAAGAGATGCCAAGGAGAATAATTTACTGGCATATTTGAAGGCACTTTTAATATCTGCCTTTGTTAGCAGGCTCCTCAGCTCTGAGGATGAAGCAATGAGCTCATCCAGCTCCCTCTTTGATTTCAGTGGGTCACCATCGTGCTGTCCCTTTTCCTTTTGAACTTTGCCTAAAAAATACATCTGGTTCATTCAGAAACAAGTTCATTCTGGCTGTTCCAGCACTGAATGCGAAACAGATTATCTGCCTTTTTCTGTCACTTGGAAAGAAAGAACCTGGCCCAGATCTGCAGGATACAAGTGCAAAGGAGAGACAAGCCTTGTGCAGAGTGACACAAGGGCACCATCAGCATCTGGCTGTCTCTTTTCACTCCTTGGAGGTGCTCAGGAGAGGGCTGGGAAGCACAAACACAGGGGGTTTGGTCTAGTTTGCACAGTGGCCAAACTGACTGCCCAGGACTTAGGGAAAAGGTGAGGCATGAAGGCAGCAGAAAGCACATATGTTACAAAGCATGGTGTGCTGACGGAGGATGCAGACACCCCTGTGGTATCTGAGCTGGTGACAGCTACTTCTGACCTCCCCATATCTAGCGGTGTTAGACCCCAAGCAACTGCAGAGTATGAACAGAATAAACTTCTCCGAAGTCCAGAGGACCTCACCAGCCTGCTGATGTCAGGGGCAAGCAGCTGCAGTGAGTAGGCAGCTGGGACCATCCACACCTCTCCTGAACTCAGACATTCTTGTCAGCAGTTTGGAAACATCCTTTTCCTCTCAGCTCCTCTGTCACAGCAGACTGTTTGTTTTGATTACATGAAAAAATCTGCCTCAAAGTCTTTCTGAGGTAAAAACTACATCCCTTTGCCTCCTCTTCTCATTAAAGGCATTTTCAATTTGCCCACAGTGGTGGGGCCAGTCTGGTTCAGCTCAGAGAATTCACCATCCACAAAGCCTTTCTGAAAAGAAGGGGTCCTCACCAAGGGTTTGGGCACTCCTGGTGGCACCCTTAGGGTGGGCAGTTCACTCCTCCCCCAGCACAGCTAAGTGCTCACTTTGCTTCTCTCCCTTAGTGAGCCCTGGATGAAGTGTCCTAGGGAATTTTCTTTTGTATCTGTACATGGGCACTTCCAGTACTTAAAAGGAGCTTATAAAAAAGAGGGAGAGGGACTTTTTACACAGGCAGATAGGAACAAGGGGAACAGTTTTAAACTGAGAGGACAGATATAGACTAGATATAAGGAAGAAATTACTGACTATGGGGTGGTGAGGCACTGGCAGAGATTGCCCAGAGAAGCTGTGAATGATCCGTGGAAGTGTTCAAGGCCACGCTGGATGGGGCTTGGAGCAACCTGGTCTCGTGTCCCTGCCCATGGCAGGGGGTTGGAACTGGATGGTGTTTAAAGTCCCTTCCAACCCAAACCATTCTGTGATCTCTCCAATCTTCTTTCTTCTCAGCCCATTACAGTAAGGGCCTTCCCAGCCTGAATCTCCAAAGGTTCTGCTGGAGCTGTTATCCTGCCTCCAGCCAAACTGGACTGCCCTGTGCGCTACTCACGTGGGACATGAGAAGCTCCTCAGTATTTCTTTCTGATGACTTGGAATGATGACTTGTACTCCCCAGGGAGTCCTGGATTCAACTCACACACACAAACATAGTATTAAAATTTATCTCACTTTATCATCGCTTAGGATTCCTGAAGAATGATGGGAAAAACTTTTCACCACAAGGAAGGACAGAGGAAGTTACCCTTCAAATACAGTTTTTCCTCACCTAGTATCAGCTGCAAATCAGGGAAGAAGAAAACCATCCACGTACACATTTCCTAACTTCCACCAAACTTATTTCTATGTATGCACAGGGGTACACACAGGAAATCCCAGTGCCCTCACCTTGTGGTCTGACAGCCAGAAACAAGTCCATAAAACACAGGTCATTAGAGCAGGACCCAGCTCCTACTGACACACAGAGCACCATTATTGCAGCAGCTGAGTCTGAAGCACCACTCCCAGACAGGACAGCCCCTTGAGTTAACCTGACAGTGCAAAGGGGATTTTACACAATTCTGCAAGAACAAAGTCTCAGTGGTATCTGGAGGGGGGAAAGGAAGTCAGTGACACAAAGCAGGAGAGAGTTCACTCAACCAGACCATTTGCCTTTTGAGTCACTCCCAGGCTGCTGTTCTCTACAAAAACAAATCATCTTCAAGTTTTTCTTTTGCATCCTTGGCACTGTAGTGCTGATGCAATTTTTCTCATGCTTGCCCTCAGCCAAGCTTCCTCACTTTTCCATCCCTCTCATTCTTCACACTAATCCAGGGGCATTTGGACTCCCCAGTGCTGTTCCACCTGTGTTAAGAAAGAGCACAGTGCTGAAACCACAGCCAATCTCCTGTGCACCTTCCCCTTTTCTTGTCTGGTGTTTATTTTTCACACAAAAACCACTTGGAGGCGGATATAACCACTTCTGCCCACTCTCTTAACTCTAGTAGTGTTTTTTAAAAATGCATGTCTTTAACCAGCTGGAGGAAGAACAGGCTTTAGTCTCATTTGTGTCCCCAAAATATAAAGCTACAGGCAAAGCTGCCTAAGCCTCACTTTTGGAAGGAGCATTTCAGCTAGGCCAGAAGTGTTTCAGAGCTCTCATTAAGACTGGGGGTTAACATAAAAATGCCAAGAGACATCGTTGGCTTCAGCAAACTCAGCTGTGACAGGAGTTTGGAAATCCAGCATGCAGAAGGCAGAGCAGTATTAACAATTCCCTAGGGAGATGCTGCTTTCCAGCCCCTGCTGTTACCAGGCTCTGAGGGTGAAAACATCAAAGCTGCAATTGCTCATCCAAATTTCCAAGCCTTTGGGCCAAGCATTGCTACTTGAGATCACCAGCCCATGGAGCAGCTCAGTAGGCTTAGCCCTTCTCTCCTCATCCGAAACCACACTCGGAAAGGAAAATCCCTGCAGCTTTCCCTGGGAATTTGCTTCCCATTACACCATCGACTTCTGAGACCTGATTTTCACTGTGTCTCTCCATTCTCCCCTCAGACTAAGCTGCCTGTGAGCAAGGCAGCGTGGCTGAATTGCATCTGAGAAAGCTATGCACGAAGTGAGTGAAACACGCTGCCAAAACCCCACCCCGCTTATGGGAAACAAGAGGATTGTATTTCATTTTGCAGTTCACTCAGATGAATCCCAAAGCTTCAGGCTGCCTGGAAAGCTCCCCTCTCTGTTCCAGCACCTTTTACTGGTGACAATTAACAAATTCAGAATATTGATATGCTGTAACAAAGTAATCTCTAGCTGCACTCTCCCTGTAAGAGATCTGGTGCAGCAGTCTCTGCTCTCTGCACACTCACACTGTTTCTCCCTCACAGCTTCTCCATCATCAGACCCTGGCGACTGCTCTGTCAGCTGATGGCAAGGAGTATTTGAAGGAATTTATTTGACACACACAATTTGACATTTGACAAACCCAATAGCTCCTCTGCCATGAACTCCTTGTAACTGCATTCAGGTAGGGCGATCGAGAAATCCTTTTCCTTTAGGAATTAAAATCAAAGCAAAACTTATGTTTAGAATAAGCTGAAGTGGTCTGAATCCATTCAGCACCAATTCTCCTCTCCTGCACTTTTATTATTCCCACAAGCAAACCCATGCCCAGTTTGACTTGTTCACACAAGCAGAGGAGACCTCAGTTTGAGTCCTCTCCTCCTGACTTGAAGCATCAGTACCTGAATTCCCCAGCAACACATTCAGACAGGGCAGGGTACACAAGTGAGATGTTCAACTTTCCTCCTCTCTGGGAGTGCTGACTCCATCAAACCCTGCTGATCTGTCCTACTCCCTCCGCAGCTCTTCAGGGGAAATTTCAAGGACAAAAACAATTAGAAAGGGAAACAGATTAAAACTTTTTTTCTGCAGCACAAATACTTCTGCTTTCAATTCTATCCAAAGTCCCAGGACACTGAGGTTAGTTTTGTTTTCCTTGGTACCAGTGCTCACAAACCCTCCAGGAACACCCAGTGACGTAAACGAGGTCCTAACAACGTAGTTTTGTTATTATCAAGAAACTGCAAAGATGAACAGGGTGCAATCTTCAGAAATCGTGTGGTTTCTGATGGGGGGAAGTTGGTGAAATGCAATTACACAAAATGAAAGCAAAACAAGGCAACAGCATCTGTGAAATGAGTCCTAAAACTTACTATCCTTGTTTAAAATGAAGCTCTTCACAAAGGCAAATGGATCACGTGCTTTCTAAACCTAGATATATCTGCAGGGCATCTCTAAGCACCTAAACCTAAGTGCACCTTCCTAGCAGAAGAATTTGATTTTCATTTCAGAGCTTTGTACCATTCAAACTCAGTGAATTCTCACTAGTCTGTTCAAGGTTAGAGGCCAGAACTTTCAGTGAGGGGCTAATCCAGTTATTAAGGCTATTAAGGCCTTAGCCTGCAATACAAGAGAACCGAGGTTTAATTCCCTGATCTTCCACAGGCTTCCCTGTGCCACGTAATTACTTATAATCATTTATGTCACTGCAGTAGCATTTTCCAGAGCTCTTAGCATCATGGTTAGAAAGCACCATCACAGCATTAAATCAGAGAGCTCAACTGCATGTTTTGTTGGAGAAAAAAAAATAGCAATTAGAAGATGCTCATTTAGTCATAACTGCATCTAAGACAAATATTAGCATCAGAAGTATGTGTAAAAGAAAATCTACATATTTAGCAGATAGAAAATCTGCTGTCTTCCTTAAAATAAAGTGGTTTACCATTCTGTTATACCAACATCTAAGAATACTGACCAAACATTATCAGTGCACTGCAAATATAATACCTCAGCAGTGATAACATTTGTTATCATTCAGAATAAATCAAAGTGTGTGTGGTTTCCATATTAATCTAGGACCCCAGACAATCTCAGGACAGGATGTTTCCTTCCCATGAAAGCCAACATGCTCTAATGCCCCTAAAAACTCAGCATAAGAAAGAAATGAGCAAAGAAGGAGCTCTTCCAGTGAACAGCTCTTGGGCCCAAAAGCAGCTACTGTGAAGCTGCAGAAGTAAGACGCAAAAATCACCTCCAAGTAGCAGCCACTCAGGGAGCAGAAACACCAAGGAACTGTAAGGAAGGTCCAAGTAAGTATTTCAGTTGTTAACTTCCCACTAATTAATCACAAGACCCCTGGTGAATGCCCCCAGTTTCAGCCTTTTTCCCAGAGCAGACACAGCGTAGTGCTTCTCATGAGCAGTGCACGTGCATTTCAGAGAGGCACTGCTGCTTTCATTTGTGTGTCATCAGCAACACACAATACAGCAGACAAGCAGAGGGGCTGGAGAGGAGACTCTCTTCCAGGCAAGGAACCAGCAGTTACTGAGCTGACTGTGATTTGGAGATGCTCAGTCGCTTTCTATTTAAATTCTCAGCTCCCTCCTCAATTCTGGCCCACTTTCTCCAGTGTCCCTCATCATGTTCCTTGCCTGTTAATCACAGAAGAGGCCTTAAGCTGTTAAAATTTGGCCTCTGAACACAAGCTAGAGCAGCCTGGGTTGACTGCAGCTGGCACTGGCTGTTTCTGGGATGCCCTATCAGTGAGGAAAACTCATTTCATCAAGAGGCTAAAACACAAATCATATTTTATTACACCCTGAGATCCTGTTACGACAAGCATCTACAGGACCTCATTTTACCTCCATCTCATGATTACACAATATACCTGCAACAAATACACTCCTCTAGCACTTGTCACTGCAGAAGAGGAATTGGTACTTAAGAGGCACTTAAGAGGCCCAATCCAACCACATGAACACTGCTCCAGAAGCTGCATTGAGTCTGAAGTTCACATGTTTATCTTTTAAATATGTAGTGAGTTATTTCCAAAATCCAAGAGAGCCTCCAGCATGACAATCAATCAATTCTGAGCACAACCTGTGATTTCAAAGCTCCTCTTACTCCTCCAGGAGTGGATTTTATTGTCAGTTGATTTCTGTGGAATTTATCAGATGTGTTTTCAGCTACAGGAAGTAGTTGCTTGAGTCATATACAACAGAAACCCTTCAGCAGAAAATTTCCAGATTTTTACTACTAAAAACTCTCCTTTTCCCCTTAAATGGTCCAATCACTGACTACACCATTTCTTTGGGTCAGTGCTCCATGAGTTTCTATAAATTATTACCTTATCCAATTATTTCTTAGATCCTCTATTACTATAGTATTTACTGGTATCCAGTCTTAAATACATCTTTGTCCACAGTGCTTTTACAAGAAAAGGGAACATGCTGACCCTTCTCTTTCCAAAAGGTTCTTAGAGATATGATTTGATGAGTGCCAGGAAGAAGTCAGCAGCAGAACAGCCAAGTTAGGTCTCCCAATTCGTAGTTTAACACTCTTGTCACAGAATCACCTTTTGACTCATTACAGAAAAGCCAGGCAGTTCCAGTGCATTAGACTCACACACAGCTCAAAATCTTCAAAGCTTAATTTCTATGTCACAGGCAAAGATGTGAGGCATGTGGATAAAAGAACTCCTGGAAAAAGTCAGGGATAACACGGCAGGACAAGGACAAAGCTTTGCCAGCAACAGCTCTCCTCAAACTTTTTGCTGTACAGCCCCAGGGTTTTTCCTCCCAAACACACAAAACTCAAACCTCTGTCTTTGCATGCAGAAAGGCAGCAGTCCTGGGGGATGTTGGCATTACCAGGGAGGATTATCAGGAAGCCTTCACTTCTTGGCCATATGGTTGCTACAGATTAAACCCTGTGTTTACCTGCTGCTTCTGTTCTGGGTGATGACCACACATTGTCAATCATTAAGCAAGCAGGGGAATGCCCAGACACACAGACAGGCTCACACTCTGCTTGCCAAGCTGGCTACTAAACCCTATGAAGGCCATAACCATGCAAACACACCTAAGTGCGGCAGGATGTTTTTTCTGTTTACCCTTCAATCCAAGATAAGAAGAGGGTCAGGGTCAGGGTAACTGTGATTTCTGTGTGCCAACACCCCGGCCCTGCTCTCTTTTGCTGGAATTAGGCTGGAGAAAGCCAGGACAGAGAGCAAACAGCCAAAGGAACTCACTGCTTTGAGGATTGCCACTGCATCCTGCTGGAGCCACGTTGGGTAGACAACTTCATCATTCAGAATGGCCTCGAAGAGGTCGTCCTCGTTCTCAGCCTCGAAGGGCGCGTGGCCACACAGCATCTCGTAGAGCAGCACTCCCATGGCCCACCAGTCCACGTCGGGGCCATACAGCATCTCCTGCAGGATCTGCAGCACAGATGGGAAAGAAACACCAACCTTGAAGCTGCGTAACTGAGCAGGGCAGGAAAAAAGGATTTGGAAACATTAACGCAGAAGTTCTTGCTATGCCCTAACAGTGCTCTCTGTTAGGCTGCTATCCCGGAACATAAAGTGATCTCACTCTGGGAACCCCCAGATCAGCACAAAGGCACATCAGATGCATTAAACAAGGACTGAATTAGCTTGGCTGGGTCACCTGGGGAACAAGCTCTTAGAATGATGCTGGGGCTGAGCTGGAGGAGAAGGGGCACTCCAGCAAAACTGCCTGAGCCTCAGACGTGGCAGAGCAGCCACGTGTGTGAGCTGACCTTCCTTCCTCCTCACCCTTGGGAAGAAAACACCTACCTGGCTCCAACAGCAAGGCTTTCAGCTGGAAAGGGGAAGCAGTGTGAGTGTGGGAGAATGGTGCAAACATCAACCACAGACAGGAATTCAATTGTGTTGAAGGATGTGAAGCCCTGTCAGAACATGTGGAAGCATCTGGAGGGCAGCTGTTCCTTATAGAGGTGTTTATTAATTTTGTAGTGAGATTGGGGAATGACAGGGAGTGTGAGGAGGTAGAAAAAGGAACTGAATAACGAAGGAGAATTCAATCTCCTTCAAATCAAGCTGGAACAGCATCTGTATGTGCCTCTCAAGCTTTTTGCAGCTGTATTTCTGTTTTTCACCTCACATTTTCTAAAGAAAAATGAAAGCTTACATCAGTGCATACAGCAGCCTGAAGATTTACTCATGCTTTACTTCACAAGGGGCTGACAATACACCTAAGGAGGAAACCTTGAGCTCAGCAATCACATAAAGCATAGCCAAAGTCACTGGCTGTTCCAAAGCTAACCTACACTTTTCATATTGTGACCAAGTTCTCCTGACCAAAGAAAGGTTTCCTGTACCTCTGGAGCAATGTAGTCTGGTGTGCCACAGAAGGTGGCCGTGGTGCTGCCATCGTGAATGCCCTCCTTGCACATTCCAAAGTCTGCCAGCTTGCAGTGCCCCTCATAGTCCAGCAGCACGTTGTCCAGCTTCAAGTCCCTGCAATGAGAATCATTCAGAGTCACTGCGCGCTTGGAGCAGCCCCACACAGATGCAGGCAGCATCCCAGGCCTCAGAAGCTCAACCTGCAACCTGGACAAGCCTCATCAACATAAAAAAATAAACAAAAGTCATTCAGGAGGGTTGGTTTTTTTTTTCTGCTTCATCTCACAAAGGGGAAGGAGGAAGAAAGGAAGAAGTGTCATTCTGCTGAATGGCATTTAATGCAGGCAGGTGCTGCAGGAGTTCACCCACACGGCTTTCCAAACACACCACCAGCCTGGCTGGCAGCGCTCCTGCTCGCTTAGCTCTGGGACTCACTGGAGCAGAGGCTGCCAGAGCTGTCAGATTGCGTAAGGGTGTTATGATGCAGCAGAACGCTGCGCATGGGCCACACTCTGATTCAGCAAAGCTGCACTGGAGCAGACACTGGAGCTGGGGAGCAGAGCAAAGCCTCTGCAGAGGGGAAGCACGTTCCCTATTCTCCTGAGGTGTTGGGGCTTCAGTCCTAGATTTCCTTGTCATCAGCCTGACTGAAAAACCCCACCTGGAGCATTATCCAAGCTGAGAAGAAACGAAACTCCCGCCAACATCACACCACATGGGCAGGGGGAATCTTCAGGCAGCACGGGATGCCTCCATCATTACAGCAAAGTCTTAAAGTCCTCCCAGCTGTATTCATTCCAGCAGTGCACTAATATAAGCAGTGAACATCCCCCATAGTGCACACTGGAGTGGGGACTTCCTTGTCACTGTCACAAGAGATCTGCAGCCCAACAAGCTGCAGAGGGACACTTTTTCCAATACCTCACCTCTAACAGCCTAGGAGTTCCTCGCCAAAAGCAGAGCTGCCAAAATGACAGAGCCCTAACAAAGCTTATCAGCTTGCCTGACCTTGAGATCACCCACAGGAATAGCCTGCAGCCAGAAGCACTGTCAGGAACATGACCAGGAAGCACGGGGTCATCTGCACACTTAGGTGATGCTTGCCTAAAAATACACCAACTCAGAGCACCTCTGCTTTGCAGCTGCCACACAAGCTCCAGGCACCACTGTGGATGCAGGAGAGGAGCTCTGATGGGAGCTCTGTGCAGCACAAACAGGTCACATTCATTTTTTGAACTCTCTCAGGTGTTGGCCCAAGAGCTGCCCAGAGCCCTCACAGCCGCTCCATGACGGGAGGGTCCTTGACAGAACTATCTTCAAAGTTACTCTGATGCCCACATCAAGATCAAAAAACTAAATACATTTGAGGGTCTCAGGGTCCCTTAACGAAATCCATGCTGGATCTCAATGCATTTTGCCCTTTGGTTGGTTATCTATTTCCCTGGGAAGGGGGAGCAGTAGGGAGGGTGTAACATAGGTGGTGACATCTCCATATCAATATAAAAACCTATGGTCGAGCTGAAATCTGAATTCACCTTGATCCTGTTCATCCTTCATCTACGATCCTAAAGTGAAAATCAGGGCGTTGATGGCTCTGTTGTGCACTGGCATTTTCCACAGCCCACAGGACACAAGACAGCCCTCCCTCATTTACACTGCTGCACTGGAAAGATCAAGGACACATTGTGTAAGACAATCAGAGCCACATCCTCTCCTAAAGAGATAAAGAAAAGTATTCTTAGCCTCTTGTGAATGGATGGGAGAGCAAAGGATAGAAGTTAGGAAATTTGCCTGTGCCCCCCAGAGACAAAGCTGAACACCAGCTTCCTGAATTCCAGCTCCGGATCTTAATCACAAGATCACACATCCCCTCTTCAACTTTAAGATGGCCTGGCAATGCAAGACAGCAAAAACCTTCTGCGACACTGCTGCCCTTCCCGGCAGGCCCATGAGCTCTCCAGTGGCTGCTGAAATTTGGATGCAAGGGCAGTGTCCATGCCTGTCTCACACTGCAGTGTTTGCTCTGGGTGGGATGCTCAGGAGACACTTATTTTCTCCCTTCTGAGAATCACAAATGATGGCTGAGACATGTGGGCAAAGGCTTGTCCTGGTGTCCTGGGTTGAGGTGTATTCTATTACCATCCTCATGAGCTGTTGAAATCAGGTGGGGCAGTGTCTCCTTGCCTCCTCCCCCCAGACTATCTTTCTGTTAATGGCCCATCATTGTCCTGCTGCATGACTCAGAGATAACTCCCTCCGGACCATCTTCTGTTAACGAGCCTAATCAACACCTGGCCTCATGACTCATTACCCCATTGTGAGATGCTCCACCCAGAGGGAGGAACCAAGCATCCCATCATGGATATAACTGGGACTCTGAGCATCAAAGGGACTCCACTGGATTTCCAGAGGACAGGAGCTACACAGCCACCGCTGGATTTTCTGAGGAAGAGCAGACCCCTTCTACTACAGGATCACCACTTCAGAGGATTGCAGCCACCATTCCACCAGACTGCTACCACTACCCTGCCTAACAGGGACTCAGGTTGTATCTTGACTCTGTCAGTGTTTTCTTTTACTTTCTTTTCCTTTTCTTTAATTTCCATTAAATTGTTATTCTGACTTGGTGCCTCTCACTGGTTTGTTTTCAAACTAGCACATAATTTGGCGCCCAACGTGGGGCTAGGCTGCTGAGAAAAGTCAGAATTACAATTTTGTATTGTAGAAGCCATCTACTCACTATGGTGCTCAACATGCTTACATGGGTCTTGTACCTAGCTCTCTATATTTTTCCGCACATGGGGACCTATCTGCCGATTGTAATGCTCCTGTGTAGACCAGGGTATGGTATAAAATTTGCTTTATTAGTGTATTATGCCTACTGCATGATAACCTCCGAGACAATGAACATAATTCGGAATATATACTCAACTTTGTCTGCCTGTCCTACTTTAGGCTGCTACATCTGGGGCCTCAACAATCATACTCAGCCCCTGGGGGGAGGATTAAAGAATGTTTTTTTCCAGCCTTTCAGACCGGACACAGCAGTTTTTGAAAATATTGAGTTCCCTGTGGATGTTAAGGATGGCATAATCTTTTTGGCAGTTCTTTTCTCTTTTTTCTCCATGACCTGCACTGTGTACACTATGCTTAGGATCAGAGCTATGGCACAGCATCCTCAGGATGAGAGGAAAAAAAGGAGCCAAGCAACAAGCACAATGTCTACACCGATTGTCGCAAAGAAGAAAGGAACCAAAAGCAAAGTGACAGCATCCATCTCTACTCAGACTGTCACAGAGGAGAAAGAACCCAGACCCAAGACCACAGCGTCCATGTCCACGCAGACTGTCACAGAGGAGAAAGAACCCAGACCCAAGACCACAGCGTCCATGTCCACGCAGACTGACACAGAGGAGAAAGAACCCAGACCCAAGACCACAGCGTCCATGTCCACGCAGACTGACACAGAGGAGAAAGAACCCAGACCCAAGACCACAGCGTCCATGTCCATCCAGACTGACACAGAGGAGAAAGAACCCAGACACAAGACCACAGCGTCCATGTCCATCCAGACTGACACAGAGAAGGAAAAAACCAAAGGAGCTGTAAGCATCTCCACACAAACTGTCACTGAACCAGAACAGCCTAAACCGATTGCAGTTGCCCCCGTTCAGAAGAAGAAATCAAAAAGCAAGTCAGTCCGCATAGTGACTGACGAGGATGCAGCAGGACCTTCGCACCCAGCAGAAGAGGCAGAGCCGGAGATCATCACTCGGTCACTATCCCTGGGTGAGCTGCGTGACCTGCGGAGGGAATTCACGCGCCAGACGAACGAGTCCATCCTGACCTGGCTGCTCCGCATTTGGGACGCTGCAGCCAATGACACCATTCTGGACGGAAGTGAGGCGAGGCAGCTGGGATCTCTGTCCCGGGATGTGGTCATTGACCAGGGGATCGGGAGAACCCAAGAAACTCTCAGCCTCTGGCGGCGACTGCTTACAAGTGTCAGGGACAGGTACCTTTGTAAAGAAGACCTCCAGGTGCACCAAGGAAAATGGAGCACAATGGAACAAGGTATCCGGTGCCTGAGGGAATTGGCTGTGCTGGAGATCATTTTCTCAGAAGACGAAAGATTTCCTAAGAGCCCAGATGGTGTCCAGTGCACGTCACAGATGTGGTTGAGGTTCGCACGCCTTGGACCAGAGATATACTCCCGTTACCTGGCAACGCTGCAATGGAGGGAAGGCGAGGACAGGGTGGGCGTCCTGGTGAACAAACTGAGGATTTACGAGGACACCGTCACAGCCCCGTTTCGCACCCATGTCTCATCCGTGGAAACAAGTCTTTTGGCTGAGCAAGTCCGGAGTTTGATTGAAGAAGGCCATCAGAAATTGAAAAAGGAACTTAAGGAAGAGATTTACCAGATCTCGCCAGAACCAACAAGAGTCTCTGCCATTAGGAGCCGGCGTCCCCCAACCAGGGAGAGAGGATACACCCCACGAGGTAATCTCTGGTTTTTCCTTCAGGAACATGGAGAAGACATGAGTAAGTGGCATGGAAAACCCACCTCCTCCTTAGCAGCCAGGGTACGTGAACTAAAGAGAGGGACAAATACCACAAGAAGCGCATCTAGAGTCAACATTGCTCCGGTCTCTCGCACACAGAACTCCAGACGATACCAGAATGATAGTATGACTGATCCTCTTGAAGGGACCTCAGGAACATACTCACCGGAAGGGAGCAACATGCACCAGAACCAGGAATAGAGGGGCCCTGCCTCTAGCCAGGTAGAGGAAAGGGATAATCGGGTCTTTTGGACTGTGTGGGTCCGATGGCCTGGCACAGCTGACCCACAAAAATACACGGCTTTGGTTGACACAGGCGCTCAATGTACTCTGATGCCATCAAGGTATGTGGGAGCAGAACCCATTTCCATTTGTGGGGTGACAGGAGGATCCCAGCAGCTGACTGTACTGGAAGCTGAAGTGAGTTTAACTGGGAATGAGTGGCAGAAACACCCCATCGTGACTGGCCCGGAGGCCCCGTGCATTCTCGGCATAGACTATCTCAGAAATGGATATTTCAAGGACCCAAAAGGACATCGTTGGGCTTTTGGGATAGCTGCTGTGGAGACAGAAGATATCAGACAACTGAGTACATTGCCTGGCCTCTCAGATGACCCGTCTGCCGTGGGACTGCTAAGAGTTGAAGAACAACAGGTACCAATCGCCACAGCAACAGTACACCGTCGGCAATACCGCACAGACAGAGACTCTGTGGTTCCCGTCCATGAGATGATTCGTAAACTGGAGAGCCAAGGGGTGGTCAGCAAGGCCCATTCACCCTTCAACAGCCCTATATGGCCAGTGCGTAAGTCCAACGGGGAATGGAGACTGACAGTGGATTACCGTGGCCTGAATGAAGTCACACCACCATTGAGCGCTGCTGTGCCGGACATGTTGGAACTTCAGTACGAGCTGGAGTCCAAAGCAGCGAAGTGGTACTCCACTATTGACATTGCCAATGCCTTCTTCTCCATTCCTTTGGCAGCAGAATGCAGGCCCCAGTTTGCTTTCACTTGGAGGGGTGTGCAATACACCTGGAACCGACTGCCCCAGGGGTGGAAGCACAGTCCCACCATTTGCCATGGACTGATCCAGACTGCACTGGAAAAGGGTGAGGCCCCAGAACATCTGCAATACATCGACGACATCATCGTGTGGGGAAACACAGCAAAGGAAGTATTTGAGAAAGGAGAGAAAATCATCCAGATTCTCCTGGAAGCTGGCTTTGCCATCAAAAGGAGCAAAGTCAAGGGACCTGCCCAAGAGATCCAGTTCCTGGGAGTAAAGTGGCAAGATGGACGACGTCAGATTCCCACCGAGGTTGTCAACAAGATCACTGCGATGTCTCCACCGACCAGCAAGAAGGAAACACAAGCTTTCCTAGGCGCCATAGGTTTTTGGAGAATGCACATTCCTGAGTACAGCCAGATTGTGAGCCCTCTCTACCTGGTTACCCGCAAGAAGAACGATTTCCACTGGGGCCCTGAACAGCAGCAAGCCTTCGCCCAGATCAAACAGGAAATCGCTCATGCGGTAGCCCTTGGCCCAGTCAGGACAGGACCAGAGGTGAAGAACGTGCTCTACTCTGCAGCCGGGAGCCATGGTCTGTCCTGGAGCCTCTGGCAGAAGGTGCCTGGTGAGACTCGGGGCCGACCACTGGGATTCTGGAGCCGAAGCTACAGAGGATCTGAAGCTAACTACACTCCCACAGAGAAGGAAATCTTGGCCGCCTATGAAGGAGTCCAAGCTGCCTCAGAGGTAATCGGCACAGAGGCACAACTCCTCCTGGCACCCCGACTACCAGTGCTGGGGTGGATGTTCAAGGGAAAGGTTCCTGCCACGCATCATGCCACCGACACCACATGGAGCAAATGGATTGCTCTCATCACACAGCGTGCCCGTATTGGAAACCCGAATCGCCCTGGGATTCTGGAAATTATAACAAACTGGCCTGAAGGTGAGACTTTTGGATTATCTTCTGAAGAAGAGGAAGAGCAAGTGACTCGTGCTGAGGAAGCCCCACCATATAATGAGCTACCGGAGACTGAAAGACGTTATGCCCTCTTCACTGATGGTTCCTGCCGAATTGTAGGCACTAACAGGAAGTGGAAAGCTGCAGTATGGAGCCCCACACGGCAAGTTGCACAAGCTACCGAGGGACAAGGTGGATCGAGTCAGGTTGCAGAGCTTAAAGCCGTCCAGCTGGCTTTGGATATTGCTGAACGAGAGAAGTGGCCGAGGCTCTATCTCTACACCGACTCGTGGATGGTAGCTAATGCTCTGTGGGGATGGCTGGTTCGCTGGAGAAAAGCCAACTGGCAGCGCAGAGGGAAACCCATCTGGGCCGCTGAGATTTGGCAGGACATCGCCGCCCGAGTAGAGAAGCTGACCGTGAAGGTTCGACACGTGGATGCGCACGTACCCAAGAGTCGGGCTAATGAAGAACATCGCAACAACGAGCAGGTGGACCGAGCTGCCAAGGTGAAAGTATCACAGGTGGATCTGGACTGGCAGCACAAGGGAGAACTATTCCTAGCTCGTTGGGCCCATGATGCCTCTGGTCACCAGGGGAGAGATGCAACATACCAATGGGCCCGTGACCGAGGGGTGGACCTTACCATGGACAGCATCTCACAGGTCATCCACAGCTGTGAGACCTGTGCTGCAATCAAACAGGCCAAGCGGGTGAAGCCTCTGTGGTACGGCGGACGATGGTCAAAGTACAGGTATGGGGAAGCCTGGCAAGTTGATTACATCACCCTTCCCCAAACTCGCCAAGGCAAGCGCTACGTGTTGACCATGGTTGAAGCAACCACTGGATGGCTGGAGACCTACCCTGTGCCTCATGCTACAGCCCGGAACACCATCTTGGGCCTGGAAAAGCAAGTCCTGTGGAGACATGGCACCCCCGACAGGATCGAGTCAGACAACGGGACTCATTTTAAGAACAGCCTCATCAACACCTGGGCCAGAGAACACGGTATCGAATGGATATATCATATTCCTTATCATGCACCAGCTGCCGGAAAAGTTGAACGCTGCAATGGACTACTTAAAACCACCCTAAAGGCACTTGGTGGGGGAACCTTCAAAAATTGGGAAGCAAACTTAGCGAAGGCTACCTGGATGGTCAATACCCGAGGGTCCATCAATCGAGCTGGTCCTGCCGAGTCCGAACCCTTGCACACAGTGGATGGAGATAGAGTCCCTGTGGTACACCTGAGAGGTATTTTAGGAAAGACTGTTTGGATTAATCCTACCTCAGGCAAAGGCAAACCCATCCGTGGGATTGTCTTTGCTCAAGGACCTGGTTGCACTTGGTGGGTAATGCAAAAAGATGGGGAAACCCGTTGTGTACCACAGGGAGACCTAATCTTAGGTGAGAACGGTGTGTAGGGTTTCATTGTATATATATATATATATATGTATGTGTATTTAGAGTTTAAGAAGGTATTGATTTGGGATGATGTAGATGGTAATAGAATAAGGGGTGGATAATGTCCTGGGTTGAGGTGTATTCTATTACCATCCTCATGAGCTGTTGAAATCAGGTGGGGCAGTGTCTCCTTGCCTCCTCCCCCCAGACTATCTTTCTGTTAATGGCCCATCATTGTCCTGCTGCATGACTCAGAGATAACTCCCTCCGGACCATCTTCTGTTAACGAGCCTAATCAACACCTGGCCTCATGACTCATTACCCCATTGTGAGATGCTCCACCCAGAGGGAGGAACCAAGCATCCCATCATGGATATAACTGGGACTCTGAGCATCAAAGGGACTCCACTGGATTTCCAGAGGACAGGAGCTACACAGCCACCGCTGGATTTTCTGAGGAAGAGCAGACCCCTTCTACTACAGGATCACCACTTCAGAGGATTGCAGCCACCATTCCACCAGACTGCTACCACTACCCTGCCTAACAGGGACTCAGGTTGTATCTTGACTCTGTCAGTGTTTTCTTTTACTTTCTTTTCCTTTTCTTTAATTTCCATTAAATTGTTATTCTGACTTGGTGCCTCTCACTGGTTTGTTTTCAAACTAGCACACCTGGAAAGGCTTTAGGCAAGCACAGGGAGAGGTTTGTGCGTGGTTGCCCACGACAGCCCGTCTTCAGCAGTAGTTTACAGCCAAAGCTCCTGCTGCTCTTCCCTGTGGTTCCTGGCAGGACAAGGAAGCCCTCCAAGCATGAAGGCAGGCCTTGTTTTCAGGAATCTGCCACGATGTGGTTGAAATGCACAGTTTATTCTTGGCTCGGGTTTAAATGCAGCGAACACCTTCTCGGTCCTGGGCAGTGCTGACTTGCGGTGTGCCCCTAAAGGTACAACTGGAAGGGGAATTTTGGTGAATTCGCTTGGAGATCCCCCCAGCAAACCTCCCCCTGTTCCCTGGAACATGCACCATGTCCTGGCATGCTTTGGGACTACCTCAAAATACACCATCTGAGCCAGCAGAAACACAATCACAAATGTGGAGGAGCAGAGGCAAGAGACAGCTGTGGGGCTGGGCCAGCTCTGCTGACCACGTCACCAGGGCATGCTGCCACTTCCCAGTCTCTGCCCCACAGGACATGCTGCAGGAACCCCCAAATCCCTGCTAGCTGCACAGTGCACCATGCTCATCCCAGCTCTGAGATGGCAGGAGTTCTGCAGGTGCAAGAGTGCTGCGCTGGCTGTGTCCTCCCAGAGAGCCTCTTATCTCCGTAATTGACATTAAATTTAAACTGTCTGCCTCTCCCTGGGTAAGCATAGTTTTAACCACACAAGGCAAAGCTCCAGCCCTTGGCTTCTCCACACTGCACGTTAAACCCATTAACAGTGTCTGTTGTCTCCTCCTGACTTCTGTCCAGCAGTGTGAAACCCAACACTTGCATTTCTATTTTCACATAACCTGTAATGTGACGTTACTCTGGCTCTCACTTGCTCAGGCCCTTGTCTACGTGCAGATCATTTCAGAAGAGGACCTCCCATGACCACAGAAGGCTGCTCAATGCTCTTTGCTCAGCAAAGTGACAGGAGATGATCCCACACGTCCCTCTCGAAGCAGGTCTCGTGGGCCAGCACAGTGGCAGCCTCAGCCACTGGTTCTCCTGGAGCCTGCTCTCTCTGGCTGCCCCGTAAGATAATTCCCTGGGAAAGCTGTGGTTTGAGCATTTGTCTCAAGCCATCCCAGCAGTTGTGAGCTCTGAACTCACTGCTTGATTCTGAGAGGTCTCCCCACACACCGAACCCTGTAAGCCAGCACGGCCACATGAGAGGAAAAACACTGACAGTTCTCTGAGATTTACAAGGAGCTCTTCATTTTTGCAGCAAGGATTCCGGGAAGCTGATGAAACTGGAAGCCATCCAGCTCAGAAAGGCCAAATCTACCTCATTTCCTTAATACTTGCATTTTCCATTCAATATTTTTAGCAGTTCCATGAAGCAGTAACGGCAGAGAGGTTTTCTGAGGCTGCGTTTCTAAGGTCCGGCTGAGGTTCTGCCTTTCACTGGCAAACCTTCCCTGGAAAACAGGCTTCATCCTGACTCAGAAAAGGCTGTCTTTGTCCTCACCCTCAGCTATGGCACACTGGCTTAATGGCCTTGTTTAGTCTAGACCCAGAAGAAACGATAAAATGAGCTGGTTCAGCGTCACTCACTGGGAGAGGTGTTCTTTGCACATCTGCTGCTCGAGTTTGACATTCACAAAAAAACCCAAAATTACAACTGCAGATGATCTGGTCCTTTTCCAAAGCATCTGTCAAATGCAATTTCCCTGCACTGGGGAGTTTTGCCAGGCAACGTGTGTTATACACGTACCTGCCACTCGCTCTGACCATCCCACTCATGATGTAGAAACTGTATTTGGAAGGATGAAGTTTGGTGGGTTTTTCCCCTATTTTGGTTTTATCATCCTGTTGTGGTAAGGGCTGTACATGTAAGGATCCAGAAGAGTAAGGGTGGCAAACACTGGCTTCCTGCTTCTGTTCAAGGTTATCCCAGGTTTGCTAATCTCAAAGGTTCAGTTTAAAGCTCATTAAAGCCTGGTGTTCCCATCTCAATGCAAATCATTCAGTCATGAAAGCTGTGGGTGCCAGCCACAAAGGTAGGTGTGACTAACATAAAACTCCAGCCAAACGGTTTTCAAAAAATACACAATGAAAAACAAAATCCCCAAACCTGAAATTAGCTAAATGAGTAACTTTGGCATTTCTGAAGGGGAAAAACTTTCCCTTTAGACACTCCTTGGAAACACTTTTGGGTGAGCAAATGTGCATTCAAATCCCTTTGCAAGCAGGGATGAGATTTTAATTTTTCTCCACCTCTTCTGCTGAAGTCATTTTACTTCACAGAAATACTGCAATCTCCATCACTCTGCAGAAAAACGTGCTTCTAATGCCTGCTCTGGTAGCCAGAGCAATACCCATTTCCAACTCCTGCTCCAATGACATTGTAATTTTTTTTTTTTTTTAATGAAGCAACTTCAACAGAAGAGAATGAAAGATGTACAACCTGCAGAATAGCATAGTTGGTAAGGTACTTAAGGAAAAGGTAGTATTTTTCGAGTTGAAGGCTTTGCTCCAAATATAGTGGACAACAGATTTAAACCCATGCTTTGATTAAATAAGGAGAACAGATGGAGGTCTCAATTTTATGTAAAGCCCTAAATACTCATGTGGAGCTGATGCTGTTTCCCATTTTCCTTTGCATTCATTAGGAACATCCAAACTAAAATATTTTATTTTACTTGAAAGCAATGCTCTCTTGACTTGCAAGAAAATATTATTGCTTTAAAAAAGCCTTAACATTAATTCTGGGCCCTCAAAATGATTTTCTATCTTTCTTTCCATACTAAATTTTGGAGACTCAGTTAGGAAACACAAAGAAAATAATTATTTTCATGAATCTATTCCCATCAGCTTTGGACTAGGGACCTCCACATTTTGTCCCCAAGACTTTACACCATTTTAGGAATTAAGGTTATTTCTGTTGTATGTCTTGGGTTGTAGAGAACTTGCTTATAAATTCCTTCACAGAAAATGGTTCACATCTCCCACATTTTTTTAATAACAGCCAAACATTATTTATTTGTATGATCAAGCAAGCTTTTATAACCAGAAACTCTCATTCTCACAGCCCCAAGGAAGAGTTAAGCATGTCCTAGGCCGTGGTAAAGTGGAGTGGCAGCAGTAAATACAGGCTGAAGCTGACACCTGCAACATATTCCACCAGAGCTACGACATAAAAACCCAAGCTGAGCTGCTGGTATTTGCTTAGGCACATCTTTAGGGCAGGAGGAAACACCGAAATCACAAATGAAACACCAGGTTACTGGCCTTTGATAAAGGGAGTCATAAAGCAGAGATCAGAAGAAGATCAAGCTGCACTGAGCTGGAAAAAACCAGTTGAAATCCTGAGTTTTGCTACCAAATAAAAAGACGAGCTGGCAGTCCCTTCCAGTCTTGGAGGCTTTATTTAATTTGACTTCTGTTCAACTTTACAGGGGGAAATTAGCACAGCTGGAGCAACTCCCTGTGCTTACAGAGGGACCTTCGTGGGCACAGCACCAAGGGAAGAACCAGAGGCAGGACAGGGTTGTTCCCCAGCATAGAACCAGTGTGTAGGCATTTACACACACCACTGCGTGGGAACTGCAGGCTGAGATGGAAAGTGTTGCTCTACACACCTGCAGCTTCCCAGCACAATCCCTAAAATCCCATGGGATTTAGTCTGTGCACCCCCTTCTCCGCAGCACTGCACGAAGTCATGTCGAAATACACAGCGTCTGCAAAACATAACTTCAACTCTTTGTTTCCTTGAAAAACATTCCTTTGGGTAAAGAAAACATTTATTTTGGTTTCCAAACACCCACCCAGACCACTGTCAGCCACACAGACAGCCTGGCTACAGCAAACTGCAACCTGCAGTGCAGCATAACAGGACAGAAATGAAGGGAAGATCTCTCCAGGTATTTGTAACTCGTAACTACCAGAAAGTAGGAATGAAACATAGCAAGTGCCCTTCTGCACTGGCCTAACAGCCAGAAGCTGTTTTCAAAAGCTGACCAGACTTAAGTGTTTAGGGACTGTAAATACAGCCACCACGGCTCCAGGCTGACCTTCTCATTTCTCACAAACAAAGCAATAGCAGAAATGTGATATAATGATTCAAGGATCCAACTCAGACTCGGGGTAAGTGGCACAAGTAAGTGAAACTCTACTGAAAATCCACACTCACTGCGGGGCCATTTAACAGAAGACAGCAGCCTGTCCTTGCTGGCCGTGGGAGCCAGAGGAGGCTTCTGGGAAAGCACCATCCTACAGGCACCTTAGCATCTGAGTAGTGCTCCAGCTAGGAGCCCAGCACCGTTCCTGGGGATTTTACAGCCTCATCCCACCGGAGCACATCCGGTAGACTCCGCAGAGAGCTGGGGAGGGGAATGTGGCAGAATACAACAAGAGCCTCCTGGCTTGTCTCTGCTTCACCCAACTCGCCCTGCTGGCACGCAGAGAACAGACCTTTGGAAAGGCTCTGCACCCATGGGTTAGGATAAAGGTGTGATGGATTAGGGACACTCAGCCTCCAAAGCAGGCTCCACCTCTCTTGCAACACAAGATGTTACAGACTGATGCAATACGGACTCGAGTCCGGACTCGAGACGCAACACCAGAACATTCTGAAAACTCTCACCACAGCACACGGCCAAGGACTGCCCTGAGGGACAGGTCAGGGGTTTGTGAATTAGTGCAAGACAGATCCTCACACCTGCACCTGTGCTCTTCAGGTGTCTAAAGGCACTTGGTATCAGTCTTGCACACTCACGGGGGTAAGTGTGATTAAGCTCTAAAATACATTCTTGCTCTGTTGCTTGGGCTTCAGACTAAACAGACTGGCAAGCACTGTTTCCAGAAGTGCTCTGTTATTATTATTATTTTAATCTTTAAGTAAAGCAGCCCTTCAAGCACAAGGACAAGTTTATGCAAGCAATCTGCCTGCATTGAGGTAGCACCATGGGGTTTTTGGCAGACACAGACTGGCACCCAGCACTGCTGGCTGTCCATCTGCCTGACCCCTTCCTGCCGGCAAGGGCTCCCTGGAAGCAGTTCCCCAGCCCACATCAGAGCACTGGCCCTCTCCTGGTAAACCCCGGGCTGCTGCTCCGAACACAAAGCAGTGCCCAAGGCACTGACTTCTCTTACAGCACAGGACATGGCATTACCCAGCATCCAAGACCTCTCCAGTGGTTTGAAGCACCAGCATTCCCACCTCCCCTCCCCTCTGGGCACTTCAGAAGGGCGCCTGTGGAAGCTGAACACAATTAGTCATAGGATTTCATTGCTGCTGAGATGAGCAGGCATGATTCATCCTCCAGTTAAAACAAGAGTGGTAGGCTCAAGTATAAAGGCAGAGACTAAAATCCCAGGGCATACCACGAGAGATAATCACAGAGCTTCCTCCACGTTGGTGGTACAGACCCAGCGGGACCTCACGGGTGCCCTGAGTCCCTCTGGGGTCGGGCACACCTACAAGCTTCCCCTTTATTACACCCACAGCAGCTGTAAGGGGGCTGATGACAGTGTCCAAAGGCAGCTTTACAAGGGCAAAAAGACACTCTTGTGAAATGGGGCAGCCACGAGCCAGAGCCATTACTGGTGAAACACAGACGCGCTGGAAGTTGCCACACTGGAGTAATCCCAAAGATGGCACAATCCCTATAATGTATTTACACATCCAAATTGGTGTGCTTGCATTTTTTATAGATACTTATATATAATCTATGTATTATTTGCCGCACTTTTATGTGGGACTCTAATCATGAAAGAGGAGCTACACTTGAGGTATTTCCCTGAATCCCATTTACTGCAGAAAGGGGAGAGGTGAGCAGAAACAGGCTTCGTGTCCAGCTTTTGGTATGCACGCCACACGTTCCCCCTCCGGATGAGCTGCCAGCCTGGGCCTGCGATAGACTCCTCAGTCCCACTGGGCAGCAACACTGGAATTTGCTGGCCCTGAAACATTACTTGCTGAGTTGCTCCCAACAGAGCTCCTATTTTACCATTGCCAGAAAAAGAGGGAAAAAGGAAAAAAAAATAACAACAAAAAAAAACCCCAAACACAATGCTTCTTTTTGTGCATCTTATTGCCTGAAGTCTTCAGAGGAGGCACACAACAGACTCAAGACCCAAATGCAGGAACAAGAATCAGGTGACTGATGGAGCTAGGAGAGGTTAAAAAGCACAAGCCTGTTGTGTCACTTTGACAAAAATAGATCAATGTTGATTCAAAGCCTGATATGGAAATTAAAATGAAATCAGGTTTGTGCCCGCAGCACAGCACGGTCTCAACACTGTAAGATGGAGTAAGAGTTATCCAGGATTAGTCATCACCAGCTGCCCACAGCCCACCACAGGGCTGCTGAAGGCCCTGTCCCAGCTCCAAGCTGTCCTGGTAGGATCAGGGTTGGCCTGTGCTGCTGAAAAGGCTCCTCCTTCCACTGGCACACAGTTACAGGTGCCCATTTCACCGCTGTGTGCCACTAAGCCTGCCCTGGGGGAATGACACAGTAGCCCACACCAAAGCAACTCTCCTGCTCATCCCACAGCTGACATGGAATCCACCCTCCTCACACTCCAGTCCTAGGAGGTATATTTCACTCCCAGAAATATCAAAGAAAATAAAAATAAAGGTGTCCCTGTCCATCAGGATGATGTGTGCAGACTGCCTCTGGCACTGGCTTGGGCAGAAAACCAACCTGTGCTGGTACTGGCAATGCCAGCAGGGCTCTGTGGCAAGGACACTCCTGCCTGGAACCAGTAAATCTGCTCTCCACATTCATCTGACACAGGTAAGGTTTGCTGAGCCTGACTCTGAATCCAGGGAAATCAGTGGGAAAAAAAATCCCGTAAAGTTCACTCGATTTTGAATTAGACCCTGAGAAAAAAAAATTACTTAACCTTATTAAGGCTCTGAATTACAGATCCAGATTAATAAAGCTAAGGCTATAGGTGCTAATCTCCTTTCTACAATGGAATAAACAAAGCTGAAGGCAGAAGTACTGTATTTTTAGACAGGCTTTTTAAAAGCACCTTGCTTTGGCCTGTAGATTTCCACTGCCAAACCTACTATTAACTTTTGAGGGAGCATCCGTGCTGGCCCGCTGTGGATGCTTTTTAAAATCTCACCATCTGCACTGAATATTTATGCACAGAGCAAATGAACAGTCTCCTTGCTAGTGACACATTGTGGGCACAAAGCACACAGCCATGCCACTGCTGCACAGGAGGGGGTTCTGCCTAGTTCCCCTTGGAACAAAGTTTAAATGAATTTCCTAGGAAATGCTGTCTTGAGAGCTGTTTCTTAAAAAAACAAACTGACACCATCACTGATATAATTGGCTCTTTTTTTTCTAAGACTCCAGGGAACAGGAACTCCAGTATTTGGGCAAACACAGTGCTTTTCTGACTGCTCTGATCTCCCTGCTTTTGGCCACACCAATCACTTAAATATAAAATGGAAGAGGCTTTTGAAGGGGCCTAGCAGATGGGTCATTATCCCAAGATTTAGATTCTCATTTCATGTGAATTACTGTTGTTATTCACTCATTACAGGTGATTCACCCAGAGCTGTGTGAAGCCAAAGGATCCTGGATAAGCAGGGCAGAGCCAGGTGGAATTCCTGGCTGGGCATGCTGAGCTCTCTGCAGTCCCGCTCCGACTCCTCCCAGGCTGCCTGTGTGCAGGAACCAGTGACACTGACCTTTGTGCCAGGCCAGCAGGGACAGACTAGACAGATTTGTCACCCCAAATGCCACAGAGCATCAAGCAGACCCCCAAACTGCCCATGAACAATGCTGGATGGTGTTGTCCCCACTTCACATCAAGTACTTAACCCACAAGTCTCATTGGTCTGGGCTCCCTCTTCAGCTGGCACAGGGGAACAGATGCTTTCCCAAGCCACTTCAGCCCCTCTAAATTTGACTCACCAGCTGACAAAGCTACCAAAGTTCTCAAATTAGGTGCCTTAGGTGGCTGCCTGATTGCAAGCAAAGCAGAAGTAACTCAGAGCAGGGGTCAAGTGATGGTCACCTGACATGGCTACCAGGCACAAGGAGCTGCCAACTCCCTCGTTCCTGTTATATATGAAACAAATGAATGGCAAAATGAAATAAGCACTGTCTACACTGACCCCATCAAGAAAAAAAATACAAATGGGACATGAATGGGGAAAGTCTGTCTTTACACTGCTTAGCCCTTGAATTTTTAGCACTTTGATACGTCAAGTCCCTGCAAGTCCCTTTGGCCTCTGCAACATGTGACCATGGAGAAGGATACCCAGAGTACTGTGTGTCTTTCTGGAATTATGCCCCTTGTCATATTCAGATTTTACTATTCTAGCTGTGGAAGATCTGAAGCTGTCAAGTCCCTCTTGTTTACATAGGTTCCAACTGTATGTCTTGCTGATAAATCCCTTTGAGTCAGGAAGAAGACACCACAAATCCCCACTGAAACTTATTTCTAGTCTAGGGAGAAAAGAAACATCAGGCAAAAATCTTGGTGCCTCTTGCTGAGACACCACATCAGATCAAAACTCAGAATTACAGATTTTTTACCTAGACCTCCCACGTTTACAACACAGGCCAGAACTGCACAACAATACACATTTTCTATCACAATACAAAAGTTAGTCAACTTGAAGGCAAGATGATTTTCAAAAAACTCCTTGTCTGTGCTCACTAAAGTTATACCCAGGTGACATCTAAAGTGCATTGGTTTTTAGCTCATGTCCTCATCAAAGTTTAGAACTCTCCACCTACAAGACTGTATTTTTATTCTGTGGCAGGAAAGCAGTTCTTAATGTTATTGACCATTCCAGTGGGTTCAGCCATCAAGTACTTCAAACTCATCTCCACAGCCAAGTGCTGCTGCTCTCACACTGGACTGCAGCTTTCAGATACTCTCCCATGAATAAATAATTGATTGAGGACTAATGGAAGACCATGGAGGCTCAGAGAAAGCAGAATGACTGTACTGTCCTGAGAAGAAGGAATAAAAAGGGCATTATTTTAATAACAACATGCTGAAATGCATCACCCACAATAGGCACATTAAAGCTAATGAACCCCTGGAACTTTTCTAGATGGATTTGCAGACATGGAGCAATAGATGACCCATGTCCTCTCTGCACTTTGGGGACATCATTTGTAAGTGGTTTACCTGTCCTCCATCTCTGTTCTCAAGCAGACTCCACAATACTTTACTTCACAAATGGCTTGCAAACTTCTTCATGGTTTTGCAAGAGGAATGATTTCATGGTACCTGAAATGATCCCATGGCTGTGAGAGCACAGGACACTGAGTGGGGGGTGGTGGTGTGGGTGCTGCAGTGTGCTTTGTCCTGGGCTGTTAACAGGAAAGCAACCAATCACCCATGACACAGCAGCCACTTTCCCACCAAGGTTACGTCCAAAGGCATTTGGAATCAGCTTTTAAACACTGGGTTACTTTCACTTCCCACCTCCCATTGTCCCTGTGGTGACTTGGGAAGCACCATAGTGATAAAAACACAAACCCATCCTAATTCTTCTCCAGCCAATCCCTTCATTTCGTGCTGCAAATTTTGAATCCCTGAGTTTCCCTTGCACACGCCTGCATCTCCACAGCCACCTGGAACTCAACCCTTGGGCATCAAGCGCTTGCTGGCACTCCTGGCACTGCCAGCAACCATCACCATGGCTGGAATGACTCAAAACAGAGAACACCCAACAAGATGACAATGTTTATCAACAGCCTCTCATCCCTCCACAGCAACCAAGGTGGCTCCGCCCAGGCACAGAGCGGGAGCAGCCAACACCCAGGGTGATGCTCAGATGCAGCAGGCTCTGCCCCAGAGCTGATCCAAGCTGCAGGGATCAGGCAGAAACACTTTTCCCGCGCATTCCCAGATGAGCCTGCCTGGCAGACTTCTTTGCCAAGTGTTTCTCCACCCTGGCTTTCCATCTCAAGGAGAAGCACTCCACAGCCCACCGGCTCCGGTGCCCACACGGCACCTTCATACCACAGGAGTCAGAGCTGCGTCGTTGGTGACACATGACTCAAAGACGTGGTGAACTGCTCTTAATCCCAGCAGTCAAGTGAGCAGAGCTCCCCTCTGTCCTCAGCTGCCCTTTTCTGGGCAGCTGCAGCTTTTCCTGGCACCTGACTAGAAACCCTGTGGCTTTTACCTCATGTGTATAAGGTAAAATATGGATTTGGGCTTAGAGCCTTCCTGGATCTTGAAAGGGAAGTGTCTGGGTTTAGCTGTCCAGCTGCTAAGGTGGCATCGGGGCTGCTTTTTAGAACCTAGACAGCAAGATCCCTTTTTCTGGTGATTTAAGCCTCCTCCTCCAGCAGCACAGCCACAGTGCTCTCCAGTTGTACTTGCCTTTTCATACCCTGTCCCATCATCCACATTTTTCAGGGCAGTGAAGGTGCTGCATGCCTGGCAGGCGGTGCCCTGCAGGGAGCTGCAGTGATGGAGGGGGAATCCAGTGCTTCTCCACACCCTAAAAAATCCTCAAACGCAAGAGAAAGGCCCTGTGTGTGGCACAGCTGCAGGCTCTGCCCTGGGCAGAGGACAGCACTTCACCTTATTCATGTTACTCAAGCAGTTACAGGAACTGAGACACTTCCCGGGTGGCTCTGGCCAAGCTGCCCCCACAGCTCTCTGTGGTGCTACACAGGAATTCAGAGAATCATAGAAGAGAATCACAGAATGGCTGGCATTGGGAGGGACCCTAAAGATTATCTTGTTCCAACCCCCCTGCCATGGGCAGGGACATCTTCCCCTAGAGCAGATTGCTCCAAGCCCCACGCAGCCTGGCCTTGAACACTTCCAGGGATGGAGCATCCACAACTCTGCACAGCCTGTTCAGGTGGCAGTCTCAGTGACTTCACCCTCTCTTCCCTATCACACACCCCGAATTTTGCCAGACCCTGCTTGTGTCACACTCTGCTGCTCCACAGCACTGTCCCCTAACACGGGCTGAGCCACTCCTAGGATCAAGTTGAGCCTTTCCTAGGATCAAGTACCACTCAGATGAGCGAGACTGGAAAAGTCTCACCCCACCTCCACACGAGTCCTACATCAGCCTGTTGTTGGTATAAACCACAAGTTACTTCATGACTTTCTGGCACTCACAGTCGGCATCATCAGCCAGCGAGTGGGATGGGCTGTACACGCATGAGAGCAAAACCACAGAGGGGTTAACCCTGCAGTGGGCTGGGAGAAAACCCATGGTACTGAGAGCTCTCAGAGTAGCCAGAGAGCCAGAGGCTGTGACTCACTGGGAGAGGCCGCACAAAAATAGGGCTTTCAGCAAGGCCCACAGGAATTTCTGCAGGGAGATTCTTCCCCTAGAGACAGGCAAGGGAACTCACCTCACCTTTCCCATCAGGGAGCAGATCCAATGACAGCTCTGCCAGGAGAGGAATTCACTATTGTCCAGCTGGTTGTTTCCAGTCTGGCTAAAAATGGGATCACAGGAGACTAATTGCTTCACTGCAGAAATAAAGAGAACCAGTCTGGAGTGACGGAATTATTTTGTAGACTGTTGTTGTTTGGGTTTGTTTCCATCCTGGCTTAACAAGCATTAATGACTTCAGATGGGGGGGAGGAAAGCCATTAGGGAGAACATGATCCACACAGATACCTCTGGCCCAGCACACACTTCTGTCCCAGCCAGCCTCTACAGCCCTGGTGGCATCCCTCCCTCCCCCAGCCCTTCAGAAGAGAGGAAGGTGGCTGAGAGAAAAGGAAATGTTAATTTTTCCCTTTTAATCGGCCTGACTGGAAGTGCCAGCCTCCCTGCAGCTCAAATACTTGAGCATGTTAGCTATGCTCAGCAGCATCTCCAGAAAACCTGCTGTCCCTCCTCAGCAGCAGGGAAACAAAGGGAAAACGTCCCAGAAGAGCGGATGCTCCTGGCAGAAAGCAGCAGAGCCCAGAGCCTGTAAAATAAAGTTTGTTTGTTTTGTTTGCAGAAGCCACATGGAACCTTCTGAGACTCATTCTGGTGTTTGGAGAGACAGAATGAAACTCAAAGCCAAGACAGGTAATTAATGTTGAAATTCCTTCTTACATAACAGCGCTGGGACAGACACTGACTTGGCCAGCGCTGTGCATGGCTGTGCCAGCACAGCCCAAAGAAAGCCTGGGAGCAAGCAGTGCCTGTGCTACACCCAGAGGCTCCACACATCCTTACATACTCACTGTGGGCTTCAGAGAAATAGGGATCTTATGGCAATGACGTGCTTATTTCTACAACCCAACTCTTATGAAGGACAGCTGTCTTTTAACTGTGTCCCCCAGGGAACAGGAGAACAACCTGAACTACCCCAAAGCACTGCAAGGTCCCAAGGAAGACACAGGCAGAGCAAAGACTTGGAAATACTAGGAGCTTCCCTGGAGAAGAGATAGAGAATTTCAGCATGAGCCTGATTGTAAGAAAGTGAAGAGAAAGTAGGGAAGGCTCTCAGGCAGTCAAACAGTGACTTCAATTAACCTGTCCTGGACATAACAGAACGTGAGATAGCCAATACTCCATACCACATTTAACTCATGCAGAGACAATAGCCAGGCCTCCAAAGACTATCCCCTCTCTTCCACGTGTCCCCATTCCAATGTCAGCTTACTGGCAATATTTGGCATTTGCTGCCTTGCTTCCTGGCCAGCAGGGATCCAGAGATGCCACTGGCTGATGCTGGGAAGCAGCATCCAACAGCTCTGGCAGGAACTTTTGCTGACTGTCCTGTGGCCTGGGAAAAATGTCAGTCCTGAAGGACTCCAAGGCAGCTCTGAGTGGAGATGATGAGGGGCAGTAAATAGGGCAGGCTGCAGGATAGTTTCCCATTAATTTTATCACACCAAATAGCTGTCTTTCCCCCAGGGCTATCCCTGTCAGGGCAGTCACCAATTTGAGTAGGGCAATTTCACAAGATCAAAAGAGTGCAGGGGGATCTGTGACATAGAGACTTTCCCCTCATGAATCCAACTTCAGCCCACTCAAGCCACAGACGACTTGTGGCTTTAGGGGTTTGAAAGCTGCTCTCCCTTTGCTCTGGCTCATTTCCAAAAGCTCATGAGTTCCAAGAAGCAGCACAGTTTAGTATTGCCTTTTTTGAAAGCAGACAGGGAACTATGTTTCAAGTGGCTCAGCCACTGATAAAAGCTATTTATTTAACAGATATGGTGCCACAAAGGCTTATTTGGGCATTTTCTCTTTGTGTAAGGATAGGGGAGAAAAACATGAATTCAGGAAGGAGTTATACCAGTCCTGTCTCAAACCTACCACCAGCAGATCACCTGCCATCCATCAGCCACCCCAACTTCAAAATTAACTCTGTAGTGTGAGGCATGAGCTGACTGCCTGAATCTTCCCTGGCTTGCTGCATCCCAAGCAGCACAAAGGACAACAAGAGCTGTCACCCTGCCATGGGGGTTGGCCCTGGCCCCAAAGAGACCCCAGCAGGAGCAATAACGGCAGGACCAGCTCTGTCTCCACACTCTGTGCTGCTGCAAGGGTAGAGTGGCTGGGCAGTGCTGCCTTCTGACCTTCCCAGTGGGTGGACTATTACTTTGGGAGCTTGGCCAGCTGGCAGGAGTTACAGCTTCTCCTTGGCTTTCTCCTTTATCTCAGAGCAGCAAGAAGCAGGAGCCAGCTGCCAAGGTTTTTTCTCCCTCTGTGCTCAACAGGGTCTGAAGGTAGAAATTCTGGCTGTAAAGCTGCTGTTTGGGCACGAAGTTTCAAGCTACTGCTCAAAATATATGAGAAATGATATGAGTAATACTGGAACGGGGAGCTCCAGCTAGGAGGAATAGTTATCAAGTAAAAGAAAAAAAAAAGAGAGAAGGTGCAGGAAATGTCAAAGATTACATTAAATAGGTAAGATTGTGTCAAAATCCCCAAAGCACAGATAAGTATACAATTCCTCAACTTATGGTTGAGAGATACTGACAAACAGAAATACAAAGCACCCTAATTCAGCTTTTAGACATGAGCCAACAAGGACATGGGGCCCTGCTACATTTTCATGCCCAGGTAAATGGCAAAAGGAACGTAACAAGATCCAGAGAAGGGAGGAGAAAACCCAAAGCCTGCTTGCTAAATGTCACACACCAGCTCAGACTCTTAGTCCAAGTGCCACGGAGTCTGGACACTGAGACACGCTGCAGCCTCGCTTCAACAGCCCATGCTGGCTGAGTGGAGTGTCCTTGGAGAGTCTGAAGGGAACACCTCCTACTGCCCCTGCTACCACACAGGTTTGCACATGGCATAATTTCCCCCTGCTACCTTGTGCAGCTAACCCTGCTTTTCCCAATTTAACCCCTCCTCCATCCCCCTTCCTTTTCCAGCACAACAACCAAAGGTGGCATGACCCACCCTGGCCAGGCACCATGACAAAAATGCTTCAGATCAGAAATGCTTCAGATGTGGATGCACACATCCTACTGGGTAGACTTAGCCATGGCAGTATGCCTGGATCAGGGATTTAGCTAGTGAATAACCTCTCCTACTTGGAAGTCATTTTCTTGATTCATGAGCACTCCCCTACCACGCTGCCGAGAGATTTGTGAAAGCGGCTCTGGATGTTAATAATAAATCGTGCTTGTGAAACTTTAATTGATTCAGAAAAAATCAGCTCAGAGCGTGGAGGATCTCTGTGGTTTTGAATATATCACATTTGTACACGGTTGAGACTTGAAGGCTTGCTCCCCTTTCCATTGTTGTCAACTGGAATACTGCCACTGCTTCAGTGGAACAATAACCAGGTAATACAATTCCAAGATTAAATTGTGCCCTTAGGCACAGCCTCATAAAAGGGGAGGTTCTCCATCCTATTAACAGCAAAGGTGCTGTGACTCAGAGGCCAAATGATGAGCAATGCTTTTCCCTTGCTCCATGGGAATGGGCCCCACAAACTGCATCCTGGCCTGCACCAGCAGCTAAGGACAAGCCCCAGCACCAGTTCAGCTGGCACACAGAGGGCAGAAACAAAGCTGTGCCCACCATCCTACCCAGGCTACCACTAGCAGAAGAGGGAATTCTCTCTCACAGAAATTCTGAATTGTAAAACAGTTATTACTGCAGCACTACCCTGTAATAGTTGAAGTTTTCCACTGTGTTATTATTTTTAGTTTATATCTGTATCATCACAGACAGCTCTGAACAGGAATCCACAGACAAGGTGTGACAGTGGTGCAGCACTGATACCAAAAGTTGCTGGGTGGCTTTACAAAATTCCTCTGCTTGCATAAAAGCAGAGTAACCCACCTGGTCCCTGGCATAAAGAACAAGATCTAAACATTGGGATTACTGACCAAGGAAACATCAGGTGCCAATCTTGCTACAGAGTAAAGAAAACCTGCTAAAAGAGTAAGCCAAAGTCTCCCTGGATAACTACAGCTGTCGCTGCAGGCCAAATATTTCAACACTGAGCCTCTCACTGTGTCCCTTACAAATACAGCAACTTCACTCACTGCAACACATTGTGATGCAAGAAATCTTCCATTTCAGCAAGTCAGAGGAGCAGATGCAACAGCATTTTGTCAGCATAATCCTTCTTCCAAAAAGTTGTAGAAAACATTTATTAAGGTTGACAGAGAGACCTTTTCCCCAGCTATATATATATCAGCCTCCCTAATGCCAACCCAGGGCTCATGTTCTCTGAGAGTGACACTGAAAGCTTCCTCATTTTGAGATGGGTAAAAAGATCAATAAAATTACTGGATTAATGCTGGGCAATTTTAGAGATCTCAGAGCAAATGTTTTCAAAATTTGTGAAATCATAGACCTGAATGCCCTTGGCATCAGGGAACATGTTAAAAGTCAGATGAGCACTTCTGGCTAAAAACAGAGCAGTAATATTTAGGGGCGGTTTTTAAAAATAAATTTTAAGTAACATAAAATATATTTCAGTTTTTATGTTTTTTCCTTCTGATGACCTTTATGCCTTTAAAATAGAATGAAGAGAGCAGGAAAGACAGAAAAACCAGTATTTTTGTAGAAAAGTTTCTTAGTTTCAAAAGTTCTAATCTAAATATTCTCAGGTGCTCTGGGACTTAAAGATTGAGCCTAATTCTGGTTTCTAAGTCTCCTTTCTTTACGAACTTGTCTGTAATTGTTACACATAGCTATTTCTTAATTGTATCTGCATGCTCTTTAATTGTGAAATTCCTCCATGGGGATGTATTAGTCACAAAGGAATGCCAGAACAGAACTCACATCTAATCACTTATCCCCTCCACAGATGAGCAGTACTACTTATTTTTATTACACCAGCACGAGAATTCTCAAACAACACTGAGCTCTCATTGTAAGCATTCACTAAATGAGTCTGTGCCTGTAAGAGTTCACAAGTTTTTATATGCAAATGCAGCAGCTACACCAAAAAAGAGGAAAAGTATGAGAGACTTGCATTCAGGTAAAGGTTCTCCAGCCTTGGGGCAGGTGGATGAACTACACAAACTCTTGAGGCCCCTTCGAGCTGGGATTTTTAATGATTTATACAAACTCATTATATGCAGGGTTTGCAGGTTTCAAATCAATCCCTTTAAATAACCATAAAGGAAAAGTAGACACGGGCAGAGCCAACAACTTCTGTAGGCTATTCAGTAGTCCTTAGTCATGTGGAAAGTTCCACCAAAGTTCACAGACAATATACAGTGGAGTCAATGGGGCACAGAGATCTGATATGTGGATCTCAAAACAGGACTGCTCTTCGTAAGCATAACTGTAAATCAGGACTAAACTGTCCTGCACTCTGACTGATTAAACATGACACGGAAACGTGAGAGGCTGGGGTTTTTCTCTCTCTGCACTTTCCATTTGATCAAGTGCAGAGAAACAACCCTTTAAGCACTGCATGCCAGAGGCTGTAAAAGAGCCCATCTCACAAGCATGCAACAACCACATCTGAGTGGAAAACTATGTCGAAGAAGGGAAAATCAGTCTACATGAGCTGTTGACTAGCAGATAAGATAGCCACAGACATCACCACACTCCTGACCCTCAGAGACATCCCTTTATGTTTTCTAAAGCTGAATGAAGCATTTCCAGAGACTCCGGCATGAAAATTCCTCTTCTGCACTAAGCAGTTGTTGTAGGGATGGGACTGCTGGTATGCTGTTCTGTGCCAGTTTGCAGCTTTTAGCTGATTTGCTTCACTCATTCACCAGATAATCAGCTTATATTTCATCCCTTCTGCTGCTCTCAGAACACAGCATATCCTTCATTTTGCTCTGCTTACATATATCCTCTCTGGTCTTCGGGGCCCCAATCCCACACAGCACTGAGCCTCAGAACTCTCCCCAACAGAGTTCTTGAAGTGACAGCAAGCAGATCCCACAGCTGAGGCTATGGAGACTCACACCCATTTTGGCACTAGCTGAGCTGTTTCCCACCCTTTCCTCAGATGCCAACAACTCTGCCCACAAAGCCGAATCCATGGGGAAGAGAGGCATAAAATACATCAAATCAGCAAAGATTACCTATAGAGGCATCAACTGTAGCACATTCAAGCAAAAACTTTCACTGAACAATAAAACAGTTGGGTTGGAAGGGACCTTAAAGAGAATCTCATTCCAACCCCCAGCGCCACAGGCAGGACACCCTCCCTGTCCAACCTGGCCTTGAACACTTGCAGGAATAGGGCATCCCCAGCTTCTGGGAAACCTGTGCCAGGGCCTCAGAACCCTCACAGTAAAGAATTTCTTCCTAATATCCAATCTAAATCTACCCTTCTTCAGCTTAAGGCCATTCCCCCACGTCTTATCACTGCATACGCTTGCAAAGAGTATCTCTCCAGCCTTCTTGTAGACCCCTCTTAGATACTAGAAGGCTGCTATCAGGTCTCCAGGCTGCTATAAGGTCTTTCTCTTTCAGAAAAGCTTAAAAACACCTCATTGAACCAAAGGCTTATCTTTATTTGCCAAGAAAACAAAGCTATGCACAGCACCTAAGCAAACCATCAGTAATCCCTGGATAGCCCCCACCCAGCCAGTTTGCCCTGCAGAGCACTGCTTCTATCAGTCAAAGATCCAGTTCAACTGCTCATTTACCTCCCTGAGGAAAGCCTCTTGACTTCAGGGGAAACAAGATCTGGCTCAAGATGTGAAAAAGGGCATCAGATGAGAATAAACAAAATCACCAGTTGGCAGGAAAAAAAAACCAACTAAAAACAACAGAGTGAACATGAGGAATCCTGTGTCTACACTGTCTTGACCCATGGAAAAAGCAAACAGCACACTAATAAAAGTTTCTCTGTTAACAGTGGCTGTATGTAATTAGGAAAGGCATTCAGCTTCTGTTTTCAGCATGTAATTTTTAATTGATTCTGCTGAAAGAAACCTTAGTGTTGTTTCAGTTAGCAGGAGTCTTTCCAGCAAAACTGGTCTCCATAAAAGCCTTATGTAAAGCTTCCTTCAAGTGTCACAGGCTCATTGTCTGAATTGGCAGGGAATTAACCTGTTGCAAAGAGGCCATTCCCTATAAAAGCCAACAGTCATGAGACACAGATGCAGACCTCATGGGTCTCCTCCACTAAGGAAAGGTGATGATTTCAGAGACCTGGCCAGTATCCAGCAATCTGTCCAGATCCCAGAGGATGAAGTTTTTCCCTGTCATAAGGAGTACCCCACACACAAAGGAGACTGTCTCAGGTAACACACAGAGGAGTAAACACTACCTGTTAATATGCTCATCTTATTTTCCCCAAGAGCTGGAGTTCAGCCCCAAGGCCAGACCATGTTCTTTATCTGGGTGTGTAATTATCTTTTGCCTTCCAAAGGGACCATGCATCCTATTAAACACCACTGAGTCACAGGACCTACGCACCAGAGCACAGGGATTCTTTGCACACCGTCCCACATCCAGAGGTGTGATAGGGCACAAGCAGGCCCCCAACATCTCCAGACGGGTCAGCTGCATTAGAAAGTCACAAAAGCACTGGAATGAGCTCAGCAGCACAAGCCCTCAGGATAAAAACAAGGTTCTTCAGACACCCAGTAACCAGTCCTTCTCCCCAGCCTTTCAGCTCCTCTGGGTTCTGGTCAGCTACATTACCTTCATGCTACACCTCGGGTAGCCTTAAGGATGTATCTGCCTCTATGCTGTGCCAAGCAGTGAGCTGGGGCATGGAGGTGTCTTTGTTGTCCAACTCCACACCTCAGGATGGCAAAACCACTAAAGTACAGGGTGCACAGCTGACACTGTGTCCTGCACACTGTATCACCTCTGCAGGTAGTGGAGCTGTGTTCTCAAGAGTGAGCCTCTCAGCCCAGGCATCCTACTGGCGAGACACACTTGCAGAGAGAGAGAAAAGTTTGTCTTGAAAGTTAAGGCCATACCACTAGGCTGGGCTGACTGCTTTATGTTGCCTTTAGAAAGATCTTACTGTAAACCTCAAAGCCCCCTCCTCCAAAAAAATCCAACCCCACAACAACCAAATTTAAGGAAATATTCGCATTTGCCCTCAATACACAAGTAGGTGACCTTGGCACGTGGATCCATCCACTCCCAAAGCTGTACATCAGCCTACAACAAGGTCTGAATTTGAGGGCAGCAGGGCAGACCAGCCATTTTTACAGTAGTGCTACACAGAAGGAAATGCCCTGCTTTTGAAATAAACCCTTATAATCATCCACTATCCCTCTGCATTTTAGCAGACTGTGAGTGGACCAGCTCCCTCACACTGAGTAAGCCACTGTGCAGCCTAATTCTGCTCAGATACACTGCTTTGTTTTGTTTCTGGCATGCACAGAAGCCAAAATATGCTTCCCCTACCCTGGGAACTGCTGAACTGTAAAGTGAAAGTCTGCAAAAGCTGCCTCAAGAAAAACAGCACATACAGCCATTAGAAAAAATGACAAACCAACCTACCTATCTGCAACAGAACCCAGCACATTAATTTCCTTTAGAAATAATCCTGGTGAAAGCAGCAGTGCACAAATATCACCCTGTGAGCAAAGATTTTATTTACAATAACCACGATTATTACCTAATGTTTTCCTGGCAACAACCAGCATGAGCTGATCCCAAGTATGTCCTTGTCCTACTCCTCTGTGGTCAGGGGTGCACAATACACTGTGATGTGACATGTAAAGAGATTGTTTTCATGTCTGGATGCATTCCCCTGTATGATGGGATCAGGAACCCCACTGTACTTGCTGGGGGTTTTTTTTCAGGAAGCAACTATAAATAGGTGCTGCTAAGTTGACAGCTAAACCTCAGCTCAGGGCAAGAGAGACCTTTCCTTGATAAGGCCAGAAAGTTATCTCTCCTTTGTAGTGCTGCAAATGAAGAGAAAAAAATAAAGGTTTTTGAAACTGAAATCTCTCTTTTAAAGAGCCCCAAATACATACAATGTATGTTTATGGGATTCCTATTCTGGCCACAGCTTAGTAACAAAAAAAGAGTTTCCTCAAAATGAGGCGCAAACTCACTGAAAATTCCAGCTGAATCATGAAAACCATCCCATGAGGGCACCAATCCAGCTGTAACCCCAGTTTTAACACTAAAAATCACATATAACCAAAATGAATCATCTGCCTCAGGAACCCCATTCTCAGGGATTTACAGTAGCAATTGCAAAAATACTGCACTACAGCTATTTCAAATTGCTTGTGTGTGGCTGAAAAAGGAATCAGTGAACAGCTGATTTTAGCAGCCACCAGCACCATCCTCCCAGGCCACAATGACGAGTTTCAGCTACTTCCTGATGAACTTTCAGTGCTGTCTCTCAAATCTCTCTGGCATTTCAAAGAAGAGAAAACTCAGCTTTTGGCAGTGCTTGTGGCAAATGCAACTTGACTTACCAGGAGAACACTCATTGCACTGGTAAATGCAGATTCTTTCCTGAACTACTTAATCTTGAAGGGAGCAAGGAAAAATACAGCATTATTAAGTCAAGCCCAGAAGAAAAACAAATGACCCAGAGTATTCTAGGAACTCTTTTCCTCCACTCACCCTTGAAATCCAGAAAGAAGAGACACCTTGAAGAGCTTGTGGCAAAACCCTTTCTGGTCAGGCTATTTCTGGTGTCTCTGCCCCCTGCTCCCAGCTTCCTAAGCAAGCACTCACATTCTGATCCTAAGATCTGATCCAAACTCTCTTACACAAGTGCAGTGATTCCATCCTGCACACTCTCCCAGAGCCTGGTGTTTGTGACCCCACAGAAGCAACCTCAGCTCAGTACAGCCCCAGCCAGCAGCTCTCTCCTCTTACATCTTCCAGAACCCCAACTAATTACAAGAAACCAAGTCACCCCCCTGCAGATCTGCCCCATGCAGCTGAAGCTGTCTGACTCCACAGCTTAACCAGTTTCTTAACAAGATCAAAGCCTGTGCAGTTGTTCGAGGAGCTTTTCAATTACTTCTCCAGTTTCTATCATGAATTACAGCAGCACTTGAGGAGTGCCAAAACCCAGAGGGATCAGTTACTCCTGCCCTGTGACAGGCAGCAGGCTGGGGCAGACAGGACAAGCTGTAAGCACATGGCATTACATTATGCACAGACCCAGTTTTGCTGCTGAATGATTGACAATAACTACTGGATGTCACTATTTTAAGGGTAATGTCATTTGTGTAATTATCTGGCAGGGTCTCTCCTCAGCGGCTGGCATTATTCACAAGGGAAGAATTAGACTGAAATCCAGCTGTAGAGTAAGGAGATTTGCTATTCCATACAGACAATCACTGTGCTTTAGGAGTTTGATACATGGGGTATATCATTAGTCATCTTCAGGCTCTCAGGACATGGAGAATATCAAAATGACACTCCTCTATTTCACTGTGCCATATATGTCACGTGAGTTCATACTTAAAAATATTTTACTATTCTCTGTCCTCACCTGACCATCTGTTTCTTACTGCAGCTCAAGGTAGGAAGAGACAGAGAAGCTGCCTTTGCTTGACTGATCCTACCATTTCACTATCAGATAGAAAGTGCCCCTCGCACAGCCCCCAGCCCTTTGGCCACTTCAGCCCTCAGCTGTTCTGGTTTTAGTGAGTTCAAACCTGGGTTTATCTGGCATGGGAGGATGCCCTACTGCCTGAGTTAAACTATGTCAAGTCCCAAATCAGACAGCGTTTGACCCAACCCACAGAAATGGCACTAACAGAGCTGGATGGGATTGGAACTGGTCCCATCCTGCACCCAGCTCTGGATCCCAGCAGTACAACTGTAACCAAGCAGCAAAAGAGAACTGACATTATTCTTTGCAGTACTGGCATGCTGCAAGTGGGACTGAGCAGGGCTACAGCAGATCATGCTCAAAAATGCGTGCTTTGCTGCTGGATTCCAGGTAACAGCATTCCAAAGAAAACAACTGTCTGCTCCTCCTCCCCAGTGCTCTGGGCACAAGGATGCCAGAGGTGTTCTGTGAAGTACGGCAGAAAGAAACCTTTCTGTACAACCAGACTGTGGCAGTGATGACACCTCTCTGCTCCAGCTGTCCTCCTCCATCCCAGAAGAGGCCTTGCTGTGCCCCTGGGGCATAAGGGAGGATGCTGGTCAAATGGTCATGCTGGCCAGGGACGGTTCTGCACAGCAGCCTGGCTCTGATCCATGCTGGCTGCTCTATGCCTTTATGCTTGAGCTGACAGGGGAGCAGTTCAGCAGCACAGAAAGGAAAAAATATAACCAAACTGACCCCGTGAGTACAGAAAAATGACAAATAACAAAGGAGAACTATGTATGGGAAACAGCTTCCTGAGAACAGCCTTGAGACTTGGAGCGGAGGCTGACGCACGGAGGCAACGATGCTCCCGTCCTGTTCCAAACACAAAGATGCCAGACATGGACAGGAAGGAAGAACTCCTGCTGTAGGACCATGGCAGGAATGAAAAGACTTTTAGTGGCTGAGATGAGTGGCACTGAACAGGTATGTGAAATAGATAGGGTTTAAACAGGGAAGCAGAGGCTTTGGTGTGACCAGTACGCATTAGTCTTGAAATAACATGGCACACTGTGGAAAAAGCAACAGATCCTTACATTCACCTCCCAGAAAATCTGGGAAGGTTTAATTTAATGCCTGCCCAGAAATCTCACCCCCTCCTGGAAAGTGGTGCACCTTGACCAATGTGCAGAAGGAATGTGGAGGTACTGTTATCCCAGCTGACAATTTGTTCCTGGTGGGCAGCAAGTGACACTTCTTTATTCAAGCACAGAATTCCAGCTCTCATCTCAGCTGTGGGGTTCAGACAAAGGGAAGCAATGAAGGCAGAGCTCACCGGTAGATGATGCCTCTTTCATGGAGAAACATGAGGGCTGAAATAATTTCTGCAGCGTAGAACCGGGCCCGATCTTCATCGAAGCGCCGCGACTTCTGGATGTGGAACATCAAGTCCCCACCATTGACAAACTCCATCACAAAGAACAGGCGATCCTACACACAGGCAACCACAACAAACATGAACAGCATTAATCACATCCTTGGCCAGGCTTAGAAAAGTCTTAGTAAAACTATTATCTCTCAAACAAAAACAGATTAAGTAAACATGAGACTGTGTGGGGGGGGGAAAGGCTGATTTTTTTCAGGGAAAATCAAGTCAATACTAGGAAGATCTGTTAGTACCTCCTTGCCCTGCACTCCTCCCAGAAGTCATGACCCCAGCTGTGAAATGAATTCCTGTTCACATGTGGATTGGGCATGTCAGTAAGTATGTTCTCATCGCTAAGCAACTCCCATCACGTTTCCCTGAATTACCCTCAGCCTGAATCAGCAGGGAATGATAGCCCTTCATCAGTACTCTCTGAGCTCAGTGGCACGAGAGAAATCTGCAAAAAATCACTGACTCCCTAGTAAACACCTCAGACCTCTGGGAAAAGCTGCTCCATAACACAACATACATAATCAGAATGCAGCTTCACCACAACACTGTCTCGAGGATATCCCAACATTATTTCTGGAGAGTGTGGGCTGTTTTCCAGGATGGGATTTCCTGCCATACACTTGCATGGCAGCTGTTTTTTGGGCCCTCAGGTTCCAGCTTTCCTCTGATTAGGAAATGATTCTATGCAGAGAACCTGCACAGAGACCTCTGCAGAGGTCTCTGGGCAGTAGAGGAACTGATAAGGATGAAGTATAAACAAAAGTTTCTGCTGAGCAGAAAAGGAACCTGTTTGATAAAGTTCAGTTCATTAACCACAGCTGTTAGTCTCTGAGGTTTCTTTTTTGGCTTTGTTCTGGCTTTTGCAAAAGCCTGCAGATAGGGAGGCACTTGCTTAAGCTGTGTGCTCAACAGTGAGTAGGGCTTTCACAGGTGTTCACTTGATTGTGAGAGGAAGGACAGAGAGAGATTTGGCACAAAAATAAACCCTGAAATTGTTGCAGTCTAGTTCAAAAATTTCTTTTAGCAATTGTTTCAGGACTTTCAGTATTTGTTGTTTCAGTTTTTCTCTGAGTATCAGGAACAAGCAGATTGGAAAACAGGCATAGAATTCCACTGAGACCAGTCAGGCTTTTAATGGTAATACATGCCTTTCTTTCCCACAAGCCCCTTCCCAGGTCTGATGTTAATTATCTACAAGCTACCTTTAAACCCTCTCTAAGTTTAAGAGGATAAGCATTGTCATGCTCCACTTTCTGGCAGTCAGCCAGCTTGAAATGACTACTGGTATTAACATCTTGAGATGCACACAGCAGAAGAAAAACAACCAGAAATTCCCTCATTTCTCAATGGAAATGAGCAGGAAAGCAAATGGCTTGTGACACATGAGGACAGCTTGCTTCGCATAGCCAACCTGGGCTCTGCCATGCAGCTCCTTCTGGGCTCCTTCCAGAAGGTAAAGATCATTAAATCATAGAATCATTTGAGTTGAAAAGGCCTTTAGAGACCATCAACCACTAACCCAACTCTGGCCAAGCCCACTACTAAACCATGTCCCCAAGTGCCACATGTCTACACGTCTTTTAAATACCTCCAGGGATGGGGACTCCACCACTGCCCTGGGCAGACTGTTCCAGGCAGCTTGACCATCCTTTCAGTGAAGAAATTGTTCCTAATATCCAATCTAAACTTTCCCTGGTGCAACTTCAGACCATTTCCTCTTGTCCTGTCCCTTGTTCCCTGGGAGCAGAGCCCGACCTCCACCTGGCTCCACCCTCCTCTCAGGGAGTCGTAGAGAGCAAGAAGCTTTCCCCTGAGCCTCCTTTCCTCCAGGCTGAGCACCCCCAGTTGCTCCTCATCAGACTTGTGCTCCAGACCCCTACCCAGCTCCACTGTCATTCCCAGGACACACTCAGCACCTCAATGTCCTTCCTGCAGTGAGGCTCCCAAAACTGAACCCAGAATTTGAGGTGCAGCCTCACCATTGCTCCCAGCATTCTCACAACACTACTGCAGCACCAAGGCCATGTGTTGAATGCTATCTCCAGTCCATATAAACACCACCACCGCATTGTTTCACTCTGTCTTTATTACAGGGCACTGAAAGACACCTGAGCTGGCTTGTCTACAGCAGCAGTCTGAGCCAGAGCAGCATGGCTCTTCAGCAAACCCACCAGCAGCCTTGGCTCTTCAGCCCACATCAGCCCTGCAATGCCACATCTTCACTGCAGCTGGTTAAGCTCAGTCTGGCTGTCCTGTGCCTGCCTGTTCCTCCAGCTGCAGCACAGGCATCACCTCTGCCCCGCCAGTCAGGCTGGCTTTTACATCTCCTTGTTATTCCTTCCCACCTCCTTCCTTGCTGATCTCTCCACACGACACACACTTATCTAGCCCAGCTTGTCCAGGCATCTCCTCAAGTCCATACTTAAAAAAGAAATCCCTCTTGCCAGATCCCCAACAGGAAGCAATTTAATTTCCCAGCAGCCTGGTGAGGGATGGCGTGTGTGTGTATTTATGTAAGTGATACATATGCCTGTATAAACATGCATGCACTTAGGTGAACACACATGGATTTCCTATTCTTTCCTTAAAGGTGACCTTCAGGGAAACAAAATTAACTCTTCCTATCTTAAAACATCTATGTCCAGCTTCTCCAGAGCAGGCAAAACTCCACAGCCCACCTCAGACTTCTGGTTGTACTCGTCTCCACTATGATGCTTACAGGAAGACACTACTTCTTTCTCAAATGTTCAGGTGAGCACCAAAACAGCTGATTTTGAAATTCACATCACTGCTGCCATGGAATTAGCAGCTTTTTGCTAAAAACTGCTCTTGCTTCAGACTAATTGCAAACCTGAGCAAGCATAACCACATGTGTTATATAGTCACACCCACCCATGGGCTCATTTCACTGGTCAAGCATAAATACAGAACTTTGGGTTACTCAACTTTTAAATTTTTTTTTTTTCAATTTAATTTTAAAGAAGTCCAGCTTATTGTCTGCCCACTTTCCTAACACTTAGAAAGCCCATGGGGCTGCTGAAGAAAAGAGCAGGATGGGTACTACAACTGGTTTATAATGCAGCATTTGTGCATTGGTCTGCTACATGCCTGGAAACAAGCATTAGGAAAATGAGCACTAATGACCATCCTTTGGGGAAAAGCATCTAAAAGCCAGGTCAGGCCTCCCATTTTTACTCTTAAGGAAGACCATCAGCTTGCTAAGCTGCAAAGACCAACCACTCTCCCAAGAATCATTAAGAAATAACATAACCAGTGGTGTCCTATTAAAAAAAAAAAGAGGCGGGAAAGGAAGGGAGGGGGGAAGGAAAAGAGAAGAGGAGGCAATGAAAAGAAAAGAGAGGAAGAGAAGGAGGGAGAGACAGGGAAGGGCAGGGGAAAGAAGGGAGAAGAGAGAGGGAAAAAGAGGAAGGGAAAAAAAGAGGAAAAAAGAAAAAAAAAAAAAGAAGGCAATTTGCAGCTGGAAGAGTAAGACTGAGTAAATAACCATAAAAGGGGCCAGGAAAAGTAAATCTTAAAACAGCAGATAGTTCAGACACTTGCAAATTTGACCTAAGAGTCAGTTACGTGTCTCCTTTCTTGGGGACTACCAGTGGGAATGAGGAGCAGTTGAAAGCTGGATTGTTTTCTGACAGGGCCCGATGCTGAACTCCTCACATGTGTATTTTCTATTGTGCTTTGCCCAGAAGTCTCCCTGATCTGGTATCTCTGTTTGACGTGGTAAGAAAGGAGCATTTGAGTCAACAGGAAACAGTGACATGAAAGGCTTTGCAGCAAGTGGCAGCCGCAGGAGGAAATCACATTGCACCATTCCTGGACTGGGATCAAGATGAATAAAGTCTCAGAGCAATTGTTACTGTAAATTAAAGAAACACTTGGAGGAAACAAAATCCATGGGATCAGGCAGGTTAATTTCAAGGCTGGACTACACCTAGAGATTAATCCTATCAATTTTCATGCAAGACAGCTGTCTCTTTTATTTTTCTTGGCTTTAAAAAAAAATTATTTATTTTAACTTCAGTGTTCCATCCCTATTTGCTCACTTATTAGCAAGGCAAAGGCTGTTGGAAGCACAGCAGTGGTTGACAGTAGCTGTAAATACCCATAATATTCTTTCATTGTCTTAGGGGGTTTTGTGGGACTTCAAGAAAGTCCCTGACTGCAAAAGCCACCAAGAAGGAGAATCTACACACTGGTTACTGCCCCTTGCAAACACTGAAATCTGTCTCAAGCATCACTTAAGCCCTTTGTCCTCACCAGCTCTACAAGCTGTTTTGGATCCTCATACCCTTCCCTCTTTGTCATCACAAGGGAAGAAAAAATATCCAGGTTTTATTAAAAGAGCATCCTTTCCCTCCACTGTGATGGCCAGCTTCTACCCTCTTCTACTCATAGCTGATGTCCATGTACAACCCACACAAGACCAAACATCTCTGAAGACACTTGGGACCTTATCTCCAATCACAAGGGTCCAATTTACCCCCCTGAAAATCAGCCTGGCTCAGGAATTCCACTTAGTTTGCATTTCATCTTTTTGGAAATAATTCATGCACACAACTCCTTAGAAAATCAGCTTTGGGTTCAATCTGAGTTCACTGAAGCCAAAGGGTCTCCCCAGGAAAACAGTCATTTTTCCCTGTTTTGGCAGTTAATGCTTTGCAGAGCAGAAGGCAGGCTTTCCAAATCATCCCCAAACAGAGACAGCTGTGTCACTGCTTCCCAGAGAAACTTTATTGTTTCCAAAAAGAGTAGCAGGGCTTAGGGAGCGTGCAAGCAAATTATTACAAGATAATTACAAGAGCTGGCAGGCTCTCTCAGTGTTCCCAATGTTCTCCCTTCGTGGTCCACAACCCCCACACAAAGCAAATCTGCCCTAGGTCTTGCTGGGAGCGAGCAAATAAACTGTGATTTCTCAGTACTGGGCTCCAGAAAGCCACATGTCCAACTCCCCAGCAGTGCAAGTGGCCATCTGTATCTGGGTCAAGGCACTGCAAAGCATAGGATCTGGAGGAGGAATAATAAACAGGTTCGTAACTGAATATTTATCTTTGTAGGACTAACACAGCCATGCTCCACTCTTAGATGCTGCTCTGTGAGGAAATGCTTGTCCTCCATACCCAGCCCTCCACAGATTCTATGAATTCCTGTTGGAAATGCTTCCCCTCCCTCACTGTGGTCTTCAACATCTTCATGAGGGGAAGCAGAGGGGCAGGCTCTGATCTCTTCTCTCTGGTGCCCAGTGACAGGATGTGAGGGAATGGCCTGAAGTTTTGTCAGGGGAGGTTTAGGCTGGCTATTAGGAAAAGTGTCTTCACCCAGAGGATGTTTGGACACTGGAACAGGCTCCCCAGGGCACCAAGCCTGGCAGAGCTCAAGGAGGGTGTGGACAATGCTCTCAGGCACAGAACTGTTCTGTGCAGGGCCAGGAGTTGGACCCAATGATCCTGATTGGGTCCCTTCCAACTCAGCATATTCTATGATTCTATGATTTCATACCCAGCCCCACACAGAATCCATAGATTCTATGAATTCCTGTTGGGAATGCTTCCCCCCAATATCCTGCCCCTGAACCAAGGTAGCACCCTCATGAGCTGCCTGCTGCTCCTAGCTCCGAGGGTTAAGGAAGGCAGGCTGTCCAGGGGGCTTACACATGGTTTCAAATCCAGGGAGGATCACAGGTGTCCTGTGAACAGGCTCACCAAGAAGCAGTCACCACAACAACTCTTTTACAAACACGTGTGCGAGCACAGGAGCAGATCTAATGAGCTCAGCCCCAAATTTCCAGACAAAGCCACTCTCACCTGACTGCAACGGAGCAAGGCAGTGACTGATGTCAGGTAAAGATTTGGTCCTTTGACTTCAAATCACAGCAACTACATCAAGGAACACTTCTGCCCCATGCTGGCTGAGCTGGAAGCCTATGCACGTTGTAGGTGATGGCCATGGCATGGCCCAGGACTCCCAAGCAGAGAGGCAGCAGGTTTTACAGCCATCTGCTTGCCAAGCAGTGCTGCTCTGTGGGCTGTTCTTCCTCCCTGCTTCAGTGGCTGTGGAAGTGCCCACCAGCCCCAGGAACCACTTCTGCCTCAGGGAACCAAGCCACAGACAGCACATCCAGCCCTGGGGCTACCCAGATGAGGGGATCACTGTGTGATGCAGCTGAAAGGCTGAGAAGGGGAAGGTTTCTTTCTTCTGCTGGTTTTGGGTGGTTTTTTAAGTTAGAAGGAGGTGCAGTGAAAATTAAGCCAACTCACAATGGGCATAAGCTACATGTGGTGTCTCCTCCAGGCTGGGCAGCTGGTGAACACATTTCTGAGAATCTCAGGTCACTTCCCCACACCAGGCTCGTTTTTAGCTCCTTTCATAGTCACCAACCACTGTCACAACCACATAAATGGGGCAGTTATCATTGGCTATCACCCCACCATGCTCTGCTCTCTGACGCTGCTGACAGTGGGCACCATGAGGCTCCCTGTGGGGCCACTGCAACAAGGCACATACACATTGCTCAGAGAATCATAAATTGGCTCTTTCCATTTGCATAAATAAAATCTGCAGGGTCCCTCAGGGTAAAGGCAGCCCTGGCACTCAGGTGCACAGTGCAGCATCAACGCTGAGCTCATTCCAGAGGAGCTCAACAACAACCACAAACCAGGGCGAGCTGAGGGGAGTTGTGGGTTCCCACTCACCCCAGGGGAAAAAACCCAAAACTAAACAAAAAACCCCAAATCTGACTGCATCCTCCAAATTCCTGCCCCTATTTTCTTAACCACTTGGCTGAAATTTCAAGCTCATATGCTGGAGAGTTTTTGTAACAGGCAAATTCAGTCATTTGTCTGGAACAATGCTTCTTCTGGGGTATTCAAGTGAACCATACACACATCCTTCCTCCTCATCCCCTTCCTGCAAGACAGCCTAACTCACAGCAGCATTACACTATTAGCTCATCTTTTCACTAGGAACTTTCACACAGTGTATGTGCAAAAGGATGATTATTATCTTGTTCACCTGTGTGTGTTCCATTTGAAACAAGACCAGACCTGAATTAGAAAAAAAACCCAAAACTCAGATAAGTCAACCAATTATGTGAAAAAAAAATGTCTGGTTTTTTAATCCCAACTAAAAAAAAAGGACACTTGGAGCATCATTAAAATAAGATATTACAAGGATAAAAAACAAATTGAAAGAAGAAGCAAAACAAAATCTTCCCCTCCAGACCTTTTAAAATGGTACAGAAAACTACATAAACACTTCTTCCCACCTGAAAGATTAAAAAAAATCAAAGGACTGGCTGAACTAAGAGGGGAATAAATTGAGAAAAAAGGAACTCTAGTGTATAACTGTAGACATTACCTGTTAATCAAAGATTTATAGGACATCTGCACCCCTCAGCTGGCTGCTGGCATCTTGGTGTCTCAGAAGAGAATAACCCTATAAATACCATGCTTTCTTTACACCCTTCAGTTCAAAAAGGCTACTGAAATTGGTGTTTTCAGTTTAGAGTGACCAACCTGCAACAGCTCTTCCCATTTTACAAAATACTGAGCTCTGCACTATCTGTTGGCTCAGGCAGGGCTAGGCAAGGCTAGAGACCTCTATGAGCTCAGCCAAAGGTCTTCACAAAAACTAAGAGTGCCAAAACACCCCAAAGCCACTTGGAAACAGCTTGCTGTGAGGGTGTAGATCACCTTCTCACCTTAAACTTCACCTGGAAAGCAATATGGATTCAAAGAGACTGAAACCTAAAGTACCACTGGCTCACACCTCAGTTACCTCTTCTATGAGCTTAGACTGCCTTTGTTTTTTCTTCTGCTTCCTCCTCAATACTGACTGGCACCTGCTTGCTCAGGCTGCTTCAGAGCTGCTTCCATTTTGATCCCCTTTTATGCTGCAACTTCCTTGATTTTAAGGCCAAAAAATACTAGTTTCACATACTGTGGCTAACCATAGGCAACACACTTGGCTACCCTTGCACTGAGCTTGATGATTTGTCCAAGCTACAGTCTCTCCCCTAAGCCACTGCAAATGGAGACAGGCATTTATTTCAGCTTCACGAAAATGCAAATATCCAAAGTCCCTCAACCATCTGGGGTCAGAAAGTTACTCTGGGGAACTACGACACGACGATGGCAGCTGACCCTTCCAACCCTCCAGCTCATGTTTTCACCTCAGCTCACATCACCTCAGAGTGCAGCCCAAGTGTGGACGCCCAGCAAAGTTCACAGATTAGAGTCAGAAATGTCAGTCTGATCTTGTTTCATCTCCTGCCTGCAAAAAAAACCCCAGCCTCGAATGTTCCTGCAACAAAGTCACCACTGCAAGGTGTCACTGCATGTATCAGAAAAAGCAGAGCCTTTCTGAGCAGGCTGCGGAGGCCTCGCACATCTGGTTCACTGACAACTGGAACCAGTGTGCCAGCAAACACATCAGGGGTTTTGGGTGGATGTGAACACTGTCAAACCACAGAAAGATGCACTTTTGGCCAGCCTGCTTTTATGCTGTGCTAGACGGGACGAGAGCCAGAGGAAAGCAGAAATTGGCTGTCCCTGCTGTGGTCACAAAGCCAACATGAGGGCACCACGGTGCACACACCTGCAGGAGCTGCACTAGAGAGTGAAGGTGGGAGAGGAAATTCCCCTGTACCTCCCTGTCAAAAAAAACCCAAAAACCAACCCACCACCCCAGGTAAAGCATAACTCAAGCTCCTTCAAGCCTTACTTGCAGAGCCTTCCAGCAGAGTGGTTTGGGGCTAACATGGGTCTCAACTCTCAAGAACAGAAGTCTCAGTGCTTGCAGAAAAGCATCCAAGACGTGCATTTTCCTGTCACGTGAATGCATGCACAGAGTTGTGCCTCCACGACATGCCACAGAGGGAATGCTGGGGGTTCAGAGCCTGGGAGTGGATCAAAGCCATCCTCTCTGCTCCTTCTCAGTGCCTTGCAAAGAGAACATCAAAGAGGCCTCACTAATTCCTGAATGCCCACCAGCACACTCCAAAGTCTGTCAGGGTACTTCCTCATCTCCCAGAGCCCCAGGAAAGCTGTCACTGCCACTCCAGCCTCCCTCACCTCCACCACACCGTGCTCTGCCCTGTGCTCTACCCACCTGGTGACACTGGAGTCACTGGTGGACAACCAGGCTGATGCTGATGATCCCCTGGAGGGACCATGACCGAGGACTCCCCTGGACAAACAAGGGCACTTAGACCTCCCTTGTAGCATCTGGGGGCAAGGGGTGGGTGAGCTGCCACCTCTCAGTCCCACCACTTTGGCTCGTGGGCCCTCACTTGAAAATGATGTCCCTGTTGAAGGCTCCAAGTCAGCTCTAACACTTCCAGGAGGTGAAATACAGGCTCATCTCTCTAAACAATTGGGTGACCCATGACAAGATGCCCACACTGACCCTGGCAGAACTGCCTGAGTGCCCCAAGAGCCAGTGGAGATGCGGAGAAACTTTCCTCTTCCATGTTGATCAGCCTGCAGCCAGTAAAGGGGACAAAAAAACTGCATGCCAAACAGCAGGCTGTCCTTGTAAAATGGGACCAGTTCCATGATTATACTGTCCTGGAGTCCCAGGCCAGTCCCGCCTGGCTTAAATAGCACCCTGCTCATTATTATCTTGAAGGATGCTCGTTATAGAAAAATCACATCCCTCTGCCAAGTTCTCGTGTCTCACTATTTTTGGAACAATAGGGGCAGGCTCTGAGCCTCAGCAACTGTCAGCAGAGCCAGAGGGAAAGCAAATCCATATAACGATCAGGCTGGCTTACGGGGACAGTGCTGGGAACAGCATCGCCTGGGGGACAGTCCCCTGGAAGGACTCTTTGGTCATGAGAAAAGGGATAAGGGCAATAAACATAAAACCCAGAAGCTATTCGACACTATTTGCATGGGAAGCTGATCTCTCCCAGCCCTCTTCATTCTCATGCATATGAGTGGAGACAAAAGGATTTAAAAGCAAACCACCTGTGCAGGAAGGATGGCTCCTAAACCCCAAAGAAGACAGGACCTACTTACTGCAAGCTGATTTTAATTAAAACATTCCAGGATTCACATTCCCTAGGATTACATTCCTGACTTATTTATTTATATATATAGCCTCTTTCACCCCTTCTAGGACAGTACTGTTGAGGTGTTGGATGACACCAGCATCAGGTAAAAGGAAACAAACACTTTTTGGTGCTTGTGACCCCTAATTCAGGATCTGGGATTATCCTCAGGTCCCAGCACCTGTCAGCAACTCACGGATTACTGGAGAGGAAGCATAATCCTCTCTGACACTAAAGAATTATTCTAAGGCCCTAGAAAAAGCAGAGGTAAATGGCTTAGGCAAGGTGGAAAGCTCCCAAGGCAAGGCCTTCAATTAAAAAAAAGTTTACAATTTTAAAAAACAGAGATGTGGTGAGCAAGGGAGACCTCCCACAGATGCAGCTGGAGCAGGACTTTAATTACCCCCCTGCAATGGAGCAGTTGGACTCTTTCCTTGCCTTTCAGAGGAAAGGAATCCGGAGGTGCAAGTCCAAAACTGCCTAGCCCAGTGTGCTGGGCACACAGATGGCTACATCCAGCTTCTGCCAGCCTGCTGAGCTGCTGCTATTTCATCTTTAGGCTCTGAAAAGTGTGACCCACACCAGGCAGAGCTAGCCCTTGCAGCTCCTACCACCTAGTGGCTGCAGGATTCAGCCCTGACGGAGCCAGGAGGAGGTCAGGCAGCCTCAGCCCACCCTGGGCAAACAAAGCCGCCCTTGCTGGCAGGCATCACTTACGCTGCAACTGAGACTAAAGCAGGCTCACACTGAGCACCAGAGAACAGAAAACCTCTCTGAAAACTGTCAGTGGCTAATGTAAGCTCAGAAAAACCTCAGCCAGCTCTAAAATAGGCAAGCAGAAGCAGCAGCAGTATAGACGAACTCGGGTAATGCATTGCTGTTTTGGGTACTTGTGCCTGCTCAGCTAATCACAGAATCACAGAATGGTTTGGGTTGGAAGAGATGCTAAAGATCATCTAGTTACAACCCTCCTCTCTTGTACAGGGACACCTTTCACTAGATCAGGTTGCTCAGAGCTTCATCCAGCCTGGCCTTGAACACTTTCCAGGGATGGGCATCCCTGGAAGAATGCTGCATTCCTGGCACCAGACAACATCACAGCGTGCAGCACAGACATGGCCTAGGCTGTTAAAGTCACCCTCAGGCTCCTTAAGCCAGGGGAAGAGTTTGCTAGTTTGGGTGGGATATTATAAAAAAAACAGAATTCAAACGGCTCTGGATCCAGCCAAATCCTCAGACCCTACGAGTGCTCTGTCCTCAAACTGCAGCAGCATCTCAGGCACTTCCAAGAGCCTTCCTTTTGAGTTTCCATGATTTCTTCTTGAACTGGGAGAGGTGAGGCCACAACTGGACACCCCTGTTCTAGGTGCAGCCTGGCCAGTGTCAGGAAGAAGGGATAATGACTCTCCAGAGCTCCTGAAGCAGCCCAGTCCATAAATTAGCTCACGTTCCATGGGGCTTCACTGCTGGCTCATACTGAGCCTGGCACCTACCATAAGCTCTGTCTGCCTTCCAGCTGGGCTACTGCTCTGCCAGTCAGTCCCAGCTTGTCCTGACCTATGGGATCAGGCTCTGACTTGGCCTTGACAAATGGTAGGAAGCCTCAAAACGGCTAGTTCTTGAAAAATTACTAAAGGCAGTAATGACATAGGTCATTATGTATCCAGGATCTCCATGGCAGCCAGGAGCTGTGCTTTGTTTTTTCTAACATGAACCATTAATACCACATTTTAAGAGTCTGGGCTGTAACTGTGATACATGTGATGTGGTTTCCATGTAATTGCAAACTGGGTATTTGTGCTACCATGCCCCCAGTCCATAGCTTTTTAAATATGGCTGCAGGATGTCATTTTGAATAAGTGGTTACTCTTTTTATATATATAATGGTTTATATGTATATATAAAAATATATATAAAAATATATTAAAAAAAAAAAAAAAATATATATATTTTTCTGCCAAGGTCTTGTTAATGGAGGGGATATCCCCATGCCATACAAAAAATAAACAGAAATCCCAAGTTTGTATCAGCCTGGTTAAGACCTCGTGGAAGGCTTGTGTACAGTGAATACCCTGGTGTTGCAATCATTTCTCTACTATAGCAAAGGGGTTTATTTGTGCTTTTGTAAACAATTTAAATCTGGTTATTCTGGATTGAAGTGGGTGTCACCAAGTGCAGACCATGGGCAGAAGGTGTTATGAACCATCTACACTTCTTTTGCAAACATTTCCCTTTTTGGTGTTGTTTATCATCAGAGGGGAAGTGGTTTTCTGTTACAGACAATCCAGACAGTGAAGCAAAGTGGGATTCAAGTAAAAGAGGAACCCAGGAAAGACTGGAAATAGCAGGGTCCTGCTATACAAGCACCACTCCCTTGGTACCATTTCAAGGACTGACCAGCTCTGTGCTCAAGGCACCAAGGGTTGAGGGGTTCTTCCCTCTGCTCCTCTGATGACAAGCTGGTCCAGAAATTCCTGTTCCAGGCTGCTCTACTGTTTAGCAACCACCTTTTAATTTCCAGTCTAACTGTACCCATGGCCAGTCTAGACTCCTTTAATCTTAGCCAGCATCTTGACAGCTTTGTTTCCCTCCTCAGTGTTTGACATCTGCAGACATCGATCAGATCCTCTTTTTACCTACAATTTGCTAGTCTAAACAGGCTGAGTTCTCCCCTTTTCTTCCTCTTTGCAAAAGACTCTGCAATTACTTCACCAGTCCAGAAGACTCTGCCTGCACCCACAGCAGACTGCATTCCATTTTTTTTGAACATGACAAAGAGTGCTCACACAGTGACCTTGAGTCTTCCCCAAGTTCAAGGGAAACACTCTACACAGCTCAGGAGCACATTTGCTGTTTTCACATCTGCACTGCAAATTCAGTCAGCAAAGCCATAGCAAAGGCCATAGCAACGAGTGGCAAAACCCACATTTGACCTCAAACAGAACACATCAATACTGAACATTTCCAATACTTCAGGAAAGCCATTACAAGTTGAAATACTATGAAATAAAAGTTTCCTTGGTTACTAGTGACAACAGTGAGCTATAAGTTTCATTTCTGCTATACACCACAGCTGCTCTGTGAACCATGTGAGCTGTGTATTAAATAAAACACAACACAAACCATTCAATTTCAATTATGTGAGTCTACCCAAGGGCTCCACCCTAAATGAGCACAGTTCTTCACCTCCAGAGCTGGCTGTTGCATCACCCCAGTGAAAAGAGAAATGGGTGGGTGGCTGAATACATTTGTCTGCTTTTTTTTTGCTTGGTTTTTTTTGAAGTATTTTGGGTTTATGTAGGAGGAGAAAAGCTGCAATTAAAAGGGCAAGTTTCTCCTGCCTCTTGTAAGAGGAAAACAAGCTCTACTGCCCCATAGCAAAGAACAAAATGCAACTGGAAAAGAGCCCAGGCAGTTTTGAAGATCTACACTGCAGAAAATGCTTTGGTCCTAATAAAAGCTTAGCTGAGGGACTCCCAAATTCACCTTGTGGCCACTGCCTCCATCTCAGCCACTCCCCCCTCCACCACCCACACCAGCAAGAGGCTTCCAGCCACCAGCTCACACCAAATGAGGCTCCCAGCCAGGCACTCAGCCCACATGCTGTCCTCCACTGAGGTACACAGGGCACAAGGGACAGCAGTGCTGCCAATTTGTCTTCCCTACACAAAAAGAAATACCAACTGTACACAGATCTGACTCAGTGTCCACCCATGTCAGGCAGACCCTTTCCAGGAACCCCAGAAGGATCTTTCATTCATTTCTGAGCAGTCTACAAAGGCTGGCAGAGACAGGAACCTCTGGTTCCAAGCACAAATCTTTTAAGTCTGCAGAAAACTCAATGCAAATACAGTCCAGTTAAAAATTCAGGCAGCAACAGAGCAGAGCCTGAGATCCCAGAGCAACCAGAGGACACTGCAGGTGTGTAGACATTTGCACTTGGAAACATTCAATGGAACAGAGATGTTCTTAGGGAAGACACAAAGAAAGGCTTTGTGCCTTACCAATTTGCTAGGGAGCTTAGAAAAAGCCAGGATTTGTTTGCCAAATGCCCAGCAGATGTTAGAGGTGGAATATAGCAGAGTGTTCTGTTCATCCTCAAGCAGAGAGGCTTCTCCTGGGTCTGAAGTGGACATTTGTAACAGGTCAGCAGCCAAATACACAACAGGGTTCCTCATGCCAGCCAGTGTCAGGAGGAAGGCTGGCCTCTGCCTGGGCTATACTTACAGGAGTCTGGAAGCAACAGTAGAGCTTGGTGAGGAAGGGGTGGTTCCTTGCTAAGGAGAGGATGCGTTTCTCGGTCATGGTGCACTCAACATCGTCATCCTGCAGAATGACATCCTTCTTCAGCACCTTCACTGCATAGAGCTGCCCACTCTCTTTCATCTTGGCAAGCATCACCTAAACCAAAAGAGAGTGTGAATGGCAAGGGCTGAGCCCTCTGAGCAGCACAGAGCCTCTCACACCTTCCCAGGCTATAAAGGTCAGTTATCTCATGACCAGGCTTGTGGACCAAAGTGAGTCAGCCTGTGAGCATGGGCATCAGTGTATAATCAATGACACACACTACTGCCTGCAGCAGGCTGCTCTGGACAGAAATACCCACACACACTGCTCCTGTCTGGCACACGGCTGGCTGGCCGAAGGTCACCCACTGTGCCAGCACACACTGCCTGGGCAGGGACACTCATCCCACCTCCCTCCTCAGATTTAAAACTCAAACACACTCTTTCACATCAGCTTCGTGGCAGAGAAGCAAAACCCCCATCTCACCACATTTGAAACCACTGCCTTGTTGCCTTTAAAGGAAAAGTCTTTACATGCTCCAAAAAATACTGCCCAAACGAGTGTTAACACACACACTTGGAGCTCCTGGTATAGGCCCTGGCATGCAGCTGTTCCTTCAGGTGCTAACTTCTTTTCTGTGATATCCAATTCTTCACTTTGCTGTCAGCTTTCTTTCTCTTCCCTTTTCTCCTTGTTCTCTGTAACCAACTTTGTTGCACAAAGGAAGTACTGCTTAGTACTTGCTCTGGAGTACCACCGGACAGCCTGTGAAGTGATTTCATGTTATGAAATCACTTCACCTACCTTGGGGCTTCCTAAATAAGGAATGTAGTTTCTCACAAAATAGCCACGAATAATTCTCACCTTTCCAAAGCTTCCCTTTCCCAATACACGAAGGAAGGTTAAGTCTTTGATCCCAAGTTTGCTTGCTGAACTGTCACTAATGTTGTTGCCATCCTTCAGGCTGCCTTTTCCTTGATGTTTCAAGGAAGATCTCGAAACCAGTTTCTGTGGAAGAAAGCAAACAAGTGTCAGTCTGTGTAGAAATTGTACTTCTTCCTCAGAGGTGCTCACAGGTGATCAACCCACCAACTACAGCATTTGGGGCCTGTTCTGGGGCACTTTACAGCTACTGGGACAGAAAGTGTGTTGGTAGCATCACACAGCTGCCACATCTGGCTGGCCAAAGCTGGCACTGCTCAGGGCTGTGCTGACATGTCAACACCAGCTCTGGTGACCCGGGCATTTCAGGTTGTAAACCCACTGCCCAGCACATCACAGATGATCACAGAACAAGCTGAGTTGGAAGGGACCCACAAGGATCATTGAGTCCAGCTCCAGGCCCTGCACAGGACCATCCCCAAGAGTCGAGAGGCAAGGTTGACTCTCTCCATCCTCACTCCCCACGAAAAAAAAGAGAATGAGTGGGGGAATCCAAGTCTTCTATTTACCAGGAAAGTAAGGAGGACTGCATAATTTCTGCAATAGGCAAAGTGCTGGTGAGATCTCAAATGCTGGCAGAGAATTTCATCTGAATTTCTTAGGTTTCTACGTGATTTTAAGACTCTTACTCAAAGCCCAGTTCAGTGGGATCCCAACTTCAAAACACGTTTCTTTTCCACATCTGGGCTGCTGGTTTCCTCCACAGCTCCAAATTCAATGGAAAGCTGTTCATTCCCATGCCAGCAGTGAGGTGCTGCATATTCAGGAGTTGTACCAGTATTAGCACACATTTCCAGAGCTTGTAATTTTGAAGTACACAAAGATCAAGCCAACCTCCAGTGCCCTCTGCTCACAGCTCTCCAGGTATGCATGTGCATACAAACGAGCACTTCTATTCAGTTTACTGGTCTAAACAAAGTCACACGGACTTCATGAGCTCCATCTTGTGACTACTTTGGTGTACAGCAAAGTTCCTCCTGCACAGGAGACTCGTCACCATGGACAAGGAACCAAGAGCAGCCACAGAGGCACAGAAAGGTTTGTGTTGGAATGAACCTTCAAGAGCATTTAGTTCCAAATCCCTAACACGCAGGGAGACCTTTCACTAGACCAGCTTGCTCAAAACCCCATCCAACCTGACCTTGAACACTTCCAGGGATGGGGCATCCACAGCTTCTCTGGGCAACCTGTGCCAGGGCCTCACCAGCCCCACAGCAAAGGATTTCTTCCTAACATATTATCTAAATCCACCCTCGTTCAGCTTAAAGCCATTCAGGGCTGTCCATACAGCACAGTCCAAACACTTCCTAGACTCTTTAGCTCACAAATAACAAGAAGAGATCATTAAACACCAAGTATAGATTTTTTTTTTCTGTTTTCATCTCCTTTTGATGTGCAGATGATGCAACAACAAGTGTTAACAAGTGCTGATTTTTGCAGAACAAAGAAGGGAGTAGGGGATTTCCCTGTAACTCCCAGGATAACTGTCCACCTGAACTGCTACAGGGAGAAGAGCAGAGATAAGAGTTTGCTATGAACCAACTGAAATCAAAAGGGGCACCACAGCCTTATTTAATAAGCCTGCTAGGTTGATACAGCATGATGTGGTAGATCAATGGCTAATTGTAGGAGAATGTTTACCAAGTCTGGAAATTATAGTTTGGGTTTTAATATTTTCTTTTTGTTGCGTTGACAGGGGCCACAAATTTTGGCTAGGGATGTAGTGAAGAGTGAAATGGGCTCCCCAAAATCACACAGAAAAAGTGACAAAGCTGGGAAGAGAACTAGGTTTCTTCTTGAGCTCTTCTGCTCTATCATACACCACACACATGCAGACAGCACTTGTGCTTGCACTAAAAATAAAAAATGCATGTCATGAATTATACTGATTTCTAATTAGTCAGGGGGTCTTATTCTGCTCTCATTTGTGATAAGCACATGGAAGAGTGTTTAATAGTCACAGCACTGTGAAACATAAGCACAGAGCAAAGGAACACCTAGAGATGAAGGCCTGGACATCAAACATCCATTTTTCAGGTGAGACCTTTACCACAAGCCACAGACCTATTCCTGCAGTCCACCACCCAACACTATCTGTCCTATGGGAAGCCTCTGCCCTCTCCTGCACCCATATAAAGATTCAGTTGTAAATGTTTTAAATAGAGAAGAAAAAAGATAAAAGACTCACCGAATTTGGGGAAATGCTTCCCGGTTGCAGACCCATGCAGGCCAAGGTTTTTGCAAGCTCTGCTGAGTTCACCCCACAGTTTGGAGCAACATTTGCTTGGCATCGAATGTGGACGTTCATTTTACAGACTGACAGGGGCAATGGAAAGTAAAAGCAAAGGAACAATTAAAATAACTTGGAGGTGTTTGCTGCTGAGAAACAATTTAGTAATCCCACTTCAGGAAATACACCCATCTGGATCTACTCTGTATCTTTAAACTAGAGGGATTTTTGCCACTGATCTAAGTAAAAATTAGGACTCTTTAAGAGAACAAACTCCTGAAAACCAGCAACAGACCCCAAAATCTTGAGGCAGGATGCCACATTGCCTAAAGCTTTTCATAAGCATGTATTTTTGAGGTATGTAACTACCATGGCAGCTATGCCTGTAAGTACAATTAGTATTTATAATGCCATAGAATTCACAACAAACATCCCCTCCATTTTCATGTATCTAATTTTAAAGACAGTGTTCAGAGGGAAACCAAAGTCATTCTTGCTCTAACTCATAGGCACACACACACCCTCTTGTGGGAAGTGAAGGCAAGGATTTTACAGTCTGGATCACTGAAACAAAAATGTAACACCAGGACATGCTTAGTCATCAATTAACAGGCTTAGCAGTCAGCCTAAAGCAATGACCTTTTTTTCCCCTCGGATGCCTTTTCACTGCCTTATCTCACCAGCTGAGGAAAAACCTTCAGGTAAAGGGAAAATACGAACGCAGGAAGCAGAATACTTTTAATAATGCAAGTTAAACAAAGCTGTGCTGAGAGTGCTGAATAGAGTCCTTCTGGCAGCCAGATTAAAAAGGAGATCAGCCTTTTTTTTAACTCTTAACAAAGAAGAATGTTCATCACTCAGCTTTCTCCTGAAGGTTGCACAAATCAAGCTCACATGGTGCATCAAGAGTCTAAAAATAAATGTATTTTGTGAAAAGGCAACAGTGAGAAGCTGCTCACTTTTACACTGCAGACCCTGTCGCATGATCCCCCAGAGCAAGGACCCGCAGTGGTCACAGAACGTTGGGACTTTGTAGTTGTGGACGCTGAATTTATGAGGAATGTTGATCCCAAACCTCTGTTCAGTCACCTGAGGCACCAAAAGGAAAGCACAGGTTTAAAATTCAAATACACATACATAAGCTGGTGTTCATTTACATACAGGCATTTAAGTGCAAATCTAAGATGATAATTTTCAAGTCAGAAAATGTCCTGATCCATCACCTCACTGAGGTTTACTGCAAGTGAATACTGAATTAAGAGCCTCACCTGCTGTGGGCCAGCCCTGCTTTTCCTTGCTTTTCCAGACTACCTGGAAAAGTAGACTTTAAAATAATGGCTGCCTAGCCAATTTTAAATTCTTAAAGACAAGTTAGAATTAGATTACCCCAAAACAAACCAATCCCACCACAGTGTGAGCTACAGCTTTTTTAATCACGCAGTTATGACATCTTTGACTTGCATACTATGTGCAAAAATATGTAACTTTAGGTCAAACTGTTGATTTTATTAATTTTAATATAGAACTGCTTTCACAGCTCCTCCCAAAATTCTCATTCCTCTTCTCACCCTCCTTGTAATTAACAGCCTTTCAGGCACACATTTCACTCTATCACTTGCACTCATCCCCTTTTTAACCTTGTTCTTTTCCAATTGCATATCATTCAAATCCCAAGGACACCTTTAAAAAAATGTTCCAATGGCTGAAGAAACCAGTCCCCATTTAGCAAATTCATCACTTTTGACTTTGTTTCTCAAAGTCAGATGCAGATCCTGGAAAGCTGAGGCAGAACCCATAACTCTATTAAAGAAAAGTCAGGGGTGCGACTGGAACAAGAAGTTTAGGGTGAGTGGTGCCTCCTCACTTCTGCCTTCTTTTAAAGTAGTTTAAATGTGTTATAAAACCTTCATAATCCCAAGGGAGGGGCGAGGACATTCACTATTTAACTTGCACTTTACCCTTAGGCTTCTTAACTTATTTTCATCTGGCTTGTTAAGGGGTCATTTTAAGGAGTTCAGCTCAGCAGTTCAGAGGCAAGAAATAACAAAAGGTGATTGCATGCCACAAAACACAGAGCTGCCTTGTGAATAAATAGATTTGATTTGATTTTTCCTCAAACAGTTATTGAACCATTTCCAGTTCAGAAATGAGACATGCAAGGCACAGGGCAGTGTTAGGCGGGGATGTTACTCCCATCAAACACAGCCAAAACTAACGCGAAAGAAAACCTTCAGAAACACAAGTTATGCAAGGGTTCTTTATTACAATGTATTTCACACAGCAAAGGTGTGGAGCAACAACTAAATGGGCCCTTCAGGCAACCAGAAAAGAAAAAAGAGGCAAAACAAAGATCACTGGCTGGCCAGAGAAATCCACATTAAGCACCAAGCACCAAATTTTGATTGCACCACAGTTAATCATGCAAGAAAATTACCAAGAAAACCAGTGGATTTGCTACTTTTTGATGTCTTCCAATGAAGATATCCTGACTTCCTATACCATGTGCTAGTCCAAACAGTTAATGGCATCGACAGAAGAAAAACCAGATGACATTGCATGGCCTTTATGCAGATCTCATCACTTTTTTCTCACTTTTAAACCCATGATTAAAGGTAACAGAGTAAATTCTGCTACAGGAAAACCCCAGCAACCCAGACAACCCCAGACAAAGTATGATGACCCAAAATAACCAATGTGACTTTACCTTGAGATCGTTCTTGTTGGTATTGTTTTGGCACGTGCAAGCTGTGACAATGAGGTGATGGCAGCGCTTGTGTACAACACAGGTGCACACTAGGAAATAAAAGAGGCACACTGAAAAGAGCCCTTGGAAGACTCAGAACACATCAACCCACCAGCTGGGCTCCTTAAGGCTCAGCTGCATCATCAGCACACAGTAAAGATGTGAAAAATAATCAGTGGCTTGGAATTAACAACAGATCTGGAGATGTATCTTCAACCTACTGCAACAGAAATTCTGCACTGGATCATTCACACAGCCTAGAGAACAGCTGCCTATATCAAATACGGGTGATGGGCACAGAAACAACAGTGTAGCTTCTCAAACTACTCAAAAAATGCTGTTGAAATCATCATCCAAGGAAGAGTGTTTTTTGTTCACACGCAGCTTTCTTTCACAGGAGGACACCAGTGCCCTATTACACTGAACAGGAACAGGCTGTGTTAGGCTATACTGAATGACCATGAAGCAGGAAATTCTGAGAAAAAGGGAAAGGAAATAAAAAGGGGAAAGGCAGAACAATAATTAAATGCAAACAAGCACCACAGACATCTCTACAGCCAGTCAGCCAAACCATGCGTTCAGGCAGAAGTGCTGTGCCAGCCCACGAAGTCACAAACTCCCTAATTCTACTTTGTTGAACTTCATAGGGAGAGAAAGGGAGAGGGTGGCCATTCCAGCAGGTCACTTTGTGTCCCAATACCAGCTGGGCACTGTCCTGAAGGGACCCTGGGTGCCTCAAGCCTAGGTGGGTGTTGCATGTAGCCAGCAACTCAGTGGACTTGCACAGGATGAAACAGCAACCGGACAACCTGTTTGGGCAGGAATGTCAGAGGCTGCTCCTGCAGCCACACAAACCTGACAGAGGCTCAAAAGCACAGGCCTGGCTGCCTGGGGAGGAAGAGGAGTGGTGACTCCAGAGCAGCTCACAGCTGCAGGACATCCCAGCAGACCAGGACAGCATTCCCAGAACAGCACATCCCACACACACACACACCATGCAGGAAAGGAGAACCTTACCTTGGCACTGGTATCCCTGCTTCCCAAACACGCCCCTGGCCAAGAGAAAACACAGACACAATTTAATGGCAGAAAGACAGTCATCTTGCAGATTGTTTACAGAAAACAGAGCCAAAATGCAGGAGGATCCCAAATTATCAGATCCCATGGTAGAGCTGCCCAGCAGTAGTGGTGCAACCCAGCACAGGGGTGTGAGGGCACAGGAAAGCACTGGACAGGCCATGGCTCACAGGGCAGGCTGTCAATATGCCTTGTATTCCCCATATTCCCCCTCACTCTCATTTCTCAAATACCTCAACTTCATTACAACACACACCACACACATTAGACTGATCCCAACAGCCCACACCCTGTTATTATCTCTCCCACTCCATGTTCTTTTGAGACATATCTATGTTTTCTCCCTGCTCTGCCCACTCCTCCACGTTCATCACCTCACACCTCTCTGATGGCTTCTCTGTTGCAAGGAATTTTCTCTAAGCTTTCAAACAACTGTTTTTTTCTCAGTGAAATCTCAATGCTCCACTGCAGTGAGTAGGGTCTTTCTTCAGGTTGCCTCGTTACTTTTTTCTCCCTTGAAATAACATCTGTGGTTACAAGGGAGGGACACTGCCCCATCCCCACACCAACCCAGTTTGCTTCTAGCACCCAAGATACATATCACCTCTGCCTTCTCTGCAGCAGACTCCAGTTTGCAGCATAAATGTAACCTGCCAAACCTGATTGGCCAAGAGGCATCACATCGGAGGCCCTGGATAAAGTCCTGAGTGACTGATTCAGGACTGGGGGTGCCTTGTCCCCAGAACACAGAAGACTGGGGAGCTCTGTGACAGGGTGTTTGAGCTGTTCTTACCAGATGAACTCCCTGCAGTGAGAGCAGTACGTGGGCTGTCGCAGGTAGGTGGCCATGAACTTGTGCCCGTTCACCTGGTGCACCCGCCTTCGCATCGCCCGCTGGCGCTTCCGAGTGAGGTTCTTAAAGATCCGGTCCCTCTGCAGAGTCCCTGGGCAGGGGGGAGAAGGAGAAAAAAGGACAACGAAACATTAGGATCATCACACACAGTTATCACTCCTAGTTTTGCTATGGCATTCGGTTTGGGCTCCCAACCTAAGGAGGACGTGGCCAGAGATGGCCATGGAGATGATGCCAGGGCTGGAGCCCCTCTGCTGTGGAGACAGGCTGGGAGAGCTGGGACTGTTCAGCCTGGAGAAGAGATGGCTCTGGAGACACCTTAGAGCCCTTTCCAGTGCTAGAAGGGGGCTGCAAGAGAGCTGGAGAGGGACTTTTGACAAGGACATGGAGTGACAGGACAAGGGGGAATGGCTTCACCCTGAAAGACAGTAGGTTTAGATTGGATATTTTGAAGAAATTAATGACTGTGAGGGTGGTGAGGCCCTGGCACAGGTTGCCCAGAGAAGCTGTGGATGTCCCTCCCATTCCTGGAAGTGTTCCAGGCCAGGTTGGATGGGGCTTGGAGCAAGCTGGTCTAGTGGAAAGTGTCCCTGTCCATAGCAGGAGGTTGGAACTGGACAATATTTAAGGTCCCTTCCAATACAAACTATTCTATGACTCTACGATAAAACACTTTCAAAATCACAATTACACCCCTGGTTTAGAAGTCAGGGGACAGTGGTCTAGAACAAGGACGGCATCTGGGACAGGTACAGAACTTAACTGCAATGTCCCCTTTAGCTCAAAATTACATTTTTCATCTAGAAAAATTTTCCCCTTCCTCTCACACCTTCCCATGTTGAGACATGCCATTAAGCTATTAACTCACAAGCTGTAAATGGACCAGAAGCTCAAGGCTAATGAGTTGTCATAACTCACAGCTTTTTGGACAGTAACTCCTGAAAACATGACTACATGTAACCAACTGACTAGCACCACGTTGCTGAGTGAAAGCAGTGCCTTGCTTTGTGAACAGTGTTCATCCACCTTTGGTATTCTCATGCTACACTTCTTTATCACTATTAGCAGCATTTTCACATACTTCCAATACTTCCTGTACTGGTTAAGAAAAATATAGGCTACTTTTTCAATGATGATCAGTTTTTTGATATGTGCCACATTCAGCTTTCTTTAAAGGGTTCATTTTCCAAAGGTTAGATAATATTTGATAGTTCTGGAAAGCAGGGACCCAGGAACTGCTGGCATTCAAATCTGACTTGTCCCAAAATTTAATTTAATTTTAGAACAGAGTAGACTATTTCAGTTGAAAGGGACCTAACATAATTGTCTAGTCCAACAGTCTGACCACTTCAGAATGGACCAAAAGTTAATATATTTTAAGAGCATTGTTCAAATGCTTCTTAAACATGACAGGCTGGGGGCATTGACCAACTGTCTAGGAATCCTGTTCCAGTGTCTGAACCACATCTTGTTAGAGAAATGCTTCCTAATGCCCAGTCTAAACCTCCTCTGGTGCAATTTAATATCACAATTTAATTACCTACCAATATAATTTAATCTTTTTACTGAGTTTAGTTCAGCCATATAACAATTTCCTAGCAAAGCTCAACTTATACAAAACAAGTGTCTCTCAAAAGGTAGAACTGAGCTCTAGATCAAGAGAGCCATTCACATTTGGCAGCAGCCATCCAAATTGCATATCCCAGCCAGCTGGTCTCTGGGATCCTCAGACAAACCTGGTCAGACTCAGCTGAGCTTTCCCAGATCAAAGCCTCATCTGGGGCACACTTGCCTCAGAAGAAAGAAATGAAATTTTCAGTTTTCAAGTTAGTTACTTTGCAAAGCAAAGGCCCTGAAAACAAGGGCATTTGGTGGGGGGGACACAGTGGAGTCTGCCAGAGGTGACTGTGCACCAATGTTCTGTATTCAGGACTCTTGTTTTGAGCATGGACTGGATGTAAGACAAAAGCCAGCCCTTGCCAAGCCCTCTGCATGGATATAATGCCACAGGAAGGGACAGGTCTGTAAACTCCTGGAGTGCTGGATTGGCAGCTGGACCCAAACACAGCTGTCACCATCCCACTTATCTTCCCACAAAAAGGGGGCAGAGCAATTCCCTGCTTTCAACTGGCTTTGCTGATTAACCACTGGGGGGAGGGGGGTGGTGGAAATAGAGGAAAAGCTGTCAACCTGATCAAGGCCTGAAATGTAGGAATCCCACATCACAGGCGTATTTCCCGGTGCTCTTTGCAGGAGTCAAGATAAGGGAAGCCATCCTGTCAGTACTGAGCCCAGCCACTTCAAGGGGTTGTGAGCCACAGGATGCATTCCTCTTGGTACTCTTGCTACAGGTTTAGAAGCAAAGCCAGCCATAAAGCTGAAGGGTTTTTTTTCTGCTGTGCTCTCCCAGACATCCGTGCATGTGTCCCTTCCACAGGCACAGATGGAAACCTCCTACCCGATGGCATCACTGTGACACAGTGCACGGCTTGACTTTAGGACAGCCTGTATTTATTTTTTAAATGGAACTGCATGCTATAAATTAGGATTTTCCCACTTACACACAACACAAAAAAGGATGTGGTAAGGCTGATCCAAGCACTTAACAGAAACCTTCTTTCTTTGGTGCAGAGCTCCAAGCAGCTGGGCAGAGACTGGTGCAGAAGAGCCTGCCTTTGTAGGGAAGTGCTTAAACATGTGTTTAATTCCCACTGAGGCCAACAGGACTCAGGGGATCACAGGAATTGCCAGACTGAATCAGAACATTGGTCCATCTAGTTCAGCATCCCGCCTCTGTCAGTGGGCAACCAGAAACACATGACAGCAAGATGGAGGAACTCTGCAGCTGGGAGATAATTTGCCTCTTTCCCACACACAAGATGTCATTTTGATCTCCAGAAGTGAGATCTGATTTGCAGAGGTTTAATACTCCTTCCAAATGTTCAACCATCACTGCACAAGTTCAACTGCCTTGTTATCTACCACAGGAAACAAGATTGAGAAGAAGCTCGAGGTCAACCAAAAGGTCCTCAAGAAGGAAGATCAAGAGCCAGTTGCTTTGCTGAGCCTGAGCCTCCTGCAACTTCATGTGAGAATAAAAAAAAAAAAATCCTTATAGTATTACAGAATGTGCCCAACTTCAAATTCAAGAGAGCATCTCTTTGATCTAGGTTTAAGCAAACAATTAAGTGTTTTTTCCTGGATCAGGGCCAAATACCTCAAGTGCCAAAGTGTCCTGTATTGGTGTTAAGAATGTAGAGGAGCATTTCTGAGGCACGGAAAGGGAAGCACAGGGTTTGAGTGGGTGGTGAGCACATAAGTAACTCACCTAAGGAAGCAATCCAGTTACCGGCTTGCTCCATGCCAGCTGCTCCATTAGAAGCCCAACAGCTGATGCCCTTTAAGCCCCCATTTAGCACGGTTTAAAAGAGTATGTTCCCAATTTAGCTCCTGCAGCTTCTGGTTGTGTTATGGTTCCCATCAAGGCCCAGCACGGGGTAATCACCTCCCTGGTGCTCTCCCATGCAGTGCAGACCACACATGGCAAGAGGAAACCAATCCCTGGCACCAGGAATAGAGAACACTTGACAACAGCCTACAAAGCCACCAATGGGACACTGCTGTGCATCCCTGTGGTTTGCCCAGCTTCAGACAGACTGCAATTTTGAAACAGTTCACAAAACCCAAAAAATTACAGGCACTTGTTTTTTTTTTTGGGCAACAGAGGAAGTCTGCAACCAGTGCTGCCTGCAGTGGTGGATCACATCCAGGGCCAACCTGAAGCCTTCTCCCCTGAGCTGTACTTAGCCTCCATCCCCTGTTTTCCAGACACCAACATCCCACAGCACAACAGCTCTATCTTGCAGACCCATCTCTCATAAAAGCACATGCCACAAGTTAGGGTTTTTTCTTTACTAAAAGCTAACTCATATTTAAAACACTCCTCAAATCTCACATTTTCTCACACTACTTGGCTGTCAGACCCCGCTAACGTTCTGCTGATACTGCACATCTTTCAGGTGATCCTCATCCGTGCTTGTGTTCACCTCAATTTACATTACAACAAAGCTGAGTGTTACTAAGCAGGCTTCAGGAAGGCCTGGATTACTTTCCATATGCCATCAACTCTTTTGGGCACTAGTCTTCCCATTTCCTGGTGCTGGCTCAAGTGAAAAGGAGAGGGAGAGCCCAGCACAACCTCAGCCATACCTTGAGCCCAGCTGTAGCCACAGGAGACCATCCACCACATGATCTAGTGTATCTACACATACCACCACATCCCACAGAATAAATCCCCCTGTCTCAGGGCCTGGGTGCTCATGCATCCCACACACCACACCATGGAGCTGGCAAGTTCAGCCCTCCAACAAGTGATTTTGAAATGGTGGAACACATGGCTACCAAAACCTCCTTCCTCCCAACCACCAGGACAGCAGTTCCTCAGCTCGCACCCATCCCATCTGTTCAACATGTCCCAGTGCCACTGGCTGTGGGCAGAAATCATCCATCAACACAGCGCTGAAGTCTGCTAATGGAAAGGCCAAGAGATTTGGGATTGTTCAGCCTGGAGGAGAGGATGCTCTGGGGTGACCTCATTGCAGCCTTCCAGTACCTGAAGGGAGACTACCACAAATCTGAAGAGGGACTGTTTACAAGAGTATGTAGTGACAGGACAAGGGGAAACAGATCCAAAATGAAAGAGAATAGGTTTAGATGAGTTATCAGGAAGAAATTCTTCCCTGTGAGGGTGGGGACACCCTGGCACAGGTTGCCAAGAGAAGTTGTGGCTGCTCCATTCCTAGAAGTGTTCCAGGCCAGGCTGGATGGGGCTTGGACCAACCTGGTCTGGTGGAAGGTGTCCCTGCCCATGGCAGGGGGTTGGATGAGGTGATCTTTAAGGTCCCTTCCAACCCAAACCAGTCTGTGATTCTGTGACAGGGTGGCCAGTACAGCAGCCTCTCATGCCTCCCATCTTTGGTGTCAGAGGATATAAGCCATCAGAGACATTTTCCCAGCTCATGTTTTTCATTCTGGCCAGTTTCCTATAGGACATATATTTTCTTTCTGGGCACAGAGAACATTTTACAAAACAAAGCCATTCTAGACCATTAAGGAGACTCAGGCTTTTAAAAGCCTCTAATCTCTGGTAAAGCAACAACCACCATGAACGGTTCAAATGTCCAAATACTGCTATAAAAGCAGACAAGTAATTGCTCAGTGAAGGGAGTTTCCACATCCGTGGCTAAACTCTGACATCTGTAACTATGGGGTATTTACTGTGTCTGCCTATGTGCAAAACTTAACTACAAAGTCCAACACTAAAAAGCCTCTTCCCCTTCCCTCCTCTCCACTCCCGCCAAACACGTGTTCATAGCAGTGGAAATTATACATGCAGCAGGAGAAGAGAATAAATAACCCACCAAGTCATCTGAGGACATGTGCAAGCACCAGCACATCCTCACCCACTCAGCAGCCTTTAACACCATCCCACCTGCCCCCTGAGCTTACCTGATCCTGCTCTTCCTGGGCAGAGATCTCCCCTTTCCCCCCCGCCCCAATTTGTATTCCAGGGGGTTATGTCAGGTGTATATATATATATATATATACATATATATATATATATATTGCAGTGGTGGCATAACTACAGCAGGAAAACAAGAGGAAGAGCTGCAGGATGAAGTGGTGTGCTTGGAACTATTTGACTCAAGTAGTTAAAGCTTGTCAGGTCTCATCTATTGGAAATCAATCTCACTGTTGTGCTATCGACCCCTGCTGTAACAGCAGCACAGCAAAGGTCAGCCAGGTACCTCCTCACAAATGACAATTCCTAGTAGTGTTACACTCCCATATGCACCAGTGGCATTTTTCTTTGGAAGAAATAAAGATATTCAAAAAAGAAAAGTAAAAAGCCTTAAATCAATAATGTTAATAGGTAAAAACTTAATTAAGCCTTTTTTTGTCAGTACCAGGAGCAGTATACACTTATCCTTCCCTTGGAGCACTGCAAGCAAGCTCCCCTTGAACTGAGACACAACCACTGAGCTTACTGGACTGTAAAAATCAAGACAGTGGATTGAGAGACCCCTCACCTCCTGCAAGCACTGCAGCACTGAAAAACAATCTCAGATCATGCTAAATGATCATCTACCCCATGCCCTAACAGTGAGTAGTAGTGGGTGTTTTAGGAAAAGAATACATAAATCAGGTCAAGTAAATGAATTCAGCCCCCCACCCCCTGCAGGCATCAGTATGTAGGTGTTCTCTCAATATTTACCTAACAGTGGGCTTCCTCACATCTACTAAATGTAAACTGAGGCTAAACCAAGATGTTTATTTCCCTGGCTGGAAAACATGTCAGTAATGACAAAAATCCCTTACTAAGGTTTTGCATCTTTTAAGCAGAAGTTTTATCACCATAATCCTGTGGATGGTCAAAACTATGGGAAGCCTTGCTAATTAAAATGTTACAAACACAACACAGCATTGAAGAAGAAGCTGACAGCCTGACTCTAAAAAAGGGAAAAGGATTTAAATACTCTGCTCTGCTTCCCTAATACAGTGCTGCAGAGTAGAAGCCTAATCTTTCCTATTACAAAGCTTTTCTTCAGTTTCCCTCAAACATTAAGCTGGATGCACAAATCAGCCAGGTGGAAAACAGCCACCTCCACAAAGATCACATTAACCACATGGAGTGTCTCTCCCAGCAGAAGTTGCTCCTTCTGTTGCTTTTGCCAGTCTGTGCACGATCTGGTCTCTGCACTCTGGTTCCGATCCCAGGAGAGGCTCCTTGCAAAGCAAACACGTGGCACATCAAACACAGGCTGGGACTTATGTTTGATCCAGCTGCCGCTTTGCCCTCTGAAACTGGATAAAGATTTGAAGATCAGAGAATGAGCCAGCTAGGGCTAGGGCTGGCAGCACTATGCTGTCTTCCAGGACTTCACAGAAGAGTCATGTTAATGGGCAGCTTGTCTTTTAAGATGCCAACCTGTCAATACTGTCCAAAAGAGTAAGAAGGAACAATGATGCTCTGAATCTAAAAAACATTTTTTCCACTCGTGAGTGTGAAACAGCACTATCAGCAGTCTTGGAAATGCAAACATGTAATCATCCCTGCATCACATCAGACACAACTGTGCACTGGAGCTGAGGCCTCTGTTTCTCGTCCAAGTGCTGAAGCAGGGCAGGTCCATCTTCCTTGTTTTCTTGCCAGATCTAGGACATAAATTCATCTCAGCCCTCAGTGATTAACAGCATTTGAGGACTGAAGCTGAAGGATGATGTTTCAGTGCGGCAGCAGTGAGAACAAGATCAATGAGGTTCATCCAACAATACTGGTGAGCATGACAGTGTTCAGCTGTTGCTACAAAAGCCCACCACAGGCTTCTTTCTAGAATTACACAATGATGCCAGAGCTCTGGTGGTACCAGTAGGTAACACAGAAAAGCACCTTTTGAGGCACTCAGTTTTGTTCAGTCTCTTGGCTACAGCAGTGCCAAGGGCAGCAGGGCAGCTCTGCAGAGCTGGAGTGACCAGTGTGGGGCTGCTGGGAGCATCCACATCTGCAGGAGGGGAGATGGCTGCAAAGCCAAGGGTACAGCCTAGTGCCGGGGCTGAGACAGCTGCTTTTTATCTGTTTGCATAAATTCTGTGAGAACATGAGAGAGCAGGAAGAAGGCAGCTTGAGAACCTTTAAAACAAGTATTCTGCTGCCTCTTCAAGTCTCCTGACCAGTTATGAACTCCATACAGGTTATTCTGCATAGAACTTTAACCCCAACTGCCACAGAGGTTTTCAGACATGCACAAAGCAGCTTTTCCACATCTGCTCTTCCATGAATTTTCTTGGAAAAGTTTTTTTTTTTCCCTAGGAAAAGTTGTTTTTTAGACATTTGCTTGTGGATGTTGACACCTCTAAAGCAAGCCACTACAGCATGTTGCACAAGGCTGAAAAATGGGAATGAAAAAGCCTTTCTACTCATTTTTATAGTGAGTAACCTTACCATTCTATCTCTGCAAGTTTGTGCATTCATTTGCAAAACCTCAGGATATATTTGTTTGCCAGAGAGACCAAACTTGGGCAACAATGGCAAAGAACTGTCTCAGCTTGCACAGAGAGGAGATTCCAGGACAGAAGGATTTTATTTAAAAATTAGAAGAGGGATTTGAGAGAGACAGGAGAAACCTGAGCACTGAACTGAGGCCATCAGAGCCCCAGACTGGCACTGTGACTGGAATGCCACCTCGTATCTATCCCTTACCCAGCAGGACACAGTTTCAGAAAGCAAAATAAATTAGTCTGGTCATATTCCAGACAGGTGCTTCCCTCTGGCTGTAGCTGAACATGGTCTTCCAGCAGAAGTACAGTCTAAAAGCCACCTCAGCCCCACTGCTCCCTCCTCACAATGGAGCCCCCTCCCTGCCATTTCAGACCTACCAGCATTCAGCTGCTCCATAACCCACTCCTGTCACACTGACCTACATAAGAACAGGAAAAAAAATAAAAAAAACCAAACCCCAAAGCACTTCTTACTGCATGGCTCATTAGAGCCTTAACAAACTGATTCCTCTCCCTCCTCCCCTCACTGTTACAATCATTACTATTTCCTTGTGCTTAGGCAAGCGAATTTCCATTGTAAAACCTCCTGTTAGTCCTTCCCACTTACTAAACTCAAGAGAAAAACGTTGAGATGTGATTTACTAGGGAAGGAAACCATTTAAATACATTATTCATTAAAAACAGGAAAATAAAACTAACAAAGCAACTTTGATCTATGCTATGATTAATTCATGCACCAGAAGCCCTCTGGTTTAGAAGGTCTCAAACCCCGCTGGCTGCAGAGCAGAAGTAGCAGTAACAAAGTGACAGCATTTGTAAGTCAAAGCTCCCATCACTTGTGCAAAATCCTCCAGAAAAGCAGAATTGGAAGCAGGGAGATCCTGAACCCTCCCTCAGGACTCCTGCGTGTCACAACCATCAGCAGCTCACATGCTCGTGGGTGGTTCCACAGCAGGGATCACAACTCGATCTGAGGAGGTCCTGCCCACACAGGGAAGCACGAGATCCAAGTCAAACCTATTTTTAACCAAGTGCAGTTTAAAGCTATTTTTAAAGTGGATGCTCTGGGGACATCCCCCTTTTGGGCACGGGGAAGTCGGTTGCGTTGGTATTGAAACAAGGGTGTCCATACAAGGTCTGGCAATCAACCAAATCTGCTTAAAACTCACACCTTTATGTTCAGGCACTGTCATTTTCTGGAGACACAGGTTTAACATCAATCTTAAAGAAAGGAGGAGCAGGAGAATACTCTTTATGGAACACAAAGACACACAAAGAAATCAGGATGAACCAAAATCCAGTTGAAATGGGAATAACAAGCAGCTTGTGTCCATAGCGTCCTGAAGTTTTGCAGCATCTCCACAAATAGTAACCACATTCCTCAACACAGCAGCCATCCCTAGGATGACATCTCAAGCCTTCCTCACCAAGGACACTGCACCTCTCCACAAAAAGCAAACTGTATCCCATAGCACAACTGGAATCTAGTCAGGAACAAGGTAACTGGGAAAGCTAATACAACAGAACAAATTAAACATTCTCCTTTTTCTGCCACTGGGGCCTCCAACTGCTGCCATGAGATGCCTCAGCTTTTCCCCAGACCCTGAAGGTGCACTGGGGCTCACCAGGCAGGATGACCAACACCTGAATCACCACCCCGCAACACCTGGGTCCTCCTGGTGGACTGGTCACCCCACAGCTGCTGGTCTGGCAGCAAACTCAGCTCTGATCACACAGCTGACCCTGGAACTTTTGAGCTCTCCATGTGGCAGCTTGCTAACGAGTCCTCTAATTGCAACAGCCTTAAAAAGCAGGTTGTTTACCATGTTGCTCTCCCACGCAGGTTCCCACACACCATGGGCTGAGTAAGACACTGCCGCAGCAAAGCATCTGTCAAGAAAAATAAATTCAGCCTCTTGTATTCCCAGCTCATTGGGAAGAGCCCTGCCAAGAAGCAGCACCTCTTCTCATCAACACATCCCCACCTAGGCAATGCAGCACGGAAATACTCACTGCTCAGGCTGGGGATTGCACAATCCATCCTGAAACTTCTGCAGATGGCAGGGACCATGAGTGCTCTTCCCCTCCCAGTGCCAGGGGATTATTGTGATTTCCCAAAGGGATTTCCTAAGGGCTGCAGGCCAGGAGTGGTGCCTTCAGGAAACGCAGCTGTCCCCAACAGCTTCCCAGCAGCTAATACAGCCAGACCTGATCTCTCCCCCTTCCCCATCTCCTCCCAAACGTGGTTTTCACCCTGCAATACATATTTCTCCACTTCTGAAATATGTCTCTGGGATATCAAAAGCGGATGTCCCAAATTCAGACAGATACAGCTTTAAAAATGCTGGCTGCCACATGGAGAGGGTGTTGCTTGCCTTGGCTCAGGATCACAGAATCATAAAGGTTGGAAAAGACCTCCAAGATCCTCAAGTCCAACCTTTGACCAAACACACTGTCAACTAAACCATGGCACAGAGTACCACGTCCAGTTATTTCTTGAGCACTTCTTGGGATGGGGACTCTACCACCTGCTTGGGCAGACTGGTTTCAGCAGCTCCATAATGTGACACCCCTCAATTTCTTTCTCCCAAATGGGTGGCCCTTTCCAGCAGGTGTAAGAGCAGTAGCAGTAAGTCATATCCTGCCTCCCCGCGGGCTCTCCCATCCCACTCCTCTCAGTTAACAAACAAGCAGAGGTGGGTGAGAAAGAAGAAAATCACTTTCTCCAACAGCTTCTGAGAGACACCTAAAACCTGTAACTCTCTTTTGTCTTTTTTCCCAGGCCTTTAATGGGGAAGGAACTATCCGAGAGGGAATTTATTTAGGCTCAAATGACAGGAGATGAAAGCCAGCCTGTGGTTTGATGGTCACAAGAGCCCTTACACAGGTTTAAGCAGTCCTCCCCATACAAAACACCCTGCCTTCCTTCCAGCACTCCCTTCCACACTGCCATTTTCCAGCCAGAACACGGGACACAGGGATTTCTCTGCCATGGCCCTCACGTGCAAGTTGTAATCAGCCCTTTAGGATGCAGCACTGGACCCTTTCCCTGAAGGATTTGTTTTGCCCATTTCACCTCCCATTCACAAGTGAAATACAGAACCCAGAGTCAACGCAAGTAAAAACAGGTGTAGGACTAAACTGAGGCCCTGGATTCCCCACTCACCACCTAAGAACTCTGAGCTGGGCAAGCTGGACAAGAAACACTTTTCTGCCTTTATCCTTGCTGACCTGCAAGTGTGATCTGCAAGTTTGTACTGTGAACTATAGGAAAGACGCATTTTAGACACAAAAATTCAGCACTGGCTTTTGGGAGTTTGATTTTCTAGTAACATCCTTCAAATGAAAAGGTTTCTGGCTTTAAGGCAATTTCCTACATTTTATAAACAAAGGAAACTATCATTGGAAGCAAGTTCATCTGCTGGAACTGGAGCAGTCTTCCTGGTCCTGGCTCAGCAGCAAGGCTGTGGTTTTGAGCGCACAGCTCCGGGGGAGAGGAGAGAACTAACACAGGAACACACGCTTCCCAGGAAAGGATTGTGCTCTGCTCTGTGGATCTGTGCTAGCGACAGGCAGACACACATGCTCAACAGGTCTGGCAGCTAGACGGCAGAAAAGAGCTGAGATTCTGGGATTAGAAACAGTTCCAGACTCTAGCAAGAAACAGGCTTTGATGGTCACAGCTATGCTGCTGCTGCTGCAGCCTTTCCTTGTCCCCTGCAGCTCCTCTACAATCCCTCTGTCCATTTTCTCCTCCTCCCACCTCCTTTAACCTTTTGGGCCTCTTTAAGCTGTTTCTTCCTGACAACTCCTGCCCGCACCCATCCACCACCACTCCCCAGACCAGTCTCCTTCTATCTCTCCTTACACTCCTCATCTCTGTCCTTACAAACCCTTATGGCTCCATTTCTTCTCGAAACAACTTTTCCCATTGTTTCCACCATTCAGTGCCCTTGCCCCTTGTCTCAGCAGATGGGGCAAGGAGAGCAGGACACCTGCTCAGCCAGACCTCCTGCCTTCCTCCCTCCTCTACACCACTGCTGGGGCTCCCACTCCTGCCCCCCTGCAGCACCCAGGGCAAGGCTGAGCTCAGTCAGGGAGAATTCTGGCCCAAAAACCAATCACAGCCCTGCTCCAATTTCCCAGTCCAGACAGCTGGTGCAGAACTGGCCCCACTCAAGGCAGCCCCAGGGAAACCCAGGAGCATCCTTTTCAGACAGACAGATTTACCCTCAATTATGAAACTGCCTCGTTCTCTTATCTGCAACCACCAGCAGTGCTGGCAGTGCCAGGAGCAACAGCCACCGAGGTGGGAACCTGCTCAGTGCAGGTGGTGTCCACAGCACTCCAAGCCATGCTGATGGCATGCAGTTTATCCCACATCACAAATGAGCAGATTTTCCCCAAAGACAGCAGACAGGGACAGCAGAAGCTTTCATCCCTCCCTCTCTTGCCTCTGCCAAGCTTGAGGTCACCCTGGCCAAGCAACGTCAGGATCTCTTTGCTCTAAGCTCTATTTTGATTCAGCATTTCATTCTGGAAAACAAACAGAATCATTGCTGCTGAAACACTCCAGGAAACAAGAACAGCTGGCACTGAAGAGCAGGAAACTCATTATTTTATGCTGTGCATGGTCTGGAACAACCTAAAACAGGGGTGTATAATTTGAAAGTGTGAGTATTCGTCTCCTAAAGCACAACTAGAAGATGAGCTCTTCTTCCTACAGCTCCATGCCAGCTCACCTAATGCTGAAGACCCTGTTCTGCCCTTTGCTATTTGGGACACATTGCCATCCTCCAGTGAGGTGCAGGACTGAACTGCACAACGCCCTCACCATGCAGCAGACCGATGCTGCTGGTCCTCCTCATGTCTGCAGAGCCAGAGGGAACCTTGGGTCTCCAGAAGCACTAAAGATGCCTGAATAACTCCCAGGTAAATTCAGGTAATTAAACACTGTGGCACAACAGCATCTGGTTCCCTCCAGGTGATATGGACTTCTGGATGCTGGACAGACTGGGCTGCCAGGCACCCAGACACAAGGAAAATCCTTGACTGCGGTGGTACCACCTAAATCAGGAGTCTCCTCCAGCAGCCAGAGTTGAGAGACTTGGATATTAAATGGGATACAGTCTAATTTGATAGTTGGTGGAGCTGAAGTTATATGTATTTATAATTATATACATAACAAAACAAACAGCATGGTTTTGTTGGTATTTTTTTTTCCTCCAGTTTCTGGTACAGATTTACAGAGTGACCCTTGGTAAAGCACTGGGGGTTTTGGACAGCCATTTGCCTATTTCATCAGCCAGGCACCTCACAAACTGTGGTCTAGAGAAATTCAGGCACAGCCATGAGGTGTGCTAGTGTACAGGGCAACCCCCTTCATCCCAATCCAGGGTATCATCCAGGTGTCCTCAACCACACTGGGTCCAGAGAGGGATGGCCATGAAACAGCCATCAGAGTGCAGCAATCAGGGCTGTGCCAGCACCCCTGGATCCCAGCACTCACCTCCTACAGCTTCATGTTCATCTCCTTCCATCCCACACTCACCATCCTGCCCCACTGCAGCCCAAACATCGGCTCCAGCACAGCCCTGTCCTCCAAGCCCAAGCAGGTTTAACTCCTCCAGGAGCTACTGTCACCTCTTCCAGGAATCACATTAAAATAAAGCAAAGAAACCTCTGTTCCTCATTACAGCCAGGAACACTGAAATCCCAGGGCTGATTGCAAGCTTGCATATTTATCTCTGGGCTTCAGAGCCCAGACAAAACACAGTCCACTGAGGAAGTGAAGTTAACCCTGACACTGCTGCTTGTTGCGTTTTTACAGTCCCTGGCTATCTCTGCAGTTGGCAGATCTTGGCAAGTCACAAATTACTGACAAAAACCTCTTGGCATTAGACACACTGCAATAGCTGCAGGGTTCCTATGCATCATTTTCTGAGAAATAAAAGTAGCCTTGTGGGTATGTAGCAGGCTGGGGTGCTGTTCTCCTCCTGGCTCTGCATTACAGTCCCTCCATAAACACCAAGCAAATCACTTCATTTCCCAGGGTCTGGCTCTTCCTGCTAGCAGGAATACACAGATTTGTTTGTTTGCCTTCCTGTTGAAATCCTTTTTCCCTGTGAAAATTCAGAATTTACCAAACTTGCCTTGGCTTTTTTTTTTTTTTAATGGAAGAGAGGCATATGAGAGATATCAGAGTGCCAGGGTGCAAAAATACTTGGGTTCTCTCCTCAGTATTTACACATGAAATGCAATGTATACATTTTGAAAGTTTCACTTTGAAATACAAAAAAAAGAAACTCCTGGAGGCTTCAGGACAAGGAGAGAGCTGCCCTGGCTCCCACTGGCTTGGCTGATAAACATCTGCTGGGGTGTGCAGAGTGTGACCTCCAGGAGAGCAACACCTGCTCAGGACTTCAAGACCAGCCTCTGGAAACCTTCTGTTTTTTAACCTGACATTCATTTTTTCACCTGACTGACATCTTTCAGCAAGGGTGGGGATCCACTGAAGTTCACCTGCCTGCCACACAGAGATGCACAGCATCTGTGGATTACGCCTCTGGTCCCTGCAAGGGCTCAATCTTCTCAGGGCACACTTAGGGCGTATTTTCTCCCCCATGGAACTCAAAACTGTTCTGACCTATCTCCATCTGAAAATGCAGAGCTGAACCAACAAGGAGTGGATCTGGAAATCCCTTGCCTACAGCACACAGGTGTGACAAGCATAAAGCACTGGAAAAAGTGCAAACATTGGAAAAATATACAAGAGTGTAGAAATACATGTCTCCTGCTGGTCTCTGCCACATAAGACTTTGGACTAGACATTAAAGACTTCCATGTCCTCAGACTGTGAACCAAAGACAGCAGAACTTTCTTTATCTTATTCTGCACTGATATGGCCTGTTTAGACCAGGAGGTTTTTTAGGTGGTGCCTACTACAAGCTTTAAAACTCTTCTTGAGCCAGTAAACCAAAAGAGAAGAGTGGCCCAACAAAACAGGAGATGAGAAGAGGGCATTTTTTATTCCTGGTTCCTAGTTTCCAATATTTATTCCCTTATCTACAAAAGATGGGCTGAAAGCAGTCATTACTGCAGTTTACAGAGGACTGGTAAAACTCCTTTTCCTCCCTGTTATGCAAGAGCCTGAAAACAGATCTGTCAATAGAAGTTTTATGGGGCTGAGAAGCTACATAATAGTGCAGAGCAAGGATCTCCTTAGCACAATACCTATGCACCACTGCAGAGCTTTTGTGGCACCTCAGAAAATGTTATTTCTTAAAAAACACTTTGTGGTAAAAAAATGTATTCTAAGAAAAACGACAGCAAAAGACCAAGAGTCTTGATGTTTGAGAACAAACCATTCTGATGTGCCAGCTGCAAAACAGAGAAACATTTCCTGGCCTAGAAGCAGGTTTAGGCTTCCTGAACCTGCTTCTTAGGTTATCCATAGGTAAGCAGGTTCAGCTTCCCCCCTTGGGGGGAGTGGAATTAGATGATCCTTAAGGTCCCTTCCAATATGATTCTATGACTCCTTGCTGCTGCAAACCCTACCAACATGAAATATTTAACACTGGGTGCTATATCTGCTCTACCAACTCACTTGGCTTTTCGATATTCTCGTTCTATTTCTTGCCCAGAACTCGAATTTGTCATTGTCTTTACTGACACTGAAAGAAAAGAAACAACCATTACTTACCTCCTAATGACAAAATTAAAACTGAACTTCATGCCAGAATTATCACTTTGAGTGACAATGTGAAAAAAAAATTTAAAAAAAAAAAGGCAAATTGCAAGAGTTCAAAGCACTAAAATAGAAGCACTCTGTTTTCTACAGGGTTTGCTTCATTCATTAATTCAGCCAACTACTTCATTTGTATTAATTTAATTAGCTTTGCTCAGAATTAAATAGAGCAAACAGAAAGAGAGGTGGCAAACTGAGGGCACACAGCACACCTTGCAGGTAAAGCAGAGAGGGGACTGGGCTGGTTCTGGGACTCCAGTGCTACAAGGAGAGAGGTTCAATCCATCCAGACACACACCTGGGGCCTCTCAGACCTTGCTGCAGCCAAACAGCCTGACCCAGACACCATCACCAGCTCTTGGGTATCTCATCTAACTTCTCACAGGGGTCAAGAAGCACCAACCACAGAGTGGTTCACCCACACTCACTGCAAGGCTTTTATTTCAAATCAATCATACCCTGCCCAAGAAGAGCTGACTCATGGTTTGCCCTTTCACAGCTGAAACCAGTATTCAGTGGGAAAAAGCAACAAGCAGGTCTGAATTCATGTCACCAGCTGAGCAACACCCTCTGGGGCACCCCAAGAGTAGTACATCTTTTAGAGAGCAATAAAGCAGATTTTTTCCCTTTAAAGAAGGCCTGCAAGAGTTGAGATCTTGTGGATTATCTCAGAGATCTGGGCACACACACAGGATCACAGGGAAGGAGGGAAGCAGGATTCTCTGGGTTCTGTCAAACCACAGCTCTTGCAGTCCCCAGGGCTGGGCAGAGCTTGGTGTGGTCCCACACACTGCACCCTGCTCCTGTTCCCAGCTCCTCAGCTGAAAATATGCCTCACATCCACGGATGGGGCACATCCACAGCAAAAACACACCTCAGAGAAGGCACATTCATTATTTTTAAGAGAGCAGAGGCAAGGAGACACAAACAGAGACAGAGAGAGGTAAGAAATGCTGAAGACACCCGTGGGGGAAAAAAAATCATATTTATTTCCAGAGTAAAAAGAATAAGGAAGTTTTTAAAAGGAATCATAATTTTGATGACTTGAAAAAAAAATCCTATTATCAGGCAGGGTGAAATACAGAAAACCCAGAGAAGAGTAAATAAATTCATTTGAGAAGGGGCAGAAAATCAATCCCTAAGCAATGCCTGAAGTTTAGCAGGCAGAAGTTAGTCCTCACCTTCTTTATAAAACAGCCTGGACTGAAACAGCTCTTGGGCCAGTGAGGGAGATGGCTGGGGAAGATGCTTCCCTCCACCCCAGCTGGGTGCCAGGGCCACCAGGACCCAAGGATGTGTCACCCTTGGGGACCTCAGGACTTGGACTTGGCTGATCCTTGTGGATCCCTTCCAACTCAGAGCATTCTGTGATTTCTGTGAGAGGTAATCTCCTCCCAAGGTAAAGAGATTTTCATTTTAATTTTGTACTGGTTGCTTTACACAGGAAATGTCAGCTGAATGAGGGGAGTTAATATAATCAGATACAGCTTAGCCAGCAAGTATATCCAAGCAGAGAAAATAAAGAGAGGCAGGTATAATTTCTCTAGACTTCCCTCACTTCCTATTGCTCTGTTGCTTTCTTTTTCTGAAGAACTACATGTATTTTTAACACATCACACAGGCAGGTCTCCCTGCCTCAGAACAGCAGGGTAACACCGAGGGACACAAGAGCCATACAGGAACCTGCAAAGAACTGACCTCTTCCCAGCTGTATGTTTCCTATACTGCCCTCACATCCTCATCAGTCCTCAAATGCCTCTGGCAGACTGTTCCGGTTTGGCCAAATTTAGAAATATATCCTCTGAGAGAAGGAACAACTACCCCTTCCCCCCTCCAGGTTCGGGAAAAAATAAATTTTCCTCGAAGGAAAGTGAAGAAGATAAAACTATTTATTTACCAAACACACGGGAAAAGGAAAATAAGGCTAAATAATAAAATGTTTCACTGTGGAGGAAAAAAAAACCTGGGAAAGTGTTAAGAGTCCTCCCTTTGGTCTCCTTGGCACTGGGGCTTGGCCCAGGGCCAGGCCCTCTGTGCCCGGTGGAAAGTCCTCCCGATGTGCTCTGAGGTTGAAAAAAACAGTCCAGTATAAAAGGGAGAAAATCCGGAATTCCAGAGAAGGAAAAGCAAAGTCCAACTCTCAGTCTCTCTCTCCGGAGAACAAGAAGCCGAAACAACTGGCCAAAAGCTGACTGGAAAGCAGCAAGCCGGGTGCTTCCTCGCTCTCCTCCCGCAGCTGGAAAAAAAAACCTGCTATCTCTGTGTGACCTTGAACAAGCTGCAAACTGCCCTGAAAAAGTTTTGCTCAGTTTTTTCCTTCCCCCTCTCAGGCTCAGTTTAGAGGCATAGAAAGGCACAAAAATTAATTTCTGGGCATAGGCAGCGATATGGGATACACATCATAACGTCACCCCAAGACACAGACTCACAGGAGTGACACCCTGCTCCCCCATCCCTGCTGCAGGTGAGCAGAACCGAATTTCCATTTTGGTCAGAAGAGCTTTTGATCAAACCAAAAAACCCCCACTCCTAAAGGTAAAGTCCAAGCACCACCAGCACTGCCTATTTTGGGTAAGTAGTTGAAGACAACGAAACAGGACAGTCTCAGGTGGGCCTAAAAACCCAGTCTTTACTGTTTGGTTGGAGTTTTTTGGGTTTTGCTAGTTTTTCTTCTTCCCCCTCCTATTTCCTCCCTCTCTTTACCCACTTTTTGGACTTTTACTTTACTGGAGGTAGACAACGGTGCCTGAGACCCCGTGAATTTGGCTATTCCCATAAACAAAACAACTAGCTAGGCATAAGAAGTCACAGGGAGCAGGGAGGATGCAGCAGTTGCTGCCCTCCAGATCAGAGGAACAAGTGGGAAGCCACTTTTTGAGCTTTCAAGCCGTGAATTATTCTCAGACTTCTTTCCAAAAAAAACTTTAAAATTTCAAATACAATTCTGATCCTCCACATTTCCAGCAAATAAACACGATGTTATGAGTGAGAGCTCACTGTTTATCAGAAGGAAACCCCTTCCTCATGAATGCCTCTTTTACCCAATGACTGGGAAGAGTCACCATCTGTAATCAGACTTGCCCTGAATTAGGTCTTTTCTTGGCAACTCTAAATGTGACCATACATGGGAATGACCAGACAAGAAAAAACCCAAGGGCCATCTTTGATCTTCCTGTTCTGTAAGCCTACACAACCTCAAGAACAACAGAGGAAATAAAAGTGAATTATTTCCAATATTTCCCACTTCCCTCAGAAAGCAGTAGCTGTACAAACATCTGAGTTATTCATTTCTCATCTCTGAGACCTTATTAGCAGCATGCTCAGCCACCAGCACAGATCTGAAACACACTCTGGATTTATGCTCATGCCCACCATCCCTGCTCAACCCTGCTTTAAATAGCCAAGCATGACACTCTTGCACGTGGATACAAACTGGGATGTAAGTCAGTAAAAGCCCTCCAGTTTCTTCTCTTTCCATCACTGGCTCTGTCATAGGCAATTAAAGCCAATTTTTAACGTCCTTTTCACCCCTGCAAGAAATTTCTCCAGGCCTCCCCAGCACACCCTGCCACTCTCCCTGTTCTCTGGTTACAAATACAAAGATTTCCCAGGTTGCTCACATCCACACTCACAGCCACGCTCGTAACTGGTATGACAATAACCAACAGGGAAATCAAAACCATCACACTATAAAATACAGTTACCAAAAAAAAAGCTACCCAGATACTTTTTTGGGGCAGCTGTCACACTAAAAACTTGCAAGTTTCCTGTGCAAAGTGAGCCTGGGAAACAGAAATGCTCATGAAGTAGATGGGAACCATTATGGAATAAAAATCATCCAGATGTTTTAAACACGTTCTATTTTAAACATGCTCCACTTTCTCCTCAGCTTGCCCTTCAACAGGCACCCAGGTGAAAAGCACGAGTGACAAAAACAATCTGTCTGAAGGACAACTTCAGGGAAATAAACGAGAGCGAGCATGAACCGGCTCCCCAGGTCTGAGATCAGAGCAGAGGGCACACACAGCTCCAGCTGTCACCAGCAGCCCTTTGCAGACTTCCCCCATCACTCAAGAAATCTCAGGCACACCACAGCATGTGGCCCCTGAAGAATCCAAACGTCTGCACTGCTCTGGAACTGATGGCAGGAACACAGACCAGAGTCCAGCTCTGAATGGAAACAAGCCAAAGTAACTCCCTTACCTTCTGTGAAGCTTCCTGTCAGAGTTATGACAACAAACACTTTGCCTTCTGGCTCCAAATCCACCTGAAAGAAAGGAAAGGAAATGTTAGAAGATTGGTTTTTTTGAGGTAGAAATTCTTCTCGGGATTTTGCCTGACTTAATCCTGCCAACATTTGATAATATTTGAACCTGTATGTATTCTCATGCATACCTTTAATTGAAAAAAAAAAAAAAAATCAAGCATCCAGTGCCCAAATTGTTCAGCATTCAGAGTTCCATAAAAAATAAGGAACTTGATTCATTCTTTTTCCTAGAAGTGCTGAACAATCTCAACCTTGCTAGAGGAAACAGAAGTATATAAAAAAAAAATATACAGTTAATAGTGTTCCAATTTGTGAGATAAATGAAGCAGGACTAACAGTAAATTCTCTGAAAAGATCAATGTGCATCTGTTTCGAGAATTATATGGATATTTCCTCCCTATTGTATTTTATCTCAGTGAAATTGTTTCAGTCTCTCAAAATACCATCAGTGCTGAGGCAAATGCTGATTTCTTACATAAATCACCTTTTGGCCTTAAACCACAGGAAATAGAAAACTCTCAGTGCTGTTACCTAAGGACTTCTTCTCGTTTAATCTAAATTAGATAGAGATAGAAATACAGAACATAATTTTAGGGATCAGAGATTCAATCCCAGTGTCAGTCAGCCTGTCCTTGAAAGAAAGCATTTATTTTTTGGTGAGTAGATTTTTCAGGATACATTTTTAATAAAGGTCTTGTTTTTAGTATTTTTTATTTACCAGCTAAAATGACATCTAAGGATTCATGAAGTTTGAGTCAGGCTGTCACACAGAAACCTCAGTTAGAAAACAAAAAACAAAAGAAAGAAATAACAAGGCACCCCCTCAACTGTTCCCACAGATTGCAAGGTTAAAATTAGCAAACAGGAGCTTCACACCTCGTGGGTATTGATCACCTGTGCAGAACAGGAATTTTGAAAATGGAGCTCCCTGGGGGAATGAATAAAGATTGCTCACCCAAACCCTCTCTGCTCCTCCTGTACAACCACAGGATGACGAGCTCAGGCTGCCCCCTTCTTCAGGGGTAACCCTGTCAGCCCCTTGATTCCTCTCCAGTGTAAACACACAGCACATCACTGGAATAAACCTCCAACCATCAACCTGAGCTCCCAGAGCAAGGGCTGAAGACCACCCCTGACCCAGACATTTGCTCGTGGTTTCCAAAAAACACTGCTGCCACGAACCAAACAGTCATTTCAAGGCACTAACATTAAGACACTGGAAAAACAGAAAGGTGAACTCTAAAGAGGAGCCAAACAGCCAAGCTGCAAACAGAGGTGAAGCACCTGCACAGCTGAAGGTGGGAGGAGGTGTCTGAGCTGGGCTGACTCTGCAGGGCTAAGGTACAGCAGCACTTTCTGCTGGCACCTCCACTCCCAGGAATGCTGACACTTCTGGGGTAAGTGAAGGGGAAGCACAGCCAGCCATGCATTTCCCTAGCCCACAGTTTGTTGCAGAAGGAGAGAAATTGTTATTTAAACTGCTGGGAATTTGTTAGGACGAGCAGAAGAAATATTTTCAGGAACAAGAATGAGCAACCATCTCATTCACACAGCTCCAGCTACAGTTCTGAGGTGCCACGCACACACTTTTATCAGTGGGACACAAAAAAGGGAAGCTACAACTGCTTGGGAAAATACTACCAAAATGCTGACTTTATGGACACTATACTCTCCACAAAAAAATAAAAATTTAAAAAAAAATTAGAATCAGTCTCACAGGGAAAATTTAAAGCAAATATTTAGCTTTGACTCAATATTAATTTTTGTGCTTGTTTGCACTGCATATTACACTGGTTTTAGGAAGCTGTGTTTGAACAGCCCTCTGTCTCCATCAATACTGAAAACATTCCCCAAAAAGATTTCAACTCCAGCAATATCATGCATCATTTTTGCCTAAATTTCAGTTCCCTGGAGAGATGTGCATCTTTGTAAGGAGATGGTTCTTTCCAAAATATATAATAACATATAATAATATATAATTACGCAAATTGATTTATGGGATACCAAGAATTCAGGTTTTATGGAAAAATCCTTACTTACTTAGGTTTCCAAAATCACTCTTCAGTGCTTATCATTTTCCTGCCAGTCTCCATACAGGGTATGTCAGACTCCTGCTTCCACAGTGACAAAGGGGATCCTTCCTCCCTTCTTCTGACACACAGTATCTCTGGTGGGATGTGGAATAAACCCTGTACTCCTTGTTCAGTCTTAAAAGCAAAGGCTTGTCAGAACTCCAGCAGCTGGGCTGAGCCAGGGGATCCAACAAAAACATCACCCACCTTCGACACGGGGCACAGACAAAAACTGGCCCAAAGTCCTGACAGACCTTGCTCCCCATCTCTGCAAACAGGATTCCTCTGCCCCTGGCACAGCACAGTCCTCTGCCCCTAGCAGTCTTACAAAACAGAAACAAAATAGTTCAGAAAGCAATAGCAGGAGATTTATGGGAGTTATAAAACAATCTCTCTCCCCTCCAGACTCCAAGATTAAAGACCAGTCAAATCCCCTATACCTACTAAGCAGCTGTGCTCATGTTGTACCACAATCCAAGAGCACTCAGCCAAGAGGACCTGAGCTACACTCAAGATCTTCTCACAGAACTGTAAGGAGGATCTAATTAAATATTACAGCTGAAAGGCTCCAAAATGAGCCTGAAGCCCCAGCATGCCAGGAGCTGCTGCAACTTTGGCACAGCAGCACTGCTGGCTGCAGGACCAATGGGGAACTCTTGTCCTAGACAAGAGTTTAAACCAGACAGTCTTAAGAGTCTCTCTAGTCTTAAATTGACAGCAACAGCATCAACAAATGATAATGAAATTAAATAATAACAGACCACAGGGAAAAGTCTGGCTTTTGGACTTGCTGGGATCTCCTTTAAGGATGAATTTGACCAGCTAGGTAGCAGCCAACACAGCTCCTGAGATAACTCTTAGACACGTGGAACGTGCCTGAAACAGAAAATAACGCCTGACCTAAAAAACTGAAAGAAAAATGCCTGACCACAGACCTGAGCTGGCCTGAGAAACATCAGCAGCTCCCTGAGAGCAACACCTGCCTGACAGGACGTGCTTCCCACCATGACACAGACACCCTGAGCCACAGCCACACCGCCCGAGTGGCCTCGTGCTGGCAGCGGCTGACGCCTGGGAGCTGCTCACACTTGCTGGACCCGTGGTGCCAGGGCAGCCCCACGTGCTGAGCTGGGTGTGAACACCAAGCACCTCGCTGGGGCCACGGGGGTGAGCTCAGCCAGCCCTGCAGCACAGCCCCTTGTGCTCCTGCCCCTGCTTCACACGCTCAGCACACACCTTCAGCACCGCCTTCACCCTTGCAGTGCAGCCACAGAAATAGCACACGCTTCGGGACGGCTCTACCCACCCAGCGACTGCAGCCAGAGCTGGGCAAGCAGAAATTGCCCAGAACCGTCTGAAAGCAGACACCCACAGATCAGGAGTTTGGTACCCTACTGTGTCCCCAAAAGGAGAAATTCCTGATGTAAGCCCTCCTTCAATCTTTCCAGTCGCCAAAGCACTTCCATCACCCGCACCTACTTTCACAGATGGAGAGGGCTTCTCACCGTGTTCTGTCACTTAGTAAGAACTGAGCACTTCAAAAGGAAGCAGCTGCCAAAGGACTGGCCCTCCAGCCACGGAAGGGATAACCCTACCTGGGCTGGCAGCCCAGGCCCTGACTCCACAATGGCACAGATCCAGCGATGCCAGTACCTCCCAGCACCAGCAAACAGCCTCGGGACCCAGCCTCCTAACAGCAGTGTGGGTGTAACACAAGTACCATGCAGACGCCAAGTTTTGCTCCTCACTTCTTTTCTGGTTTTTTATTTCCCAGCACTGATTGTGGCTGCTTAAAGGCAAAATCCCTACACTTTTGCAGAGAAGCAGGGTTTTGCAGTATTAACCTTGACAGAGTTATTAAAGTCCAAAATAGACCATGAAATCAGTTTGGGTCAACAAGGCAGCTGATGTTCTTTCTTAAAGAAAGCAGAAGAGGCTCACAGAAACTCAACAGCCTGAGGGCAGCACAGATGATGCTCAGGGAGAACTCCTACACCACAATATACGAGATAAGTGATACAGGAATCTAACCACCCATATGTATTTGACACAATCATCAAAGAGTAATACATACAGAGAAAAGTTTCCTACTGCCAAGATCTATCTGGCATGGGATAACTTATTTTAGGGAATCACAGCCTTATGCCTGGAAGGTTTAGTAACAAAGCAAAAGAAAAGTCCTGTTGTATTGGGAGAAGCAAAGGAGAAGTATGAAATTCTATGCATGCCTGATATCGTGAATGCTGTGCGGTGCAGTGATCTCAATAAATCAAACTAAACTGGTGGCGAGCAGCATCACACCACCAGCAGGTAGACCTGTGAACAATCATCACCCTCCCCTCTCTCCAGTGCTTTCATCCACAGCCCGGTCCCCCAGGGAAGAACCAGGAGGAAAAACATAGACTTTCTGGCTGGTTTAGAGGTAACTTGGCCAAGTTTTAGCTCACTGGGAGAGGAAAGTGTGCTTATCAGTGTAGTAAATCCTTTAGTCACCCTCAAAGAAATGAAGGCAGTACGTTTGTCCACAGCACAAGGGGTGGAAAAGATCAACTGCCGGAGCTCAGCTGTCTCTGTGAGAACAGCACAGGATTTTGGCCCAGAGCTAAGCACACACTTTAACTTCTGCTGAACCCCACGGCCGTACCCGGGAAAACAAGCACTGGAGGATTTGGCAAGCGAGCTGGAAACAGGCAGGTAAGGATGATGAGTTCAGCCACGGCTTCATTACATTTCCACTGCGAGGCACAAGCCCGTGCCAGGACAGTGTGCTGGGAGTTAGGAACTCCACTGCTAACCCAAACCACTCACATGGTGCCCCATGCCTGAACTTGCTGGGATCGTGCTGCTCCACGTGACTTCAAAGGCAGCTACCAGGGACTGGTTTCCCACAAGGAGGGGCCCCAGTCAACCACCTCACACACCTTCCCCAGAAAAGGGCTGTACTCACATCGTTCCCAGCAACAGGGCCAGTGTTATTTACTCCCCTTCTCTGCATTATAAAAAATAAGCCAGTTCAGGAGTGGAACAGATGCAGGGAGACCAAAACAGGGCTCCTTAATCACATCCCTTCACACATATAATAAAAACTGGTCGTGTGTGATTCATCAATGGAAGAGGTTTGGAAAACAAATTCAGAAGGAGGGTAATCTCTCAGGCAACATATCAACACCCAGCTGAAGCATCCACTGAACTCGAAGAGCAGGTATAGTGAGTTGGCCTCCGAGAGAGCCCGGCCTGCCCCTGGGAAAGGATGGGAAGAGGCAGATCCAAAAGGTGCCTGCCTGCGAGTCGCTCACCCTCCAAAGTGGAGATGAGGTATAGATAAGGTGGGCCTCCAGGATGAAAAGACATCCTCAACACTGCACCTGGCATGAGCATTAAATCTCACAAACACAAGTTTACAAGATTTTTTTTTTTCTTTTTTTTTTCCCCTCCCATCCCCACAACAGATAATCCAGTCTGGGAAGTCTGATCTGAGGTACATCAGAATCAGTGGGAATCTTTTTATTGTGTTTGGATCAGACACAAAAGACGACTGTGTTTACCCTGGAGCCTAGAACATCCTTTCTCCCATTGCTGCCCCATCCTTCCTTCCCCACAGGCACAATCCATAAGCATCCCAGAAGAACAGCCTTTTTCTAAGGCATGTCAATGCTGACATGGCTTCAAAAACAGAACAGGCCAGACACTTGCAGTGAGTAAAGCAAATATAAAAGCTACCTAGGGACTTCATTTGCTTAATTAAACAAGTAGCTATATCTTTTGACTTCCTACATAATTTTTAATTTTAATTAACGGAACTGCATATGTAATCAGTCATTCGTAGAGGCAATTCCCAAGGCTCTGTTCAGTCGAAAGAGCTGAAAGTCTGGGTTAGGCTAAAGCTGGTTTTTCACATGCCTCTAGTTATTTCTTGTCATCTTTCTTGTTTAAGCTCTTACCAGATCATGCTTATGGAATGTCAGATCTTTCTGCATTTTAATAAGGTAGCACCTCCTTGGACAGGTCAAATGGCAATTTTCTCAGCCAAACACACGGTGTCTGGATTAATCAGTCCCTCTCATACTTTTCAAGGCTGACACGCACCTGTCTATCAAGTCAGACACCTTTGAAAATCCTCAGGGCTGTCTAGTACAAAGGGGATTTTGCATTTCCAGACCAACAGACTGAAGTGCTTTTCCTACAAATGCACAGCATGCACTTTTTAAGATTCAAATTAGGGTGATTAAAAAAAAAAAAATGCAAACACACACACAACAGGGTACCAAGTATCTTCTTATTCCTGCAAAGGCTGCCAAGTGCTCAGGGCAGTAATTCCCACATGGATAGCACTGGGAAAAGGCTGCCAATCCCACCTGCAATCACCAGGTCCATGTACCCCGAGTGCTGAAGCCCTCGCAGTTCACCTGAACACAAGTTTAACACTCTGCAGCTAAACTCACGCATGGGTGGAAAGTGAGTCCCTCTCAAAACTCCTATAACCAGTTATTCCAGCTATTACTGTAATACTGTCATTCTAATTTTTTGTTTCAGGACAGCTGCTTAAAATACTACTTTTGTTTTCGTTCAAGCTGCCTAATTACAAGCTGTGCACCAGCCATGAACAAGCATGCATAACTAATGACTCTTAGCCAATCCTGGACACTTTAATCAATTTTAGTCTGGTTTCATCCAAGAGATTACCCACCTCTACAGGAGATTTGCTCAGGTAGGAATAGGATTTATTTATCCTGTGAAAATTCCTGACATGAAAACTTGCTTTAAGAGCTGCAAATAAAATATAGATAATAAAGGAGGTTTCAAATCTTAAAAAAAAAAAAAAAAACCCTTTCAAAAGCATGAGCCAGAGCCTGCTCCTAATGGTGTTACACCAATTTATATTGCTTTTGAGAAATCTCACCTCTAAAGCAATGAATGATTTAAAACTAATGGCTGCAGGCAGATGCTCTTTAGTATACTTGAAAAAAAAATAGTGTTATAAAGTTAAAAAAAGAGAAACACAGACAGGACTGGTTCAGGGACTACTATGTTTTCGTTCTCCTTATACTTCCAAATAAAAACAACAACAACTCTCCAGAGGGATTTTTTACCTTTTTTTTCCCCAAGCTGTGCAGCAGGGGGAGGGGATCCAATTGCCTGTTTCGAAATCCCACGGTACTGACGTTCACTGAGACAAGGCACTGATCCCAACAGTACCATCACTGAGTAAGGACCCACTCTTTTAGAAATTTAAGGGAAATTCAAAACAAAATGGGAGAACGTGGGAGAGTCTACGAATGCCATGCACACACTGGAGTCTGCAGCAGAGGAGAGTTTCCATCCACAGCCTCATACAGGTGTGGGGCTAGAAATGACTTAGCTGGAAAATGGACTGAGAAGAAAACACAAAGGATGACCAGACCCTACCAGTGAGGACCCATTTTCTGAGGACACAGAACATGCCAAGCACAGGATGACTCCGCAAAGAGCCACGAACAGCAAAGCTGCTGGAACCACCCCAGTGATGGCACATGGTGGCCAGGGGAGATGCCAGGCAGAGAGAAGAGGCTGCTCTGAGCCTCCCTGAGCAGCCCCTGCAGAGAGAAGGGGCAGGACACCACATCTGCCCCCACAGTTCCCTCCCACAGCCCGTGTGAAACCAGAACCACGTGAGCAGGACGGATGCTGCCCTTCCCTACCACAAGCACATACAAGCAAACCTTTAGCTCTGCTGAGCACAATTAAACCTCAATTATTCACCATATTTCTTTGTAAGGCCATGCCAAGTACCACCATGTCCAGTCCATCCCTGTATTTTCCTTCCAACTCCTCTTGCCTTCCTCCTACAGCTAATTTTTTTTTTTAAGGGATGGGAAGGAAAATCACAGATTACTTTAATTTCCCAAAGGCAAATACTGACATCAATGCAGGACCACTAAATTAAAGGATGGCAAATGCAGGGCTTCATTTTCAGCTGTCTGAACACTTGATTACAGCAAATACACCCATGCTCACATTCAGTAGCTGCTATCAGGCTAACAGTCTTGCATAACCAATGTATGGAAATCTGCCTGCAAACACCTCTGTGTGCAACTGCAGGTAAAAGAGGATGAAAGTGGGAAAGGGTCTCTGCTCTTGAGAGGACTTCAAAACTGTTGGGAGTTTTGACCAATAAATAAACAACAAAAATCTTCTATTTCCATGCAATGAACAGTAGCAACACACCAATGAATCTCAGTAACCAGTTACTACCAGCAAAACAAAAATCTCTGAATAGCTGTAGAGCTGGAGTTGTAAAGGGATGATGTTGACAGCTCACGTTTTAGGTCTATCACTGAGCACACAATGCAGGGGTTGCCCTCTTCTATCTCCAAGATCCCAATATTATCAACAAGCATGTTTTCTATCTCCTACATTAACTCAAAATAACTTGGCAGACAAGCCAGGAAATTGTGCCACTTTTTCTGTTTGCAGCAATAAAGAAATAAATTCATTGACTGGTGCCAAGTAGGCAAGTTGGTGGCACTTCCCACGTGGAAACATTCCAAGGGCCACCACAATGAGGAGCTGAGCAGAGCTTTCTCAAAGTAAAGCAGTGACACAGCTGAGCTTAGCACTGAGGCAGTGTCCCCCAGGAGGGAAAGAGCAGTGAAAAAGCAAGCCCAGGTAGCCCATGCACCAGCCAGTGCACACCAGATACCTGGGTTTGGCCCAGAGAGGAACAGAACAAGCACCAGGCAGAAATACAGAGGAGAAACAAAAAAGACTGGGCAGAGAAGCAACAACAGTTCTCTCAGTCTTGAGGAGTCTTCCAAGGCACAGCATTCACCTTCGGTTTTAATTAACCTCCCTAACAAATCTAGGCCGACTTTATGAATCATTTATGGCTTTACATTAAGTAGCACAGTCTGCACATGGTCTGAGGTTCTGTGTCCAGGGCACTCTTGTTGGTCGCCCAGGGACCACCACTGCACAGCTACAGCAGGACAGCACTTAGGTGTAACTTAGGGGGAATCCATTGGGTTGTACACTGTCAGGCAGAGCCCCCAAGACCCTGTTCATGGATCCAACCCAAGGAACAGGGACCCCATAACCAGCTGCCACACTATGCAAAGACCCCCTCTGCAGCTGTCTCCCCACTACCTTGCTCACTCACTTACTTGCGTTGTTCTCCACTATTCAGTGCTAGGAAATATTTTCTTGTTATTCATAGGTTTTATTGCATAATCCTAAGCTTCTGAGAAATTATTCTCATTTGAGTCTCCATTAGGTGTGTCACTATTTTTAAAATATCTTCCTACTACATATAATTCATTTGGTGTACTGCTGCTTTTCCATTTTTGTTCAATACCTCTCTCTTCTTTCTAAAACCAGGCCACAGCAGATGAGATCATGAACCATTAAAACCCATTAGTCCTCCAGATACAATCCATCAAATTTCTCAACACCTCAGGTAGAAAGGGGAAAGGTCACAACTTTTTCCTATTTCATCCACTTCTGTCAGATACCGAAGAGCCAAATACCATCCTTTTAACAACAGTTAAAAGTTAAGTCCTGGTGGTACAGCAAAAGGCAAACTGATGGAAAAGTTCAGTCATTTATGATGCTTGATCACTAATAATGAGCACTGTAAAACTAAGAAAGAAGGATTCTGGAGGGAGATGTGATCAGCATCTCAATGCCTGCAGCTTGATGGCAGGAAGATGTGGTTGCACAGCACAGAGGCACAGATGCAAACCAACAGCTCTGCAGAGGGCTTGATCTACAGGCACCTTCCTTCTTCTTCCCTCCGTTCGACACCAAGTGTTGGAAAGATCTTTATTGATCTTTACTACACTGGGGACAGCTGGAACCCTGAAAAGTGGATGGCAGAAGTTTCAGGAAGGCCCACAGTGCTGGCTGTCACCCAGGCTGCCATCCTGGTGTCACATTCCTACGGTGGTGTTGCTGTGTCTCTCCCGAAGCCAATGTGATGGAGCTGCACACGACACTGTACACTCCAAACACATCAAAACACATCCCACACATCTCCACCTTTCCAGCCAAAGACAGAAAAGCCCCTCTGGGTGCTGAGGAAATCTTACACCATCAGTTTTATAGACAAGGAAAGCAACATATGGGGATGGCAGGAGCAGAGGTAAAAACAGGGCTTGGGGTCTTCAAAAACCAGACCCAGCCCACTGCACGGCAGGCACACTGCTTGGAGAAGTACAAAGGGGACTCTGCAAAACCCACAAAAGCAACAGGTGCCTGGCTCCACAGAAGTCCAGACATCAAGAAGAATCAACTGCTCCAAAGCACCAGAACTCTCAGTCTTTCAGTGACTTTAAAGCCTTGAGCTAAGTGCATTGAGGGGCACACAACACCACCCCTGTCAGCATCACAATGAATTAATTTATGCGCAGGATCAAGATATCAGCAATATTTCTGGCAAAACCTAAGATTTCTAATGGCATGTCTTAGGGGCATGGCAGTCTTTGGAAGCACAGCTCCCAACACAGCTCACATCCCCATTTAAAGTCTTAACCACATTACTCATCCTTAGTGAGGATACAAATAGGAGAGATTAAATCCAGAAACTTTCAATCGTGGCATGGGCTGTAATACCACAGGGAAGCCTAAGCACCTCTGCTCTGATAATCCTTCCCAGATCTGGAATTAATTATCACAGTGACTTCCTTCTTCCTCCTCTCGCTTCCTCACCTGGCAGCTTCTTAGCACTGAAACCATTAAGGACTAACATTTATACCCAGCTGGTATTAATCCACCACATCCCCTCTCCATGTTGCAAGATGATCTGCCCAATGATTTGAGCCAAAAGGATGAAAAGCAAACTACCGAATATGAGTGCCATCTCACAGGAGAGAACCTGCTTGGGACACAGGGAAAGATGAAAAGAAAGGTTTGAAAGTACTTTACCCCACATACTCCCTCTCCCATTCCCTGCCAACCACTTATGGGATTGCTCCACATCCCTGGTACACACATCCCAGAACACCCTGTAAAAGCAGTAGCAGTTTCTGTTCTGGCTGCATAGCCAATGAGATGTTTCCAAAGGTACAAAAAAAAAAAAAAAAAAAAGAAAAAAAAAAAAAAGGAGTGCCAAGGCATGCACTCCCCCAGCATTCCTGAAGGTATGATGCTTGCTCCTGGTGTCCAGATGTTCCTGCTCATGTCTCTGCTCCAATCCCACGAGGTCCAGTGCTGAGAGCCACAATCAAGTCTTCAGGCAGCAAAAAGAATGTAGGTTGCAGCTGACAACACCCAGAAAGGACACGCCATTGCCAACATTTGCTTTGCCAAGTTAGATCATATCCTATTTGTAAAGTGGGTTTTGTTCATGGGTTTGGTTTTCTGTTTGGGTTTTTTTTTGGTGAGGATGAAGGAAGAGTACAATCAAAATACTTCTGTGAAACAGCAGTTAGAAAAAAGGGTGCAGAGATGAGGTTTTTCATGGGGAAGGACAGTGGGTTGGATATCAGTACCAAAAATAATTAGGAAAAAAAAATTGTCCTGAAATCCTGAGGCCAAGAATTACAATAAGAGACAGACTGTCCAAGACCAAGCAATTTTTAGTCCCATCAAGTCTGTGATTACAGTTTTCCTCATCTACCTCATGAGAGAGATGATCTCACTACCCACTTGTGACCATAAAGTCACAGCTGTGACTCCAGCAATCAAGCTGAGCCAGGAAGGAGCTGAACACCATTGGCCTCCAGCCTTCCCAAGCCACTGGATGGTGACGAGGTGCCGTGTCACTGGGATGTGCTGTTCAGCTGACCCAGCCACTTGCCTCCCTCTGAAGGACAGAAGGCTCTCCTGGGGTTTGTTACAACTGCAAGCTGACAGGCAGCTGTCACATATTTCCCCTTTTTAGTATTTCCTTTTCCCTTTCCAAAGTGTGGTTTAAGATGAGGAACCAACGTGACCAAGATTTACCTTGGATTAAAAAACACCAGAGGGTGGAGACACCCAGAAAGGGAACGTAGAGGAAAAGGTCAGAACACGGCTGGAGTGGTTTTGCTCACAGGTCGATCGAAAACATAACTTGGTGCCGACCACATTTCCCATTCAAAACTCAACAGCACCCACAAAGCTGCAGATAAACCTTCTTCTCTTCCAACAAAGCTTTTGCTGAGGATTGCCACAAGCCCCAGCACACGGCAACCCCAGGTAAGCCAAGAGCAGGCCAGGCTCACTTACAAAGCCAGTCATATTTAGGACAACTGCTGTCATGTTCCCTCCTTGACAAATGTTTAGTTTCTTTGTGAATGGAAGGCCTGGCATTTTATCTGTGCCAGAGTGCTGCATGTGTTTTATATACAAACACACATGCTTTTAACTCCAGCACACTAATGTGTTTAAAGTATAAATTCCCTCCTGGAGAAAAGCACATCCCCATCTGGGTGGCACAGCTAATGTGGACCTTATGCTCCTCTTCCTGCTGACAAACAGCCCTTGCTAAGGGGGACACATTCCCTTAATTCACAAAGCAAGATTTTATTCACTCCGGGAAAAGTCATATCAATTTTAGTCTTATACCTTAATTCTCACCAGCTGAGGACAGAAATCCCTTGGACAGCGTTTATCTCCTCTGAAAATAAAATCAAATCACTTTCCTTCTTTAAGATTTACCAAGCCTTGTAATATAAAGCCAAGAAGCCACCCAGCTCCTGTCCTCTCAGCAAGCACCCTGGGGGGAAGCAAATGAAAGAGATCCAGTCCCTCTAATGACTGATCCACATTCAGTGAAGGGAAATATTACAAACACAGTTCCCTAAGAAAGATAATAAAACACCTAACACTGTTCAACTCCTAACATACATTATACTGAAAGAGCCCGAGATAGGATTACCGTAGCAAGGCGTTTGATGGAACCATAAAATAAATCGTAAAACAGTTTTGTTTGGAAAGGGCATTAAAGATCATCCAGTTCCAACCCCTTGCCATGGGCAGGGACACCTTCCACTAGAATGGGTTGATCAGAGCCCTGTCCAGCCTGGCCTTGAGTAATTGATCCTGACCTGGAGCTGCTGACTGGATCTTGGCTGCACCACGAATTGTGACTTTCCATGATTCTAAAAAACTCCTCTTGCAGCCCAGCAGAGTTTGAAAGGCTTCAAGGGCATTACCACACAGAGCAACATGAAACAGGGGGGTGGTTTCAGATACTGAGATAGACAGTCTGAACAAGTACTGACCCACTGGAAAATTCACAGCAAGAGATGGAAAGATCTGGTACTCTTCAAACACCTACATGTTCTGGCTGTGGCTTTGAAGCAAGCCACGACACTGTCTATTGTAAAGAGCACTGTTCCTGTGGAAACACTTGCTTAATATTGTCAGAGATGGACTAAGAAGAAATGCTATAGGTGTACAGAATTTTGCAACTACCCATTTACTGGCTAAAATATATACAGCCAAAAGAAAAAAAAAATTCCTTTTCTTACTGTTAACAGCGAAAAACATTATCAGGCACTTAAACAAAACATTTTTGTGCAGCTGAAGTAATTACAAAAAACCCAAAAGCAACAAATCCAAATTTCATAGAATCATAGAATGGTTTGGGTTGGAAGGGACCTTAAAGACCATCTCATTCCTACCCTCCTGCCACACACAGGGATACTTTACCTAGACCAGGTTGCTCCAAGACCCATCCAACCTGGCCTTGAACACTTACAGAGATGAGAGATCTGCAAATTTTTCTGCAAATGAAATTTCCTATGACCAGGATTATTAACATGAAGAGACAGTTTAGCCAACCTAGAAAGGAACCACAAAACTGAGAAAATGTTGATGAGCTTTTTTGAGGTCACAAAGATGTTTTCAGAGCAATCTTTCAGAAGCCAAGCACGGGGACACCAAGGGCTGTTTAAAACCAGCAAGCTCAGTTACTCTTTTCTCACCTAATGCTCATGTTGAAAACAGGAACAGGCGCTTCAAAAATGTTACTAAAATAAGAAGTGCATTGCTTAAAAACAATGAGTACTGCATATGCATTGCTGAGGCAAGTCTCTTTGCACTAAGCTTATTTATATATAGAAATAACACCAGTGACCTCGTATTAATCACAGACACAGCTTTCTCCATGACAAAGGGAAATGACAAACCTGCAAGGGCACACCAGAAACCTTCCGAGATCACATCCAAGTATGCCAAAACATGTGACAACTTGAATGATCTTTGCTCCTCTTTGAAGAAATACACTCAGATCCTGCAGTATTACTCTTGACAAAATCAGAACCGTACAATTTTAAAATGAACCACGTGATGATTTTAGATACGGCTTCAACTCTCAGTTCTCAGGTTCTTCTCAAAATTCTGAAGCTTTCAATTCTAAGAACTTTAACCAAGATAGTGCTAATCAGAAAGAACATAACCAGCCAAAAGGGTTCCTCCCTGCTCCACACAGCGCCAAGCGAGACCCGAAATGAGTGTGTGTCGTGTCCTGCCTGTGCCACAGCACACAGGCGTTCCCAGGCAGCTCTACACCACAGCATGAACATCCTGCTCTCCTGCAGATATGCAGCCACACACAGCAACTCTCACCCGAGAGAGAGGGGAGCAGCCACGGCTCCCAAAACCCCTCCAGTGGAGCACAGGTAACCTCAGAGGGGGCTTGGTACGTGTCCAACAGTGGCCATCGGAAACTGATGGGAAAGCACAGGGTTGATGATGGTTTAAGATGAAGGAGGGTGCATATTAGAGATTAGGAAGAAATTCTTCCCTGTGAGGGTGTGAGGCCCTGGCACAGGTTGCCAAGAGAAACTGTGGCTGTCCCATCCCTGGAAGTGTCCAAGGCCAGACTGGATGGGGTTTTGAGCAACCTGGTGTGGTGGAAGGTGTCCCTGCCCATGGCAGGGGGTGGAACTTTGATGAGCTTTAAGGTCCCTTCCAACCCAAACCGTTCTGTGATTCTGTGAACTGATAAATCATTAACCAAAATACAAAGAAAAACCATCCTGGCATCAAGCTTTGACCAAAAGCAGATTAAGAGCCCCAGCTGCCCCAAAATTCCACCCCCGCCTCTTCTTCCGGCCGCCACCACTCCTCTGCAAAGGCAGCACAATGGACGGCTGCTTTCACACGACTCCAAAACCACAGCTAACAGCCCCCCACACGGACTCGTCTGGTGTTTGACTGATGGTTTCTTCAGCAAGCTCAGCTGTGAAATGGGGTAGGCAAGAAGCAGAGACGCAAGCAGGAAGCTCTCCCCCTCTCCTGCTGCACAGCGACTGCCCATGGGGCAGAGGAGGGCAAAAACCTGCTGGGTGCCCTCCTAGATCTGCCCCGTGCCAACTGCCAGAGCCCACAAGTCACAGGCCTGCTGAAAAAGTGCTCCACCATGTTTAAACAGAAAACTCTTTCCTAGACTGGGTGACTTTGCAAGTATTACATTAGCCCAGATGGAAAGGTTCATACTAGCACACGAACCTATTTTGTCTACAAGGGGCTGAAAATCATTCTCTGAGGATGTGCAGCATAGCCCGAATTTTTGATGATTTATTCCTGAGCCTCCAGAATCCAGGAGTCTGCTCTTTGTTTCAGCACTGTCACTCCAAGAGGATGACAAGCCCTAAGGATGTGGATATAGGGAGTCTTGGCCTGCAGAGACAGCTCCTCTACAGTAAATATGGGGGGGTTCCACTGTCCTTCAGGTAGAGCTGGAGATCTCAGCCTCAACCTGTGGGAATGCACCAAAGAAACTTTTATCTATTCCTGTACCATTTATTTTGTCTACATCATACCCTCTTTGTCCCTCAAAGGGAAAAAATAAAGCCCCACTTCCTGGGCTGACTATCACAGCTCTAGACCTTGCTCCTTTCTTGGACATGAGCAAAACGAATTTGATGATGTAGGTTTTGATAAACCATTCAGCAAGAAGAAAGCAAAACATGTCCCTTTCTACAACCAAGGAAACAGGGAAAAATATCATCTTTATTGACATGACAGGCTAGATGTTACTAAAGCTAATTATTTGAAAGCATGGTCAAAATTAGTTCCTATCATTAGGCATTGATATGATTATTGTAACAGGGGCTAATTTTTGAGAGGAAGATGGCTTATCCTAGCACTGCTGGGTTTCCACCCAGTTCTGCTCCACCCTAAGGTGAGAACAGCTTAGTTGCTTGTAGAGTAGCTACTAAATGACCACAGGTATGTCCCATTACGTTCAAGAAGACTAAATAAACCAGCATTTCTTCTTAGCTGCCACATCACGAGTCCCTTGCAGAAACAAGGGACAGAAACTTCTAAAAAAGGAAACTGATCGCAGGGTCATTTTCAACAGTCTCCAGTAAATCACCCTCTCTCACAAGCCAGTCTTGTACTTGGGAAGTACCCAAAGCTGGACTTTTTACTGCTACTGAGTAAGCAGATAATGAAGCAGTAAGCGTGGGGCACCGTGCTGAAAACTGATTATCAGTAGCAATACTCCCACCAAGCCCTGTTAGGAGATGGAGGCTCACCCTACACACTCAACACCACCGTAGCTTTTGGATTAACAGTGTGTTCCAATGAGTAGCTCTGACAAGAAATCCCACCATGGGTTTGGACCACACGGGAGCACTTTCCTCACATGGCTGTATTTTCTTCCAGGCTCAGGAGCAAACTGCCTTAGAGAATAAATTTTCATTGAATATATTAATGTGAGATGCCTCAGTCTGTGAATAACCCAGATAATAAACTCATTGACGGAAGCCAATTCCTTCCTTTCTCAGAGCACCATGGGCACTCGCTGTGCCCCATAAATAATGTACAACCCAGCCATCATTATCAACTCTGGTTGCATGCAAGGAGGAGGAAGGAAACGTGTCCAGTTCTTGTCCCAATTAGCCAGTGCAAAGCTGGCAGTGTAACTCCATCAAAGCCATGGGGAATCCACTGACATAAACCTGACAAGCAACAGCAGACGCAAGCACCAGGCTCCTGTTCTCCAGGAATCTCACAGAACACACAGGCAAACTTTTTAAAAATAAGTGAAAAAGGAAGAAGGCAACTTTCCCACTGATGTTATCAAAAATTGATGCCAGAAAGAAGTGAGGTATGGAGAGCTCCATGTGTGTGCCAGCTTACACGTGAGGGGAGGATAACATTTAAAGCATGTAAAATTTAAAAGAATTGAAGGATATGGGATAGAACAAAACATGCACTAAATCAATCCCAAATTTCACTACTTGGAATTCTATTTTTCCTCTGCCCTTCAGTCCGGGGGAAGAGGCCAACAAGCTATATGTCCTTGTTTACCAAGAAAATAAATGCAGGACAAAGGAGGAATTCGAACAGGATAAGCTAGTCTTTCATTAGTCATTCCTGATTTAGACAACCTTTGTTATTCTGAAGGAGCAAAGCCCAGAACTGAATACATTTAGTATGGGATGAGCACACTGAGCAGTCTAGGTGGAGAGAATTCCTCTAGGAACTAACCCACACGTGGACAAGCCTGCTCCAACGCTATCAGAGACAGCACTGATTTGCCAACTATTTTGTCAGATAAAAGCACTTTGGAGCACAGACATCCCATGCTGACTTTTATTGTCATAGTGAAACTGTCATCCCCTTTCCTATCCTGACTGTGGAGCCAGCCAGCTCCTGAGAACTGCCACAATCCTAAATGATCCCTCTGACAGTGCACTTCTCTCTCTGACTCACATCCACAGCACTCAGCACCACTACAACTGGTCCTGCTTGAACCTACTACAGCATCTACGAAACTGTGAATGATGGCAAAGATTTTTCTATCCAAAAATGACAAAAGGATTCCCAAACTAAGACCACTTTGGTATCATAGAAGGTTTAAGATACTAAATGAGGCAAGTGGACATGTGCATGAAGACTTTAATTTACATGGGATGTCTTGCTTACATGACAGAGTAAAATTAAATGCACTCATGAGAAAAAATGCAAAAGACCATGCTATGCTAAAATGCAGACTAATGACAAGGAATTAAAGAAAAAAGAAACAAGCAAAGGCAAAACAGAAACCACAGAGCAGGCCAAAGAGCGAGAGAGGGCTAGAACCCAGAGGTGCTCTACAGAGGTGTGAGCTGCTTTTTCACACCAAATGAGACCAGTTGACAAGTCAAAACCCTGTCTCCAAGAATGGCTGACATACAATATATGAGAGAAAGGCAAGAAAAACACCTCCATGTCAGATATGGAGCTACCACCTAAAACCTCTCCTCAGCCCTTGGATGCACATCATCAGACAATCTGTCACTGTGATTCCTACTATTAGATGTGAAGTCCTGGGACAGCAGACACACAGCCTGTTTCTCACATCCTGTCCCTCAGTCCCCTCATTCTGAGAGATTACTGGGCTCTACTGAGCCGTTAGGTGATTTCGCACTGCAAATGATTTTGCTGGTTTTTTTAAACATACAGCAAGCATGCAATATTCATACAGCAAATCACACATTTAGAAATGTGCCTTGCATGGATGTATTTTCCTCCTTTTGATAGAAATATCTGTATTGGAGTAAAAAGTTAAAAAAAAAAAAAGAAATTCCACTAAGTCCCAAATACCATTCTCAAGATACCAAAGCTGCCCAACTCATGTTTCTGCACCAATACTTCATCTCCTGCCTGTTCCACAGAAAGATCCCTCCTGGAAGGAGTCTGGAGAGCTGCCACTGTATCACTGATACAAATACAACCATACAAATACACTCATGAAACTCAATACTTATGAAACTAGGCAGGTGAACACCAAGAAAAAGTCCTTATGTAATGTCATCTAACAGATTCATACTTCCTTCCCTCCTTCCTCCCCTGCCAACATTTTTCTGTCCTGGCAAAGCTCCTGGGTAAGCACAACCACAGCAGCTGGGTTTTAGTGCAGTGTGAGCTGTGCTGACCTGAAGGGCAGGTCCACCATCACATGATGGAGCACAAAAATTCCCATCCAGAGCCACGGAGGTTCATCAGACAAGTGAAAATCTCATCCTAGACCTGACATCCCTAACACCCTGTGGCTTTGCAGCCCAGGATTGCCATCTTCCCCAGGCTGGGCTTCATTGCTCTGCAATGTGGCACTCAGAGGAGACAGCCCGGAGCGTGACACCCATCTGTCAGACAGCACACAGGCATCCTGTCTCTGCCTTGAGGGCTGCATCTCTCCATCAGGACACAGATCACTGGTGGGCTAGAGTATGAGGCTTTCTGGAGATGCAGTGGGTCTCACAAGGAAGTCAAAAGCCAAAAAAAACCCCTGTCAGTTGCCAGAATGACTTTTCTGCCTGCAACCTGCCCCACACTGGAGGAGCCCCAGGACAGAGTAGCGCAGGGAGCGAGGCCATCAGCCGGTCAGACTGCTCTGGCAGCCTGCGGGATAGATCTGGACATCGATTAGATGCCTCTGGTCTAGCACAACAAGGGCACAAAAGGTCTTGCAGGGGCAGTGAAAAAGCAATTTTTTCCATCACCTTGGGCCCAGGACAGACGCTGAATATCAAGAGCATGGGAGTTGCTGAGGGATGCTTGTTCCCACACGGCATCGCACTAACGCGACAAAAGCTGGCTTACATCTGCTCGTGGTGCTGGCTTTAAATTATAGCAGGACAGTTTCCTCAGCAATTGACCTCCCTAAGTGATGAGAACATCTCATGATATCAAAGCATAAAACAGTATCATTGGCACTGCAGAAATACAGTTGTTTGTCTGGCTTACCCTAAGTGGCTTAGCAATGTTAATTGGACGCTTCAGGATGCGCTTTGTTTTAGATACACAGTTCTTATCTTTGATATCATTATTATAAAGCAGGTCTTTCCCTCTCAACCAGCCAGGGATCTTGTACCAGCACAAGGGCATGGCTTGGGAGAAGAACAACCACACAGTGATCTCCACCAGGACACGGCGCCAGGTTAGTTAGCCAGGACTCCAGCCTGGGTCACTGCATGGCCCCACAAACAGCACAGGGGTGGAGCAAGCAACCAGAGCAAAGACTGCTCATCGTCTCCAGAGGAAATTAAACTTGCAGCATGGTCTGACATGTCTTAACTGCATACCTAAATAGGATGAAATTTAGACATTTGGGAGGCAAGAAAGTGCGATGGCTGATCCAGAACCCTTATAAAAGCTGCCAGTAACTAATTTCATGTGGTAAGTCTTCTGCTCATCTTTTTCTCCATGGTTACACAAAAGGTCCCCAGTTTCCTGATTGTATTAACAAAGCACAATAGCTAAAGCCTAAACCATGAAAGGAGCTTTGATAGTTTGTGAAGAAAGGGTGGGAGTCTTATTCACTTCAGTAAGGGATATGTTTTTCATATTGAATTACCCTGTAAATCAGTAGACTTTCTAATAGCATTTCAATAGCTTAAATGGCCCTCTTGATGATCCATTCTGCAGAGTTTATTGCCTATAAGCTCAAAATGGCCAGAAACCAAATCATTACTCAGAAAATACTCCAAACAGAAAGCCTCTGACAGCCTGGGTGAAATGTGCTTTACTGAAAGACCTGTGCAAAAAGCTAAATATAAACCACCAAAAGGGTGAGTCAAGGCCTGCGGGACGCAGAGCTGGGGACAGAGCTTCCTGGGCTGCTGGGCTCACTTGTGCTGCAGTCACCCTGCTGCCCCGTTCTCCTCACAGCCTCTCTGCAAAGAGCAACCCCAAGGCTGCAGGTTCAGGTCTGCAAACACCCTCTCATGGGCTTCTAACATGACCAACGCTGCCAAAAGCAACGTGGGCATCAGCCCTTGGCTGCCTCTTCTCCCTCCAACCAAGGCTTTCAACTGATCCAGCAGCAACACCATCAGCAGGAATGTAAAGGTACCCCTAGCATCAAAGTCAGCCCCTCACTCCAGCCAACCACATCAACAAGGGCTTGACAGAATCACAGAATAGTCTGCGTTAGAAGGGACCTTAAAGACCACCTCATTCCACATCCCATGCCATGCATAGGGACATCTTCCACCAGACCAGGCTGCTCCAAGCCCAGTCCAACCTGGTCTTGAACACTGCCCAGGATGGGGCATCCACAGCTTCTGTGGGTAACCTGTGCCACCCTCACTGTAAAAAACTTCCTCCTTATATCCAATCTAAATCTCTCCTCTGTCAGTTAAAAGCCATTACCCTTTTGCTGTCTCTTTGTCAAAAATCCTTCTCCAGGTCTAGTTTAGCCCTTTAGGTACTGTAAGGTGCTATGAGGCCTCCCTTTGGCCTTCTCTTCTCCAAGCTGAAAAACCCCAACTCTCTCAGCCTGTCCTCATAGCAGAGGTGCTCCAGCCCTTTGAGCATCTTCATGGCCTCTTCTGGACTCCCTCCAAGAAGTCCATGTTCTTCTTTTATTGAGGGCCCCAGGCATGGATGCAGTACTCCAGTACATCATTCCAGTCACCTTGAGGTGATTGACACTGCACTTGGTGGCAAGGTCACTGCAGCACCTGATTGCCTGCACTCTGTCCTGCCTCATCCTGCACTCCCAGAACTCTGGCTCTGCCCCTGTTAAGTTTGTTACCATTTGCTCCTGTGCAGGAAGAGATAAAGACAGATGAATGCACAGATGCACAGAACTCTCTTCCTCAGCCCCAGCCCCAAGTGAATGCAGTGACAATGTCTTTGAGAGGACGGGAACACTGTCACTTCACTGCCCACATAGCTGCCCCATTACAACTCCAGAAAACCTTGAGAGCCAAACCCACATCTTGCTGCACTCAGTTCAAAGCCAGGACATGAACTCAGTCCCACGCACCCCTACTGACCCCAATCACTGGAAACTGGCTCTTCTCATACTTTGGTCAAATCTTCCCAGCCAAACACACTCTCAAGCAAAGTGCCCATGTTCTCCAAGGATTCTGACAGTTGCCAGACAGGCAATTTATTGGGGAGGAGCAAGAAACAGCTTAGCTCCACTTCTGATGCTGGAACAGGGCAGTGTGTGCGCAGCTCTTCGTGACAGTCAGCTTCTCATCTGCCTCAAGAGAACAACTGTTTTTAGCATCACACCCCCACAGACTATTAAACACCTGACAAATAGCAACAATTTTTCCCTTAGTTATTACAGCCTTTGCTTTAGGCCGCAGGGCACTCTCAGGCAGCCGTGGTGCATCGGACTCTGTTGGCATTTTGAGGGGTCTGTTCGTAGGGCCAAAGGACAACTAAAGGAAAGAAAGAAAAGCTGAAATCCCAGTAGCTTTCAAACCCATCTTACCTTCTGCAGTGGGTGTTTCTCTCTGCAAGTCCTATTCAACATAATAACTGCGTATCAGTAATAACAATCACTGAAACAAAGCTTCCAAAAAGTTAGGGAAAGAACTCATTTTACACAAGTCTAACCAACATGCAGTGTGACCTTCACGCAGATCAGAGATCTGCACTACGTACACCACTGTCATGTGCATGGAAACAGAAGTCAAATGTACAGATAACTCTTGCTCTTTATCTCAGCCTGCTCCTGCCCTGTGGAAGAAGACACCACTTATTTCAGCTCTGCAAGCTGCAATCCATCTCTACAGTTGGGCAGACACAAAATACTGCATCATAAAATCCTCTGTCAAGAGCTATAAAGTATTTTGGCTTCCTGAAGCAACTTTTGCCCACCTGGAGAACTTGCAGCCAAGCAGGAGTCAAAAGAAGCAGCAACCATATCATACTTGACCTGCAGCACCCTGGCGCTCTGCCACAGTCACGATGCTCTGGAGAGAAATAGACTTATCTTTTAAATCTTCAACTTAACATTCAACATATACAGTTGTATATAAGCATGGTTAAAATACAATTATTTCTGCCTCAAGAAAGAAAAAAATCATAGGGAAGGATACAGGCAAAAGAGCCGAAGTGAAGGAACGCACAAGAATTATTTGTCTTAATCTCTTCCTGCACACAAGCAAATGGTAACAAACTCATCAGGAAGTTGCAACCAGCTCATTAATCTTATAGCCCATCTGTTATGTGATTTCCTTCAGTGTACTCTGATGATTTGCTATTCAAGATCAAAGTTTAAATTTCTACTCCTTGTTAAAGTCTTAGAAATTATGGCATCTCCACCCAGGGACTAACAATTTTTACAACCGTGGTTAAATAATTCCCTTGTAACAATGCCATTCAGTATCTGTAAAGAGTGTTTCCCCAAGGTTAAAAATTACTTCAGCTACTACATAAAACTCATAGGAATAATCCTCTGTATTGTAAACATCTCCCATTTCAGCTACACTGAGCACTCCATTTGTTTCACTGATACAAGACAGCTTTCTGTACTGCACTCAGAGACAGACAGGCGATAATACCTTTTAAAGGTGCATATGCCAAGTAAAAAGATCCTAGCACAGGCTAGTGCAGAATTAAATGCTTTTAAGAGGCAAGTTTCAGCCCTGATGTAAATCACAGCAAACAGCTTCAGAGAGCAGCCAGCTCAGTTCCCTCCTGCCCTGCACCTGGTCATGCACACCTGTGTAAAACAATTCAGGCTTGCACAATCTCACACCCACACAGGCAAATGCCTACCAGAGACAGGACATGGCACTGGAGAGATCGCTCTCAGCTTTGACCACATTAAAGAATGCTGAAGGCAAAATGGCATTTAATTGACAATGTTAATGAAAACTCCTGTGCTGAAACCTGACAAGTAAATATAAGGAAGGGGAAACAGCAAGAAGGATCTTCAAGTTAATAAGCTCTTAGAAATGTGATCCGTGGAAAATTAGTCAAATGTGTTTAACAACTTATACGCAAATTAGATGATATCCAGACCATGCTAATGTCGTTACTAGAAAGACTTCAGAAAACAACCAAAATGGTTAGAAGGAAAAGGGTCAGTTTTGAAGTCTCTGAAACACGAATTTTAAAGCAAACCATGAACAGAGAACTCTGTCCCAGCACCCAGTGGGATGACTCAGGTGTATAAGCATTACTGATGAGACAGCTCATGTCCATACACTTACTCATCTGCCTAAGTGTTCAGGGTCATAATTGCAGTGAGGTACCTGCAAGTCATCTGGGAAGCACCAACTCTTACACACCAACTGCTCCTCCTTGCCTCTCGCTGAAACTTCCTACAGTTCTCACAAGAGGTGCTGACCAATGTTACAACTAATCACTTTTTTTTTTTTTTTTGTCAGCGGGAGAAAATCCATGTTTATAAACAGAGCAGCATGAGCCTGAGAGCTGACACCAAGACTGTGACAGGTAATTCCTGAGGCAGCCAACTGCCCTGCTGTGTTTGCCTGTTATCATTCATTTGGAGTTTACCAAAATACTGTTTTCCCTGTCTCTGAAAAGCGAACATAAAAGTTCTATTTCAAATCAAAACGAAAAACTCTGCACAACCAAGTAAGCGTAAGACAGATTAAACTTAGGAAGATTCAGCAGTTTTCCTCTTACTCGATTCAGTCCTTACTTGCCTATCTGTGCTTTTGTTTTGGGGATGGAAAAAGGAGAGAAAAGAAGGATTTCAGAGTGGAGGTGTTACAAATCATATACATGTCCCTGTGCTGTTTTGCATTGTGCCAGCAGTTCATGGACCTTGGGTTAGTACAAACCAGCATTCCCTATCCTTCTGATTACACAGACTCCCGTGACAGCCTTGCTGGATTTATCAAGACATATTAAATTATCAGGGCAAGATGCTGTTCCCCGTCATCATGTGATCCAGGCTGCACGCTATGCGAGATGCTAACAAAGCAAATCAGAAGGGAGGGGAGAGAGAAAGGCAAGAGAAGACAAACATTTGCTCATTCCCCACTAAATCCACCCCAGCTATAAATTTTAGACATTAATTTCAAGGGAGAGCAGCAGCTCTTAGCCTCTGTCTACATGCCCAGATACAACATCAGTTTATGTCAGTCTAGTTAAAAGAATTCAGTGATTTCCCACCCCACTGCACCCATCAGCCCACAGGTACAGGAGTTCATAAAACACATGTCTATCCTGCAAGGATTAGAAACTTCTTCCTCACCAAAGACCAGATGAGTATTTCAGGCCACAGACTGCATCTGCTCTAAAAATCAGCACTGCAGGATGGACTAAATGAAAGAAATGTACATGCATCCACACCAGCAGCAGTATTATGACAGGTATTTTAGTCATGTAAATAAGGCCACCACCTTTGCAGGAGAGCAGTCCCATCCCACATGTAGCCAGCTCCAGTGTGACCACAACTCCAGCCTCCCAAGAGGATAGGGCCTCTCTCAAAAGCAAACATCCCCAGCAATTCAAACATCAGGAAAACCCTCAAAAAAACCACAGCGCTCTATCCCGAGCTCACTCCTTTGCCTTGCCCGTAGGGGTCTGTTCTGTATTCTAAACTGGTTTAGCACAAATCCCAGGAGCAGATTCTTTCCAGGGGGATAGGTAGCCTGGGAAGCTGGGCATGCATCTACCAGGAAAACCCCATGACCTCAGCTCTGGCCGGGCTGTCAGGAGCAACACCTCAGCCAAGGCTTTGGAGACTGGCTTGGACCCTTCTGTCTGACACGAAAATCACATCAGGGACTGTCTGAGAGAGAACACCTTCACTGCATGACCCTCACGCCTATCCATAAGGTACCTCAGTAAAATTGCCCCAATATACATTTATTAATCATTCTCTGTAATCACCCCAAAGGTGTAGCATCACACCTCAGCCACAGACACTGCCTGAGAGCAGAAAGCCCCAGCATTCTCCCCCATGATAGGATCAAGATGTCTATCTGTTCTCTACACTGTCAGCTCTCCTTCCTCAACGTCTGGTTTTATTGTGGTGGTTATCCGACCACATATCCTGAACTTCTTGGCCTCAAAAACTTTATACCCATCACAGCCTTGAACGTTCTCAACTGTTCTGCACGTTCTCTCCTCAGAATAAGTGCCTTTTTTTATTAACCTCTTAACAGCAAACTACTGTCTGGATCAAAGCAATCATCCGCTCCTCCTTTACAAGACTGGAAGCAAAGGCACAACTTTAGAGCCTGTACTGTTTCCCTCACCATTGGGACTACGCCATAAATGAGGTTTTCTGGGCTGCATACAAGTGACATTTACCTGGAAATAACCTAGAATTAGTTCAGAGTGAAACTGCATCGACCCAGAGCAGTGGCATATGTAACAGATACAAGACTAGTCCTGTCATTCAGCTAAGAAGTCAAAGAAATCCTCATGCACACATCAAACTATTGTGCAAGCATGTGTAGAGCTGAGCAGAAACACATCCAACCCAGGTAACCAAGTCTCCAAGTGCACCTCTGTGTGCTGAGCAGGAGAAAAAGGGGCACCTTTGTGTGAATTTGCTGGTGTAGTTTGCAAGTTATGTATTACAGGTCTTCTCTCTACTCGTCTACAAAGAGGAAGAGAGAGACTTCACAGACCTCCACTACAGCGTCTTCACCCTCAAGCTACCACAGCTGAGACTTTCTGTCCTTAGGGTCCCTAAGGAACAGCAGCGTGAGCAAATGTGAGGCAGAGGGGCACAAAGAGATGCGTGAAAGAACACACCTGTGTACCTGCAGACACACACCGGGCTGCGTGTCTGCGGCACAGGCATGCAAGGACAAGCCCCGGCTCCACGAGAGCCCTTCATTCATTCCCAGAGGAGCTCTGCTCCGGCTTCTCCTCCGGACGGGTACTCACCCAGCCCTCGAAGGTGTCGCTGGGGGCGGCGGAGCGCAGCAGATCTTGGAAGTGCAAGGTGCAGTTGGCCACGAAGTCATCGTAGCCGATGGGGGTGTCGTGGAAGACGGAGAGCTCGATCTGATGGCCGTCGGTGACCGTGGCCGAGAACTCCTCGTTGTAAGTGGGTTTGTTGGTCTTCTGCTTGGTGCTGGTCTGCCCCACGCGCACCTGGTCCACGCTGACGGTGACATAGGGATCCAGGAGCTGGTAGCCCTTGCGGAAGAGCGAGTGCCGGAGGGACCAGCGGGTGGGCTGCAGCCCCACCGCCTCCCCGATCCGCACCTTCAGGTACCCGCTGAACTTCATGGCTCCGGACATGGCCGCGCCCCCCGGGCGCCGGGGAGCCGGGAGGAGAGCCAGAACCCGCTCCCGCCGGGAGAGGCACCCAGCCTCTCCTGCCGGGCCGGCGCAGCCCCGCCGCGCCTCCTCAGGGGGCCGGGCGGCGGCACCGCGCCCGCCCCCGGGCTCTGCCGGGGCTCCGGAACCGCCGCGCCCCGCCCGCCCCCCGCCGCCGCCGCTCCGCCGCCCGGGCCGGGCTGCTGCTGCCGCGGGGAGCGGCGCGCTTCGGCTCGGGGACACCTGGGCGTGGGGCGCGGGCGGGGAGGAGCCGCGAACCCGCGCCGCGAGGGCGGGGATGGGCGGGCGAGCGCTCGGCTCTGGCCGTCCCGCTGCAGCCGAGGCGCGGCCCCGAGCCCCCGGCGTGGGGCGAGGAGAGACCGCCGCCCGGCCCCGGGAAGCGCGGCGGGGACACAGCGCCGGGGCGAGCTCCGAGACACCCCGGAGGGGCTCCAAGCCCCTGTTCAGCGGTTCTGGGGCTGCACCCGCCGCTCGGACCTGCGGCCCCTCGAACACGCGACCCAGAGCATCGCTGCCTCCGCCGCCCGCACCTCGTCCGTGACAAGCGGCGCCGCCCCGCATCGCTCAGCCGGGAGAACGTGCGCGGAGAACATAAGGATGTATTGGCTTTGCCGTATTGTAACAACTCCGCCGTTTGGGGGTTAATTGAAGCTGATTAACGTGCCTGGCATTCGGCTTGCAGGGTTGGTTTTAGGGTGGATTTCTTCGGGGGTTTGATCGCACTTAATAAAGTCGGAATTTAATTAGTTTTAATTGCTTTGCAGATTTCACAGGAAAGCGGTGTGAACTGGGTAGGGAACAATGAAATCCTGCCTTCCCGGTGGCACTGCTTAGCCGACATCATCTGAATTAGGTTGCACTCCCTAAGATGCGGTCCTTTGAGTGACCCCACCACAGCTGGATGGTGCCAAGACTGGCTGACAGTTTGCAGCCTTTTTTTGGTGTGTTTCTTTTTTCTTTACTTTTCCAGACCACTCCTCTCACCTGCAGCTCTGCCATCTTTCACCTTCCCTAGCAGACTGCCTCTGTTTTTTCCTCACCCCTTTACCTCCCTTGGCCCCTTTTCCACGTTGTTTTCGTCTTCTAGAACGCCCAAGTTTTGCAGGAGCACCAAGCCAAGGTTTCTTCCAAGCCTCAGACAAAGCAGGTTGTCTCTGATTGCCTCCTCTGGAGAGAGCAGGTGGAACAGGTTCAGTAATGTGATCACTCCTCACATGGAACCAACTGTTCTGCCAGAAAAATTTGTAGGCTCTTAAATCAGACTTCTGACAGGTCTCCTTTCAGGGCTTTTAAGTTCCTTGATCTGTCACTATTAACTGGAAAAGAGAAGTGTTTAAGATTTTTTTGAACTTGGTAAGGACAGCTCATCCTCAGGAGGAATACAGGCTGTCTTACGAACTGCCACCCCAGGTTCTGGGATTTTGTTTCCAGGAGTGACCAACTCCAGATCTTTTAACAGCAGGTACAGCCAAGTAAACACAGAGTACTCTGTTCTCATAAAAGACTTGAATATTTAGGATTTTTGTGTTGATGTTCCTTCTGAAATTAGCTGTGATCATTCTAGGCAAGTTTATTTTCCCTGGTTTTAATCTTCGTACCGTCTTGGATTCCCATATCCCACAGCAGTGAGCTGGTCAGAAATAAATATTTCTCTTTACCAGCTGTATATCTGCTACTGCTTTCACGTCTGGATTCACCATTTCTTCTTTCATGACACCATAAAATAAAAAAGTCCGTCATTTACTTTTTCAAGAGCATCAGTATCTGTCATTTTCTACTTTTACCACTTCTGTCCTTCCTAGTTATGAGCTGTCCCTTGAAGCCAGGGTAGAATCCATACTGCCCATCATGGGCAGCCCTGAGTTCTTAGAAGACTTCACCAGAACTCGCTAATGGCTGCAGACAAAGCTTAAAGACAGACTAAACTTTAAAGCACCCAGCATGAGTGCCCAGAGGATAAGGCTGAAGGCCTTAGAAAGGCTGGAGCACTCCCTCTCTAAATTCCAAATCATCAAATACAGATTTTACTTTGCTTAGAGCCCTTCAAAATGCTCAGTGCAATAGCAGTGAAGAGTGTTTGGAGGTAAAAGACTATAGTTAACAGATAAACATGAATTACAATCACAGACTGCTGTAATACCATCAAAATTTCCTTTACCTTTTTCTCAGGTTTCTGAGCAGGCAGAGATGAAAGTCATCCCAAGCATTACTTGTTAGAAGTAATGGCTGGCTCACATATTTACTGGGAGAAACAGGGAGAAGATAAAAATCTGCTGGTTAAAAGCTCAGACAGTGGCATTTCCTCTGCTTAATCACACAGGGTGAAGTACTTTGCCCTGCTGAAGTCTGTAATAACAATAGGAATGAGGACTTAAAGAACTTTTTCTATACAGTGGTTCATTGGAATGTCATGTGATAATGTGATTCCTCCACCCAGACTTCAAAAAATAAAAAAACAGCAAGTATTGTAAAACTCATGGAAAAAAGCAGGTGAGCCATAGTTGTAAGTATTTCTGGTGAGCAGCATTGCAAACCAGTTTTCTGCTGGAGGAAAAAATCAATCCTGTGGACTCATATGATGTGAATCTAATTAATTTTGTTTATCCACTCAAACCAGTCTGGAACAGATCATCTCAAACAGCATCTGAACACACCCCTATTCTGAACTCCCAGCCAAAGCCCAAATGTCCTGTTCTCAAAGAGAACTGAGCAGTGATATGAAGTCAGAACATACCCTGCCTACTCTCCAGACATCCATGCAGTGGAAAAACATCCCCAGTTCAGTATTTTCTTCCAAGAATCAAAACATCCCTGCACACAAGGACCTTGCAAGGCTGAATGCAGCAGCACCATCTGGTGATGGCTGCATTGATCCTCCTTGCACAGCTCTGGGTGCCAGTCAGGTCTGCAGGAGCGCGGATTCTCTTCCCTTCCTCAGCAGTACCTCAGAGACCAGGCTCCAGGCATGGCAGGGTGATTCATTCTGTGCCCTCGGGTGTTCAGGGAGGCTGAGCTCTTCCCAGTGCTTCCTGCCAGGCTGGATGGCCAAGCAGGCAGCCCATGACACAGAGTTGTTCAAGGAACCCACTGAGAAGAGTGAACAGATCTCCTGATGTGCCTGAGCAGCAGAGTGGTGGGAGACATGCAGTGGCAACAAATAGAAAATAAAGGAGATGAGGCAGTGCAATCTGAATTATGGGTAAATTACAGGATAAACAAACCAGGTTACAGGCAATCTTATTAACCTGCCACTCTAGGAGGTTTTAGTGTAGTGGTGGAGAACCCCCTGGAAAAAAATAAACAGCTTAGAGCTAACCAACAATCAAAAAGACAAATAGATTATTGGTAATTGTTAGAAACAACTGACAGCAATGCCAAAACTGTCACTCAGGCACTGTATAAATGACACACTCATACCATTTATAGTGTGCAAGCCTGCTGGTCCCTCCATCTCAAAAAATGCAGAATAGAATTAGGAAAGGCACAGAAAAAGATGACAAAGGTGATGAAAGGCACAAAACATGTTTATGAAGGGAAAGAGATTGCCTAGCTTAATATTTCTAAGTCTGGGAAGGAATGAATGAAAAGGAAAATATGAGCAAGATCTGTACAATCATAAACCACATGGGCTGTATGAATGGGAAAGGATTTTTCAGTCTTTCCCAGCCAAGATCTAAGGGACACTTGCAGTTGTGTTGAGGTCAGACGTTTAAAACATAAGAAGCAAATGCCTTTTCACAGGATGCATAGTTATAATTTGGAGTTTGTTGCAATAAATGGAGGCCAGAAATATAAACAGCCTATATAGGTTAGGACTAGGTGTTAATGGAGGATAGACTTAATAGTGGCTACTGACCATGAGATAAACCTTAGCCCAAAAACTTCTTGAACCACAAATTGCCACCTGAGAGGAATCAACAGGAAGAACATGGAACAGCATGGCTGAGGTATGATGAATCTAGGAGGGATAAAGTGAGCTTATTGTGTTCCTCTGGACTGTAATTTCCATCTCTAAATAAAAAAACTGAGGAGTGACATCTCTTTAGACTGGCTTAGGCACCACTCCCTGCAGGTGGGTGAATGGTCAAAGATGGGAGCAACTCTCTGAGTTTGCTTCTGCATTCTTCCTTCAGGTCACAGAAACCTTAAGGATGAGTTTATGCAACTTCTCCCTTTTGTTTTTGGGAATCTGTCTGAAAACTTGCAGTTCAGCTCCACAAACAAAGCCAAAGAGCTTGGCCAAGAACTGTTTTAATGTTGTGATTTAAGCCTGGCCTCATCTCACACTACAGATACACACAGATTAGAGCCCATTCATGCACCCTGTAAAAATCTCCATTTCTTTTTCCTACCAAAGTGTGCATTATTCCTTTCTCCAGTAACCTGTAATAATTTAGTATCATCCTCGTTTGGCAAGTTAAGGGCAAAGGCTTAAATTGCTCCACTTCAAATTTCTACCAGACCCTGGTCGCATTCAGCAGTGAGTCTGTAAAGTGATGGGAAAACTTTGGGTTTCACAACTACCACTGCAAAAAATGCCAGTGACACTTTTTGTAACTCAAACTGCAGCTAAATACACTATAAAAAATACAAAAATTAAGAGAACTATAGAGGAAATTAAAGCAGGAACTAACTCTATTTTGTTCCTCTATTAATTTTAGTCTATTTATACCACTTCCCTTTTATAGTTCTTTCTATAAGACTGCTTGTTAAAGCTTTAAACAATGACAGCTTCTAAAGACTGAATATCCCATATGTGGAATCATTTGTGGTCTAGGGAAAAAAAAAAAAAAGAAAAAAAATCAAATTCCTCTCTAATGATAATAATTGCAGGATCAATGCACAATGCACTGAAGTCAAAAGCAAAGCTGCCACTCATTTAAGCTATACAAGAATCAGCCCTGATTTGTATGTTTGCTGTTGATCCTGATTTATTCCAGTGCAAAACAGAAAAAGAGATTGTAGCCTAATATCAGCTTTTCCTACTTGCCATGCATACTGATTTTCCACTACTAAATTGCAGTTCACCTGATCCTTATTATTTTTTATTTTTTTGGAAAACACCGGGTCATTTTATAAAGTGCTGGTATTATAAACTGCAGAATATAGTTTATAAGAGCACTAACTCCTACAAGCCAACCATTAATACAGCTAATGGTCTGTTTGTTGTATTAAACTGCTCTCATTTGTCTGGGTCTATTAACAAATGCAGTGGTCATTAACTGTTAACAGCAACTCAGTTATTAGATTTTATTACTTGTACAGGAAACACTGGAGAACAAACTGATTGTTCTGGTTTACTGGGATTTATTTCTTTCCCAGCAGTCTTGCTCTATTATTTATAATTTAGTTTCTCTCTTATTCCCAAACATGACGGACACGCTCAGAAATGGGTTCAAGGCATCCATGTGGACACTCAGTTTGCATGCCAGCCCCCCACCTCTAGCCCAACAAACCTCTCCTCTAAACCACAGAGCTCTGAGGCACCAGGCATCTGCAGTGCCCTCTGCTTTCCTGATTTTTCTGTATATTTTTTGTTGGGCAGCAGCTTCCACCCACATATGTGATAATGGGATTTAAGTAAAAGACACAGTAATGTGTACATAGGAGGCTGGAAAATCTGCTTCATTCATGATTCTCTCCTTCTAATTCACTGAAATCCAACATTCAAGTTTAAAAATACCTTTTACTTCCTTTTCATGGGGACTGATGCATCAAGCAGGGGTGAATACAATCTGTCCCTCATTAACATTTAGTGCAGATAATTGTACAGTTCTCTTCTGGCCATGTGGTTTACAAATGAGCTTAGAGCCACAATCTTGCAAATGCCTGCACATGAGCAATATTGCCCAGTATTACCAAGATATGAAAGACATTCCCTTCCACATTTTGAATGCTGAAGACACCTGATCCACTTTTTGCTCTGCTTTTTTCACTTTTTTGCAGTTCAAAGCTATGGAAAAACAACACCAGTGTCAAAATGCCATGAAGGACTGGCAGCAGCTTGTCATGGAAGTGGCTTTCATGGAGCGGTCTGAGCAGTTTTCTTCAACCTGCAGTGCCATGGTACACAAATGAGGGAGGAGGCACCCAGAAATGCATTGTTAGTGCTCTGTGGGAACAGGATCTTCCGGACTCCCTCCAATCAGTGCTAGACCCGACTGGTGTTGCAAGAGAACTATCAGCACTTCAGAGGTAGAGATATGTGAAATGACTGTGCTTTACCCTCTGTGGGGTTGGGTACATTTAATGGTATTGAAATAACTCAATTTCTGAGCTGTTGGTCTTTTTCTACTGCACTGCAGTTATTGATGGTACTTTTAAAATTCTTCTCTCCTACAAAGGCACACCTGGTATAGGTGAGCCACCCTGTTCACTAAAGGCTTGGATCAGTCAGATAGGGCCACAACCAGCACAGAGTATTGGTGGCACATGTGGTGCTTAACTCTCTGAAGAGGAGAGGTCACACTCCTCCAAATAAAGTGATTCACAGTGCAGCATCTGAATGCATTGCATTGGAGATGCCTCACCAAGCCTGTTCCAGTTTGGTCTCTGCAATGGGATCTTGTCATGGTTTGACTACACACAGAGTGGTCAGAGGACAAGCATGGAGTTCAAATTTGGTCAAATTACAGCAGCTCAGTGCTACCTGCAAGCCCATTCAGATGCTATGGCAGCCAATGGATCCAGTATCGAGAGGAAAAAGGTGGGAGATTTTGTTAACAGGCTCAAGTTTGCGCTGGTTTGTACAACCAAGGATTAGAAAGTGCTTCAATCATCCCTGGGGCAGGGGTTAAAGCCTCCTGTGTATGCCCATGCCTGTGTCTCACGTGGTATGAGCATGGGGATGTCGTAGTGCTGGGGACTCAGAGATATGAGTCAGCTTATCTGCTCCTGCCTATAAACAAGGCACTTGGGATACAGCTTCCCCCCTATCAGCTTCTGATAACAACTTCCTTCCTACCCTCTTTCTCAAGCCAGCACGTGCTAACATGTTGTGCAACAGAACCAGTTGGACAAGAAATTCAGAAGTACTTAAGAAGCCCAAGGATGTGCACATGGTGCCTTTAAGCAGCAGAGGCTTGCTGGGAATGGCCCCAGACTGTCAGGTGTGTGTGCATTCTCTTTACCTTTTGGAAATGGGGTAGAATAAAAGAGCATCTCTGCCTCTTTCAGCTTCTGGTCAGCTCAGAACATAATAAATCCCAGGATTTTCCATGAGGAACAGCAATGAAGAGACCCCAGAATCTTTGCCCAGCTGGAGGGCTGCATCCAACTCTGGGATCCCCAGCATGGGAAGGACACTGAACTGTTGGACATGGTCCAGAGGAGGCCATGAAGATGCTCAGAGGGCTGGAACACCTCTGCTGTGAGGAAAGGCTGAGAGAGTTGGGGGTGTTCATCCTGGAGAAGAGAAGGCTCCAGGGAGACTTTTTAGTACTTAAAGGGGGCTTGGAAGACAGATGGGGACAGACTTTTTAGCTGAGCCTGTTGCAATAAGAGTAACGGTTTTAAACTAAAAGAGGGTTGATTTGTATCAGATAAACACTGGCACAGAGAAGCTGTGGATGTCCCATCCCTGGAAAGATTCAAGGTCAGGTTGGATGGGGCTCTGAGCAACCTGATCTAGTTAAAGATGTTCTTCCTCGCTGCAATGTTTATCTAATATTAATATTATTCCTTAGGAAGTAGGATGTTGTTCTTTTCTTGAATAATTCAACTTTGCATTTTTTAAGTCCTCCAAAGACTGAACTATGACCTGAGCTAAAACAATAGCAGACATTGTTTAACAGTAAGAAGACTAAAGAGGAGAAAAAAATAAATGTATTAATGTTATGGAGCTATTATGACTACATGCTGCAGACTCATTATATTAGCTAAGAATACTTAACTGAGTTGACTCCTTTAACACTGGCAAAGGATCAGCAAGCCCTCAAAGTTCTTTTTTCAGTCAAGACTGAGCCTGATCTTTCAGTTTCCTGCTATGTCTCTCATAAATTTCTTTTTCTCATTAGAACGAAGTCCCATCTGCCAAGAACTGCCTATTCTTTCTTCATCTCAAGTGCTGAACTCTGTTCCACTGAAATGCAGGCATTGACCAATAATTTCTATTTATCTGTACATTTCTTTTCTAGTAACCACAGGATCTGTCATCTTTAATACCTATAGTATAGATGGAAGTTGAAAAGGCAGCAGGAAAGGGTTAGAAATAATGGTGTTAAAAGTATGCTGATGAGAGTACACTGTAGAAAATATAATGATGATGAAAGATGCTCAAAGGGAGAAGGGAACAATTACCTGGACTGGATGATTAGAAGAAAAAGAAGCACATAGGAGGTACTGGGCATTATTAACCTTTGAATTCCGTCTAAGGAATATTGATTTTTATTCTTCAGTCCATTACAAAGAACTCTCCTTTTGGTTCAGAACCAAACCCCAACACAACCCCCAGCATTTGGTTGCAGTCCTGTGGCAGGGCTGCACTCTGGAATATGCTGTGCAGGGGATGTATCTCTGTGTTTGTGCTTTAATCATCACTGAGAGGAAGAAAAAAAAGCTCTGTATGCACTTTTACTGAGATCTTTTAAATCTCAGTGAAGCACAAGAGCTCTGAGATACGAAGATGCCATCCCAAGGACCCTTTAAATCAGACTGTTAGATTCCTAATTACTTAAAATAACACTTCTGTTGGTGCACACCTATGAATAAAAGTTACCTGTATATCCCCATCCCCACTCCATGGTGGTTCCCACAGTGGTACTCTTCCCTTCTTTGGGATCAGAGTGTGGACTCAGCCAGAAAATACCAGTGCAGGCTTGAGCACAGTCCTCTCTCACACATTGCACTGAGAAATTCTCAGATGACTGTAAAGAATCAGGGAGAAACAATGCTCAGGACCTCCCTGTCCATCCCATTTCTCTCCCAAACTCTGCACACAGACAGCAAACTACACATAGGGATGCTCTTGCTGAGCTGCATCTCACTCTGAGTAAGCTGGGGAAATAAGAATAGCTCAGGATTGCTCTAAAACTTCAAGACCGTGCTCCAAAAATCTTAGAACTTATAAAACATTTAGAAACCAGAAGGCAAAGCCACGCTGAACGAGAGAAAGCACTCCCACATACACATCAACACATACAACGACACTGCGTCAACAGAAACTCCTAAGAACACAGAGCAATGAAAACCAGGATTTCTTCCCTTGTCACAGACCTCTAGATGGAGCTGCCTCTTTTGTTTTCAAACCAAGAGCCACTGAAGTGCTGCCGTAAGGCGAGGCAACCGGAATATAAAGCTTAGGCATTTGCAACGGGACAATGTAATGGGAGCATCCTTTTGCACACGTGTTGTGCTGTCATTAGATACTGTCAGCTTTTCCATAATTCTTTGAGAAACCAGCTGTGTTGCCAATGCCCTTGCTAACAAAAGTCGCTCCTTCCAATTGTGTGGGAATGAAGAGACAGTCAGATTCAACTGGAGAGTGCTGAGATCTGAACATAATGAATATCCCTATGAAGAGGGAAAGGCTGCAAAAATCTGGGTAACAAACAACTCCTTTTCATCCCATGAAGTGAAGCTTAATTTCAGGAAGACCTATCCCATTCCATGGGCAGTGGAAGCAATTTTCCCAGCAGGGCTGGCCAGACTGAAGAGAACTGACAGCCTGAGTGTCATGCTCAGCCTGCATGATCCCAAAAGCCTGGAGAACAAGCCTTGAGGTGACCCCCATGGCCACACCTCGAATCCTGGGGTCCAGTTTTGGGATACTCACAACAAGAAAGACATTGAGGGGCTGGAGCATGTGCAGAGAAGGGAACAGAGCTGGGGAAGGATCTGGAGCACAAGTCTGGTGAGGGAGCTGGGGGGGCTCAGCCTGGAGGAAAGGAGGCTCAGGGGGGACCTTCTGGCTCTGCACAACCCCCTGACAGGAGGATAGAGCCAGGTGGAGATCAGGCTCTGCTCCCAAGGAACAGGAGATAGGACAAAAGGAAATGGCCACCAGAGGAAGTTTAGATTGGATATTAGGAACAATTTCTTCACTGAAAGGGTGGTCAAGCTGCCCTAAACAGGCTGTTAGGGGAAGTGGTTGAATAACAATAACAGTCCCTGGAAGTGTTCAAAAAACCTTTAGATGTGGCACCTGGGGACATGGATTGGTGGTGAGCATGGCAGTGCTGGGATAATGGTTGGATTTGATAACCTAAAAGGTCTTTTCCAACCTAAATTATTCTCTGCCAGCACTATGCACAGGAGGAAACACCAAGTGGTGTGTCCCTCTTTGCACTGCATTTATTCCCACCAGGCCTGAGAACCACAAACCCCCGATTTTGGGAGGATTGAAGAAGCACACATCTCCCTTTAAACGTGACCCCTAAAATCACCTGCACCCTGTCAACCTTGCACAAAGAGAGCAGCACAAATGGGCAGGATCCAGAGTCAGCATTTCATGTCCCCGAATTTCTCACCGGCCTTAAAAATGCCCCTGGGAAGACAAACCATCCCTGTATTTCGCTGCTGCCAGTGCCTGTTCCTCTAGAGGGTACCCTCAGCCCACAGGGAGCTCTGCTGAGTGCTGCTCCTAATGAAACCTGAAGGCCAGGCCCAGGAAAGTAAAAATAAAACTTTACAGAAAAGCATGCTGTAATTTTATGATGCGCTTTAATTTGATTCTGGTTAGTTAGACCAGCCCCCTGGGCAGGCTGGGACTGCACTGAGCAGCACAGGGCTGTGCTTTCAACTACCAGCTCCAGCTTCTTCCAAGGATGTAAACATTAAAGCCTCTTGTGCAATCAAAGCTGAAGATTACTTCGGGGTGTAAATGAAAAAAAACCAGGAGACCCACAGGAGCTCACATTTAAAACACATATTTGATCTTATTAAATATATAAGAGCAAAAATGTTCCCATCTCTCATTTTATTTGCTTTTTAGTGGTGCCTTAGGGGTGTTAAATAAGCATAGGACTGCCCTGTGCTTGGAACTGGGCGAACACCTAGGAAGAAACACACAACTTGTCCCACAGAACTTGCACTCAAAACAGACAATGCATAAGGGAAGAAGGAAAACAGACCAAAGAGGGAAAAGTGGTGGCCTGAGACTACTGAGCAGATGGGACAGAGCCAGGAGTAGGATGCAGGTCACCCAGTTGCCCTGCCAGGGTCCCCTTCCTTGGCTCACACTGTCTCAGATGCTCTGTGCTCACAGTGTGCCCTGGTTTCCCGTGGTTTGGGTTTTTCCTCATAGGATACAAACATGGATGCACAGCTCTTCTGAAAGCCAGGGCCCCCCCAGTCCTGCTTCAGCTAAACTAAAGCAAGTCACAGGAAAGACTGAGCATGAATAAACATTAACCTAAACTCTGACCTAGCAAAAGGAACCAAATATTTGGAAATGCCACCTCTTCTCAATTTTTCAAAGGAAAATACACCTAGCACTTCAAACTCTGCCTGTTCCAGTACCTCCCATACCCCCAGAGACTGGTGGCTAAGTCTGCACCTGCCATATTCTAAGAGAAGCTCTGGATTTAGCGAGCAGTTTGGCTCACATGCTAACAGCCAGTTTTCCATCCAGGCTAGGGATATCATCCTGGAATTCATGAAACTCCATCCAGAAATGACAATACAGCAGCAAACTCACTCCTCCCATTCTGCACCATAATTGGTGCAAGAGCTGGTTTCTCCTTTCTACTTAACTGGAATCTTTCAACAGCCTCAATCCAATGAAAATGGAGTTTATGTGAATACCTGGAGTCACTGCCAGAGTGTCATTGCTGTGATGGGATCGAGTCATGAAGGAAATGTGGATGTGTAACAGACTGAGATCCCTCACAGCAAACACTGTGGAAGGAGCGTTAAGTAGAAGGGCAGAAGAGAACTGTTGAACAAAATGGGTTGAAACATTCCAGTGAAAGGTGCTGGTTTCCACCCAGCTCCCAGGGGAAAGCTGGCTCAGCCCAGGGTGGGATTTAGGTCAGCAGAGAAAGGTCAGCAGGCAAGGCACACTCTTGGGATGTGGCACACCAAGGTACAAACCCAAAGTTTGAAAAAGAACATGAATTTCAGTCTCCACCACCTCTAGGGATTGCCCTAACCACAGGGCTGTTGGCTATTTTTGTACCAGCTCTCTTAAATGGTAGTTTTGTAGTAAGGTGAGAAAAGAAAAAATCCCCTGAGTTAATAACAGAAAAATTTTCTCTTCAGAGGGCTAAAAATTTTTTAGTTTCCCATACTAATTTACTTTACATGCCTAAAACCCTCCCTCCCTGATGTCTAAAGAGCAAGCTGAAAGGGATCTTTGTGAGCTGAGCACTACTGGACTTGCTGTGAGAGCCAGGAAAACCTGTATGCAGGAACTTACTGCAGAAATTATTAAAATCCTTTGACATTTCTGGGGAACTTCTGTGTCTGAAAAAGGGATAAAGGGGTCTGTCCTATGACATTAAATGTGTCTGTTACAAGACTTGTCCAGATAAAGTTGGTGGTTAATGTTTCTTTCAAACTTTTTTTGTCTTTTTTTCTTTTATTACCATTATCATTACTTTGTGAGGAGGAAGTAAAGGGGAGGGGAAATAAACCATAACAGATTTCTCACATGAAATTATATGATGTGGTTTTGACTGATATGAACATTTCTGATCTATGTGTCTGTACAGGCCTGCCTGTAAAACATTTCAGGAGCCTTGTGCACAAGATGTGCTCTGACATAGGTAGATTACACACGAACAAGCAGAGCAATGAATACACCCTCACGTGCTCCCCAGCCCCCTGTGGGATGGCAGATATCAAAACCAGAACCTGAAATTCCCTTCTGGAGGCATTACATATGTGCTTGGAGCTTCCTCCCAACTGATTTACAAAATGAGTAGCAGATGAAGGGCTGTCATTTCCCTGCTGATTGTGACACTGGCTGCACCCTTGTGGCAATCAATGTTCTTTTAATGGAAAACACCATGCGTTTCCATTGGATTGCTTGGTTGTATTTTGGCATTCTGTTTACGACAGAGAATTATTTGTTATCAAATCCTTAGTGGTCAATAGCTTCAACTTCATTCTAATTACCAAGGCAGCCAAGTCATATTTTTTCTCCATTTACAGAATTTGTAGGACTATAACCAGAGAGCAAGCCACGAGTGACTCAGCCAGTAAACAGTGCAGTTTGCTGACTAGTGTTTGTTTTATAACCTTTGGCATATCTTGATATGTATATAGTAACAGTTCTTAACCCATAAATAATATTTTACAGAGGTCACACTATAGTTATTTAAGTTCAGAGGTTTATTTCCCAGAACACTAAGTAGCTGTGAATGAATTATGTTTAGTCTGATCTGCCACAGAAGGGTCATAAACTTACAAGTTGTAGCAAACCATGGAATATTACTCCTGTATGTCAGGCAAACTGTAAATGTAAAAGAGTAATGCTTGATAAGGGGAAAGTCTTTTTATTTTGTTAAAGTAATATACGTTCCTAGGGAAAGACTGTAAAATTTCATGTTAAGTGACAAGTTGGGCAATCTCTCCACACACAGCTTGTGAATTCTGCTTGCTCTCTGGGATTCTCTCTGCATTTCAGAGAGGCTACAAAACCTACTCTGAGCAGGGAATCTTTTTCTTTCTTGGCTCCCTTAGCCTTAGAGTGTCCCAGAATCCACAGGAGGTGATGAGAGAAACTTTAGTGCCTTTGCACAGGACTAATAAAAAAAGGGGTCATGTAAATGTTGTCAAAAGTCTGTTCCACTGCAACAGCCATGGACAAGGAGAAAGCTGCTACCTCATTTGTTAAGTATGATGAACATCTCAGGGACTGGGAGGGAAGAAGACTCAGCTGCTGATCATCAGGTGGGGACTTGGATAACTTTGGAGGCTGCTCAAGACCACCTGACAAGAGAGGGAATAGCAGAAAACAGTGGCAGGGAATTGCAAATGAAGAGACCAAAGGGACTATAGGTTCTGGAAAAGACACCAATGTGCAGGAAACAGGAGATGCTTTTATCCTGAAGGATGTTGATTTCAGGACCAGCTGAGATAAAGAAGGCATGCAAGAGAGGAGTAGAAAAGGATCCCAGGTCCTGAAGACAAGACATAATGAGAATGAGAAAGAGCCAGACCTGCCAAAACTCTGCCTTGATCCCAAAGAGCACCCAAAAATGAGGAAAGCAGGGCAATGCATCTGAGTCTGTGTGCTTTTGGTGTTGATTACAGTAATGACTTCAAAGCAATAATTGAATTTAGAACCTGCTGCAAAAACTGAATTTCTGTGTGCTCCCCCAAAACAGTGACCTGCATGGTTAGAGCCCTCAGAAAGGGCAGGTTTAGGCAAAGAGGAAAAAACCACTGGTCCTGAGGCTGTTCAGCTGCTCTGCGTGTAACTCCCGTGTCAGGGAAGAGGCAAGAGCCTGTGCTGAGGTTAAGAGCAGGGCAGAGACCCCACTCAGCTCATCAGATGAAGGGATGTGGGAGAGCCAGCTCAGTGCCCATGGACACACACTCCTGGCCCCAGCAGCAGCTGGCACACCCGAGTCCAGGTCACACTTTCCTTCCAAGCCTTCCTGAGCACAGCACTGTGCTGTCCCATCTTTTTGTTACCAGATGAACTGGAGGAATCTGGGGGCTCTTAAAATTCTGAAAAGTTCCCCAGGTGACCTTAAGAGATGCTGTACTGAAGGGGGAAGTGGTGACACTTCCCAAACCAGAAATAAATATGAACCAAGTGGCCCAACAATGAAGATCGAATCATTCTGGTTCTCCAAAATTTTCCAACTCCACAAACTACTTTGCTCCTGCTGCAGGGGGCCTCGCTGTGGAATTCTGGCTGCCCTGGAGACTTCTGAGAGGAGGAGATAAATAAAAGTGAAGCAAAAAGTCACCAGCTGCATTTCTCAATTTGGACTCCTAGTGCTGGATGCCTGAATCCAGGATTAGCTGTTGTGAGAGGGCTGCAGCATGGTGAGACAGGACCTCGTTCACCACCCAGCAGAGCCCTCTATTATTTGCAAGTTGTGTTAATGTTCTGGCACTCCTTCTATACAAAATCAGCCCTGCCTAAATGAATAGTTGTGTATCGGTGGGGGAGATTTTTAAAGAGAAAATATGGCAGTGAATTGTTGAGTCTCCACTGAAAGCCAGCAGGAGATGCATGCCTAACTTGCCCATTTGCCTTGAAAAACTCCAAAGAATATTATTTTGAAATTCATTAACTAGAAAGAAAATAAAATTTGGGTGATTTTTCTTGACTTTTAAGAAGTTTAACAACAAATTATTTCTTCTCTGCATAACCTTTGAGAGAACTCATAAAAGCAAGCCTTTTAAACAAAATAAAATCACTCTTAAGTGTCCTGTCCTGACCATACTGCAAGTATTCCATTTCATAGATGCTATTTTATGATTAATTCAAATTGAATTGTAATTTTTGGGGGTGAGAGTCTAAAACCAAGAGTTTCTCTAAACACCATTAACTTGTGAAACCTGTGGCTGTGTCTCATGCTTGGATCACTCTAACACAGCATGAACTCCAGCACAGGCTGCTTCTCTTCTTGGGGTGTTCAGTGTGACTGTTTCTCATGTATTTCCCATTTCTATCAGTACAGCAGGAGCTGTGCTGCTGCCTCTCTCTCAGGGGGGCTTTTATTTGCATCTTTCACAGAATCATCACAGAGTGGCTTGAGTTGGACGGGATCTTAAAGATCATCTCGTTCCCCTGCCATGGGCAGGGCACCTTCCACTATCCCAGGTTGCTCCAAGCCCCATCCAACCTGCCCTTGAAAATTTTCAGGGATGGGGAAGCCACAGTCTCTCTGGGCAACCTGTGCCAGGGCCTTACCATCCTCACAGGGAAAAATTTCTCCTAAATCTCTCCTCTTTTAGTTTAAAACCATCCCCCTTGTCCTATCTCTATCTGCCTGTGTATAAAGTCGCTCTCACTCTTTTTTTATAAGCTCCCTTGAAGTACTGAAAGGAGTTTTCATTTTACACAGACATCTCTCTTCATAAAACCTGTAGGAATCCCCTGTGAATCCTTACTTTAAATCTTCTTTCTGATTTGGTTGCAATTCCTTAAAAATTTCATGCGACTTTTACTGGGTGAATGGAAGCCAAAAATACAGGTGTGGGAACATGTGATGTATTAGGTAGTTTTGTTTGTGTCCTTGTACAGAGCCATAAGGAGAATTGCAGCTCTATTTTATCCCTCGCTTTATTTATTGTGAAATTTCAATTCAAAATAATGGGAAAATATAATAAATTGACTAACCATGACATCTCCTAAGCCCAGCCAGGTTTGAGGAACAGAGATCTTGGGCTCCCTGGTGACATGAACAAGTGATGTGTCACCAAGTTCTCAGCTGTGTGGAATGACCATTCATTTCAGAGATACCAGCATGAGGTCATGTCGTATTTTTAATTACCTGTATTTTAATTGAAGCATTTGAGATTACAACAAATAACATCACTGTTACATAAAGCACAATAATTATGTAAAGAATGAAGAGTGGATGTCTTCTCCCAAGAGGTCCCCTGCCCATGCCTGGTTCTGTTCAATCCACAGACACATTTGTGACCATCACTTCCTTGCTGCCTACAGTTACCTGTTACAAACACAGCAACGCTGTGTTCCCAGGAAATTCCACTTTAAGCAGCATTTTTCTGTGCCTGCAGTTTTTCATGAACCAAAAACCTAAACCAGTGCCACGGGAATTTCTAAGGGAAATTTAATCAAGTAAACAAAGTCAGTTAGTTGGTTGCCTAAATAAAGCTGGAAGTGTCCTTTTGAAAATCCTAAGCCTGCAAACTTAGGTGCACCAAAAACTAAAAAAAAAAAAGAAAATTAGCCTCCTTCTGTCACTATAACTAAATACAGTATATGATAATGCATTTAAGACTGTGTTCATCCTTCCTAGACATGAATCATATCCTAGCACCACAAAACATCACTCAAGCACCATTCTTTGCTCCCTATAATTTACAGTGTAATCAGCCCTGACTAATCATCCTAATTATGTCTGGTACTAAGGACTGCAATTCCCTCCTCCCCTCTTCCCAAACACACACATGCAGGATTAGCAATACTTTGAACATACAATGTTTTCTTCACAGCTTTCAAAAGTGACATTTCTAAATTACTATGAAACCATTGTTTATTAATTACAATAGTGTCTAAAAATCCCAAATGCCATTTTCAACCAGAACACACAGAGAGAGATGTAAAAGCCCTGTAGATGAAAGGCCCAGAGACACAATCAAGTTACAGAAGTTTAAATCACTACAGGTCAGCAAAACTGAGCACATGCATATCCTTAACCTGTTGCATGAAGTGCATTAACTCAAGTAAGGCATGAAGTGCATTAACTCAAACCTCTCTTTTTGAGATGTGAGTGTATTTTACCTTGCTTTCACGGCATGGTCTCAGTGAAGAAGTGCTGCTGAGCATCTTGAACTCTGCCACAGTTCAACCAGTGTGTGGACAAGACACCCAGACACATTGTGTGATTTTTGGGGCTGTCCTGTGCAGGGCCAGGAATTGGACTCGATGATCCTTATAAATCCCTTCCAACTCAGGCTATTCTGTGATTATCTGTGGTGTTAAGCTGGTGTAAATGCTTAGGATACCTGAGCCCCATGGCACCCCTATCACCCAGGTGCCATCATCCCTGCAGACCTTGGGTGGGTGGGGTCCTGCAAAGCACAAGCCCAAACTCATGTGCCTCCCGTGACCCTCTGCAAAAAGGGCAGATTAATAGATAATTAACATGTATTAGCTTGTCTTGTGGTGCTTATAAAATGTGTTTTGCATTATGTTTTTGTAACAGTTGGCCAGCAAGACTTGACCTGTGAGGGTTAGGATGAATACCTGCACAGCTGGAGCCTTCAGTGGCCAATGGCAGCCCTGCTCTCATCATTTCCCCCTTTGACAAATGTAAATATTGGAGGTCTTGTTTAAACCTTCAGAACCTAAACATGTCATCACTATTAATAACATATGTTATAAGACACCACATGCTGGCAAAATAACCTGCGGTAAATGACACCAAAAATATTGAAAAGCTTAGCATAAAATTGAAACTCGTTAATGGTACACTGTGCAGTTTGGCATACAACTAGGGGCAGGAATTCCTCACAATGGGACTGTATGAGTGCTAACAGCAGGCTCCCACAAGATAAAATAAACTTGTTTTATGGACATGAGGAATTGATTTTTAATGAGATTCTGCTCGGCCATAACATCATCCTGGGAGGGTGAGCTGGTTCGCTCCTTGCCTCTGGTGCAAAATTATAGTTTGCAGAATAAAGACTCACTTAAATTAGGCCTATGGATTTGCACCTTCATCATATTAAGTGAAAAGTAGGTGTTATCCCAGGTCTGGCTGTTAAAATACCTACAGAGAAGATCTCCTCTTCCTCACATTACCTATCTGTACATTCTGGGATCAGGGAGGTCAGCCTACAAGCAGAACGCACACTCCTCGAGTTCTTTCAGAGATAAACTATCTTGCAAGCTGATTTCCTGAGGACAGAAGATTAGTAATGAAAAGGGATAAATCTGTCTCTCTAGAGAAGCTGAGTACAGGAATTTGAATTTACCTTTTCATGTCCAGGTCTCAGCTGCCTGTTAAGAAAACATTAAGATATAAAGAGGTTGTCAAACTTGAGGTTTGGTGTCAAGTCACTGTCACATTCAGTCACAGCAATGAAGTCCCTTTGCTGTCTATTCACATTTGATTATCTTTTTTATCCATTCCATCAATCAAAACCAATACTAAACCTCCTCTTTGAACCCCAGAAAGAAAACCAGAATCACACAGCTGGGAAGGGCCTTGTAACTGGGCAGCACTTAGGGAAAACAGAATACAAAAGCAAGAACAACTATCAAACCTCTTCAGCTTTAAACTCAAAACATTTTCTTTGCAAAGAAATCACATTTTTGCTTCCCAAATTGATGTCACTTGGCCCTGAGCTGCACTGTGCTGTTGCTTTTCTTTCTTCTCTGCTGTTGTGGTTTGCACTGTTTGTGTGCAATCATTGGCTTTTAATTGCCTTCTATTGCCTGTTTCACTTGTCAATAAATAGAAAGTGCAGACCTATCACCAAAGGCCTTACATCTGTTTCTCATACATCTTAGCCACCCATGGTGCCTGAAGCTAAAGCTGTCCCCTACTGCTAACCAGGCTACCAGTTTATTAGGGTTTTTTCCCTGCCCTTTTAAAAAGATGAAAGCCCCTAAAAGCTTTTTTCCGTGCAAGTGGTGGTTGAAGTTAATGAAGTAAGCATCTGTTAGGTGAGAGAAGGTCACCCTGGGGTTGGGCACCTCCCCGTGGTGGGACTGGCATTCACCCAGCGATTAGTATGTGATGACAACACCTTAAAGATAATTAGTTGACAATGAGTTGAGAGCCTGTTAACCCCTTTAACACCTTATAGTTTATGATTATAATGAAACACTTTGGGACAAAACAAAAGAGATGTCGTTTTCCTTGAGTGATTTACCATTTTTTCGGTGTTTTCACTTATCATTTTTGTGGCACTCTGCCAAAGGAAGAAACAGCTGCCAGCAGCCCAGAGAACGATTCTTAATCTTCATCAGCCTGGGCTGAAATGTAGCACCAGTTTTCTGTATGCTTTCCTCCACTGGCTGTGAGCTGAAAGACTCTTTGGCCTGGGGTAGGACCCATTGCTGGGGTAGATAGAGCCATGAGAACAGAGATGGGGGTTAGTTGCATTTCCCACGTGGCTGAAATGTCAAGCTGAATGGGTTTTTTCAGGTGTTTTTTCACGATGATGTGGACATATCCCTGCAATGCTGATGGAAGACTCTGGATTTGACTCACCTGAGTGTTCCAGATGGGCTTTCCCCAGAAACAAGGATTACTTGGCAGAACAAGAGAGAAGCTTTTGTAAACTAAGCTGTAAGAAAGGCAGGATCAGGACACATCTCCGTGAAAGTGAAGCAATCAGGAAACAGCACGGATCATGGGTGTTGGGAGACAACGAGGAGGAGCAGGAGGAAGCAAATGGAGAGCAACTGGCAGTCTGTTGTGATTTATATACACTGGCATTTCCCATCTTCATTCAGTCACTCAACGTGTTTAATCATGACATGGGAGCTCAGATGAGTTATGACTGGCAGGAGCTCAAGAAATTTGGCAATAGCAAAGTAAAGCAAATTTGTGCAGAGCAATCAAGAAAAGCCTGTCTTGATATTAAAAATGGAATTCCATTTCATTTAAAGAGATACATATCTTGCTTCCCTCTTCCTTTGCACTTTTTAGTTCAATGTGATGAAGGCAATACTGGTGAGAAAATTTCATGACAACGTGTCTCTGCACCATTTTTTTGACACAGACCCAGAGAACAAGGACTGGTCTTGCTTTCACGAGGTTTAGCACAGGACTTCTATTGATTTCAGCAGGAACAGGCTCTGTGTTTGGTAAGTACCCAAATACATGGCTATCTAAGCTGTTCTGTAGACTTTCTGCCATGTGTCCATCATTAGCAGCCGCCAGGGTCCTGGGATGCACAATAGATCCTCACAATTCTCATTTCTCCTGTCCCTTCCATTTCAGTCCTTTAAAGCACTTTAAAAACATCAGTAAATTAAGTTCCACTGTGGCAAATGCTCCCTGGGGAGACTTTTATTCCCAGGTGACAGGCAAAGGCAAGGCTTGCAAAGGATCCCCACAGCAGTTACAGCCCAGACCTCCTGGCTCCCAGCCCCGTGCTTTACTGCTAATTAAATACATCTAGATTAATGCAGAAAATGTAGAGTTTTGTTATGCTTTTTAGATTTAAAGGCAATATATGGATTCAACACTGTATCAAATGTCCATAAACTCAAAAATAAAGTATTTCCAGCAACTTCTAAGTCCCTCATTAACTAGCTTGTACTTCTGGGTAGTACCAAGCTTAAGGAAAACTTGCTATCATGTATCTTAATAGAATTCTAGGAGTAGAAATACTGTTGTCCTCCAGAATTCAAGATTATTATCCAAAATTGATCCATCTGTCTGATGTTATGACCATCAGTTCTTCTAGCAGTCAAAAGAACTCACAGTAACTCCATCTTTAATACAGTTAATAAAGGTAATTTGCTAGTATAGGGAGATGGGTCATAAAATCAGAATTCCTGCTTGGTTATTAAATGTGGTTCAGGGTTAATTAATCAATCTGCTTTATGATACAGAAGAAAAATATTCTTAAAATTCCTAAAATGCCATGCAGAATCAGATTCTCTTTCCTCACATGAATTACACTTTAATTGGTCTTTAGATTAACTGGTCCCTCTTCCCACAACCCTAAATGCAAGTTTACTCACAATGTTAAGTACAGAATTATTTGTCTGACTATGAATTACAACAATAAGGCTCATAATTAATGATGGACATAAAATGACAACTTTATGTGCTGAAACACCAGTATAACAGAGTATAAAAAGGCTCCACTAGTTTCAGCAGAGCTACAGAAATTTAGGCCAGCTGAGGATCTGTCCTCATCTTTCCAAAGTACTTTTGCCCAGTTATTTCCTTTATCCATTTTTTAACTACTTTAGAACATTGCTCTGGGGAACACATCTAAAATATCTGTTTGTAATAGGATTCTGCATCAAGCTGCACAATCCTGTTGAATTCATGTCTTTTGTTATCAAAAAACTCACACCCATTTCAGCTGAGTCCAGAAAACACCCAACTTGGACAGGTGTGTTGGAAACTGGAGCTATGCAAAAGTCTTTAGAGTAGCTAGACATGGAAAAAGTGGAATTATCAAATCAAGGAACGGTGCTCTGTTTTTGTACAATTCAGGATTTCTTGCAAAGATGTTTGCAGCACTGTTGCCACCACCCTGCTCTGCTGTGGGCTGCTACCTCCTCAGGGCAGGGGTCAGTCCAGCTCACTTTCCAGCTGGGTTTGCATTATCCCAGCAAAATGGGAACAGCTGGTTTGGTTTTGTTGATCATAAAGTATTTCCTTAAGAATTTTCAAGCTGTATAGAAAGGTCTCTAGGCATTTTCTGCTTTCAATGAGAGCAATTTGTCAATGTACAAGGATTTGTGAATTAGGTATTTCACCCCACCACATCGTCTCACAAATAGGTGAAACCAAGGCATAGATGCTCTTTAGGATGGGTTTTGATGGAGCAGCAGCGTGTCTTATAAGGAGGAAGGAACAGTATGAGCTGGACATTCTGACAGACATTGTCATTACTGCTTAGTTTCACAATATGGTTCTACAGAGGTGTGGCCACAGCCAAAACACAAAGCCTTGCAGTGGCTGATCTCCTGGGCAGCTCCTGTGACAGCATTCTTACCCACCAGCCAGGCTCTCCAGACTGGAGAGAGGCAGAGCAGGATAGACATGCCCATCCTGTTGTCCAGTCATGAGACCCACTCGACTGCCTGCTCAGCAAAAGGGACACTGAGCAAGTGTCTTCGACTGAAGACACTGCCAGCATTGAGCCATTTGAAAAATAAAATGAAGATCTCTGATGAGCAGCACTGCAGATGGAGAAACTTTCCATTGGTATAGAACTAAATAAATACTCCTCTCTCAGTGTCAGCAAAATGCCTCCGCCAGCACAGCCAAGAAAAAGAAGGAAACCAGCGTGGGAGCCAGCACACAGCCTTGTTTGGGGCTGCTTGAGACAGGAATGAAGCCTGATACATTGCCATTTTCCATGCACTGGCCATCATGGAAAAATAAAAGTGACAGAAATAAACTTTGTGGGACTTCAAAAAGATGAACAAAATTTTCCAGACCCCCTCATGATTCTACAGTGTTAAAAGATTTGCTAGATCAACCAACAAACTTGCTGCCAAGCCCTTTTCCTGAAACTGACAGAGATCCTCCCTATAGGGTATGACCAGACCTAAATCTACTGAAAAAGGGGAAATGTTGAGACCATCTTAGTGTCTTTTCAGTAACAGAGACTGGGAAGATGGCAGGATAATTTCCATAGTTTGCTCTGTCACCTTTATGTTTAGAGAAGTTTATACAAGTTGTGAGCCTGCATAATTGACTTTTGCTTTCAGAAAATGCTGAAGATTTAAGCAAGAAGGGCAATCAGACACCTCCAAAAGTCACTTGGCCTTATGTTTATTTAGCAGCAGCCTATGTTTGTCACACCTCATGCCACAGAGTTATCTGTGGCCTGTTTTTCAGGATGACAATGTCACTGCAGCTCCACCACGTCTCGTTAGGGCTGCTGCTGGTCTGCCCATGAGCAGCAGCTTTGGGAGATTTCCCTGTTCATACAGCAGCTGGTGTCTGCTCTGAAGGCTCTCCCAGTACCCACAGGCACATCAGAAGCAAGTAACACCAATCCTGTCATTGTCTCTGAACCAAGTTGTCTAATTTATTCTGAATTATAAAGGCGAGTGACTTAACATCCATAATAAAAAGCCATCAAACCTTAACACTCCTCTTTTCATATGAAGGTTTCCATGGATAAAGAGTCTGTTTCTTCCCACATCAGCCCTTTTCCAGTTTGGATTTAAGGGCAGGAAGGGACTTGGGCAGTGTGTTGTTTCATGGGGGACCTTGGCCATGAGACAGCCTTGTCCAAGGGCCACCTGGCATGGGAGACTGGGAGGTATGAAATTAGCAGCCCTTTTGGGAAGGGACAGATACTGACTTCATTTTCTGGAGGAGAAGGCAGTGGGATTTTTCATGGAATTAGAAGCAGTGAAAAATATGTGAAAAGGGTGAGGAACTTTAAAAAAGCAAATATGCAAGAAGTGTTTCTATTTTTTTAATCTTTAATTTTAAATTTATCTCAGAAGCTGGTGTAGATTAGTACCATTATTAATTAAAAAGATTAGAAAACTTTATTCATCAATTGTCTGTGTTCACCTGTTATGTACCTCTGAAAATATGACCTCTAAGTCTTGAGAACACAGAAGCTTGGAGCTCTGCAGAGGATATTTGTACTGCCTGGAGTGTCTTTGAGGTTTTGTGCAGGTTCAAGAGGATGATAAAGTCAATTTTTGCAAAAGAGAATGGAGAAAAGGCACCTTAGGAGGGATGCCAGATACAAGAGGACTGGGCCATGTCATGCCCAATCCATTCCAAGGGAAGATTAGGATAAACAGGCCTTGTGTGGTGAGATGCACACACAGGAACCAGTTGTGTGTCCAGCTGGAGAAACTCTACCAGGGCCATGTGACACACAGTGTTCAGGTTTTTTTAACATCTGTGTGGTCCAATTTTCTATTACTGTCAGCAAGTTATTTCTAGGAGTGCCAGGTTATTTTGTCCATAAACATTGTCCCCATCACACATTTCTAATTTTAACTCTATTTGTCTCCAGTTGATTTATATTTGGCCAGAAGCAAATTACCTATTGGAAGCATTTATTGAAAATTAATTAGGTGGCTAAAATACCTCCAGCAGATTCTGTTAACAGTGTCTGTTCCTTGTGGCTCTCCCCAGTTCAGCATTTTCCAGTTAAAACACCTAGCAATTAAAAAAAAAATCATAAAATAAATGATATAATTAGTTCCAGAATGGAACTTAGTCTCTTTGAAATCAGATGCTTTCTTCTAAGGCTGCAATGCCATACAATAGCAAGGGGTTTATAGTGCCAGGGGATTTTTGATAGAGGAGGGAGTAAGCACTTACAATAACTAAGTCACTGCATGAAGCAAAATGAAGGCGTCCTTGGAGGTTAAAATCAGCCAGGCACGCAGGAGAACTGTGCAAATACCAAACTGGGGACAGGAGAGAAGACAAGATGTATGAAGTGAGGTTAGAAGGAGAAATACAGGATTAAGTCAGAGGCAATCACAGCACCCAAGAACATGGAAAAACACCCTGCATCTCTCTAAAGAAAAGCCAGGATGTTAACATGATTTACTGCAAATAGTTCCACAACATTAAAATGAGTTTTTATTTTCTGTGTGTGCTGCTTCAAAGAACAACTCTGTGGGCTCATAAAAATGCAGAGAACAAATAGGGGCCTCTAAGACCAATTTATATGCCATGCCCACTGTGCACTGAGACACATATAATCTGTAAAATGTCAGCTTCAAAGTTCCACAGAGATTGGTGTTAACCCTGACCCCCGACCTTGCTGACTCTAGCTGGGCCCTCATGCTCTCTTAACCAGCTGTTTTAGATAAATGTGCTCCATTTTTAAAGAGATTGTCTCAGAGTTTTACGTGAATAGTAGTAATATTATTAACTCTTGCTGAAAAAACCACCTTAACTGAGAGTCTTTACAGATGGGCCAATCAAAGTCTTACCCCATGCAGAGAGTGGTGGGTTAATAAATATGTCATTGGACTGAAAATATTTAAACAACACCGGGAGAAAAGAGCAAGGCATACGACAAAAGGAAAGCATATTAGTACTGTTTCCTGTCAAAATACACAGAGGAAGCACTTTACTTTGACCATTTTCCTCATAAAGAGACACGGTAGGCCAAAACAAACAAAGCTGAGGAATCTGGTTTATCCCACTGTTGGATATCAAGGGCTATCAACTTAAATGAAGTAAGGTTGAGTGACCAAAGCCAGGTTCTCCTTGACAAGACTGTTAATTGAACATATCAGCAAAGGTAGCACACCAACTGTGGCCCTGTCGATCAATACTTCCATTTCATAAGGCCTCGTTTATGTTTTTCTTATTTTACTTTATGTATCACTCCAAAGGTAGGTGGGGGATTGGTCCCTCGTGGTCTGTCGGAAGTCCAAAAGTATGGGGTCGCCTGCTGGTTTGGCAAACCCTGGACAAAGCCTAAATCATCCTCTTAGAAGGAAGATGTCAAAGTTCAAGGGCACACAGTATATTTCAGACAACAAAGAAGCAGCTGGTGTCCACTCATAATAAATAAAAATAAGTTGGGGTCAGAATTACAAGTCAACTGACTCCCTATTCACTGAACATGAGCCAAAGATAACTGGAGTCACAGGGAAAGCTCAGAATGATTTTGTGAGCTTTTGACTCAGACCCACTGGGAATCTAGACCTACTTTTCATGTCCATGGGGTGAGAATATATCCTCAGATTTCCACGGGACTTGTTCTTCAGCATTGTGTTCAGAACCACCCACTCTGCGTTTTTTGAGAGTGATATGTTCAAAAACTTTCTGAATAGATAAAGGAATAAGATGTAACTCCTTAGAAGACACAACAAACACAAAATTACAGCATTTGGGTTAAAAAATTGGAAGATTTAGAAATGTTCCTGTTCTTTAAAAGAAAAAGTATTTCAGTTCAGTTAAATTCAGTTTAAATGCTGTAGCCAAATTGTTTTCACTCTATTTACCTTTCAGGGACCACAGTACAAACCAATTTTATCACTGTGCTTCTAAATCCTCATTGTAGTCTTTCTGCACTAGCAAAAAAACATAATACTGAGAAATCAAATACACAACTGTCAGAATGTGGAAAGATAGATCTGAAAGCTCAACCTTGGCTCTTCCCTCCAGCACCTCTTGACTCGTAATAAAAAGTCCCCTTCTCATTACCAGTTGTTTGGTTGCTGCTGTAATACAAACAAGAATCTTGCTCCCATTCACAGTACCCTGCCTGCAAAACTGACTCAGTTTTAAGCATCAAAGTGCAACCAGCAAGAAAGGGGAGTTTGAAGAATAATCCACAATCTTCCAAGATTTAGCATATTTAAATATTTGCTTTCTCAGCTGGTTTGGCCTTAAAGTTTGAAATTTTCTGAATTCTTTGACAATGTCAGTAAATTAGGTTTGAAAGTTATTCTCCATGTTATTGTATTCATGTTTTCTAAACAGAGCATAACCTCTCACTAGCACATGCACTGCTGGGAGAAGTTGACAGAGATGCAGAAAATTAAAAGGGAGAGAAAAAACCAGAAGCTTCAGTAGATATAATACATACAAACAAAAATACAAATAAATACAAGCAATAAATATAACAAATGCAAATTTATAATTATTTAATGTGTATTATTGAATTTATATAATACATCTTTTAATATTTAATGTAATATGAAAAATCTAAAACACTTTCCAACAGAAGAAACATTAGAAAGTATGAGGGCAGGGCATACAGAAATCCTTTCCATAGGACTGATCTGTGTCTGCTTTGCTTTTGTCAGCCTTTAACACGTAAGCGGGCTCCCTAGAAAATCTGTTTGGTTTTGAAATGTAATCTGCTTAAATGGCATGGAAGAGAAAATGAGTTTAAATTACAGGCAAAACAAGTTTGTGAGGGTAAACATTTTGTTTTCTAAATACCCAAAATAGGTTAATCGTTTTGAGTTCTGTGGACTTTGGAAAGTTTGCCTTTCCCCACAAGAAAAATTCCCTTCCTGTTCCCATTCATGTCCACAGAAATTCTGTTGACTAAGAGGGAAGGAGAAAAGCAGATGAAACACATGAGCAACCTAAATAAGAAACATGTTTCTCAATGCTTGTTTATGTTAAAAATCCAATTATGGGTCCTCAGGATATCTGAAGGATACGAGAAAGCCCTCAGGAAGTTGTAGATTGTCTTGATTTCAATTACAGCTCTTTCAAGGAATAAGAAGCTGTTCATCCTTTTAAGCTGATCCATTTCTTTAAGCTGAGTGTCATTTCTACTAGAACCATGTACCCATCCTTGCCTCTCATTAGGATGCTCTGAACTGTATTTGGAAATCCAACTGGAAGCCCATTACAGAGCAGCAGTGACCCTCTTTGTAACTCCTCCTCTGATTTGTAAATCTGACCTTACATTTCTTTCTGCACCACCTCTCTGCTTTCCACATCCAACATAGGTCTTTGTCCTCCCCCTCTTCCCCCTCAGCACAACTCCCTTGGTGGTAGCACTGCCATGTGCCAGTTCTCTTTTTAAAATCTCTGGGGGTAAAAAGCATCTCTTGCTCACCTTTAATCTGGTCACTGCTGCTCGTGTTAACAGAGACATCACAGCCCTGTGGCGAAGGTACTGGTGTCATATTTGGTAAACTTGAGCTCACACCCTTTCTTTACCAAGGACCTCCACTGTGGCCTTGAGTGAACCACAAAAGGCTTAATCTTAAAGCACCTTTTGGTGCTCAGCCCACACACACAGACTTCCAACACCTGGGGTGGGGTGCCAGTGGAGCTGCACCTCTAGACTTCCACCCTCACAGCCTCTTCTTGCAGGACACCACTCCAACACTGAGCACATGTACAGCCATTCCAACTGTTCAGCCACAAGGAAACATTTACCAGAGTCCACACAGCACAAAACATTGAGAAGGGAGATGTGTGGAAAGGTGTTGCTTTTATACATCCAGTGTAGAGGAGGAGGGAACTTTCCCTCCACATGTGCTAAGCTTTCAACATTTTTTCCTGCCCAATTCAAGCCTCTCACCTTCCGAGACATTTCCCTGGTTCCTGCACTACAGGATATTCAGAGGTAGGAAATTTTCAGTCTCTCCTGTTTGTACAAAATAATTAAATGCTTATTAAAGCAGCTGCTAACCACCAAGCTAGAATAATTCACCCTCTGCCCTTCACGCATCTAAGTGTTCAGAAAAATTACTCCTTGGAACATTACAGAGCTGCAGTTTTCAACAGTTTTCAATTTACAAGCTGCCTATTTTTTTTTTCCCCCCAAAAGAGGTATGTATCCTTGTATAGAGAATTTAAACCTACTGACAATAGGCTTGCTCCTGTTAGCTGTTTTTCATGGACCTCTTGGAGTATTCTACAGCTTCCCAGGGGCACACAGACCACAGGCTGAAAAATAGTGTTGCAAAGGGGGAAAAAAGCATAGATTTAATAACATTGGCTCATTCTCCTGAGGCCTGAAGTCTGCTGCCTTCCTAATGCATGTTCTGCAGGCCTTGCCTCTGAGGAGATGGAATATGAGACACCACCTAGGATGTCCACCTGCCAAAGGAGGAAAATCCTTTCCCTCCCCAATGAGACACAGATATGGGCGCAGGAGGTCACTAAAACCGAGTGTTTGCTGTTGTGGAGACATGGGCTTGAAAAAGACAGATGTGTGTGAAACAATATCCATGAGATCCCACTGTTCTACAAGAAAGTCATGTGGGAACACTGACACAAGTGGAGACTGT